>NC_142867.1:105441590-105753863 GCF_051225735.1 Oryctolagus cuniculus
AAAGAAAACCTTTTTTAAAAGGCATAATTCACATTTGAAGCACAGTCATCACCATCATGCATAATAATACATCACACAGATTGCCATTTAGTGTCAAGTTTTAAAAAATGTCACTTCAGTTGCCTCCAAGTTAATCGTGTGTGCGTGTGTGTGCATGAGAGGTGTGGCTGTGACGCTCTAACATAGCTTTCTCCTGCACTGGAACTCAAGAACTAATGCTCCTATCTGGATTTTTCTTTTTAATATTTAAATGCCTCCGCGGTCAGAGGCCTTCTTGGCATCTGTGGAAAAGGACGCAAAGGAACGAGCCAGGAGAAGAAGGGAAAACAAAGCCTTGGCAGACGGTAATTGTCAGCCCTTCCCTCCCTGCCTTCCTGCAGCTGGGACGCGCGCCCTGGAAAGAGCCCCCAGGCACAGGGCTCCCAGGTGGCAGGCTGGTGACAGGCCCGAGGCAGGGGGACTGGGCCAGGCAGCAGTCCCTGGCAGTCTGCCCTGTGTGTGTGCTGCAACAGGCAGGAGTGGGACGTCGCCCTCACTCACCGCCATGGTCAGCCCTGCCTCTAAGCTGTGGGTGGGCTTAGCAGATCCGAGTGAATGGAGGGTGCAGCACCATGCCCAGGGGGAAGGGGGTGGGGTAGAGGATGGGAGTGAGGTACCACTGGCTAGCCTAGCCTTAGATGGAGAAGAAAAACAAAGCAAGACAGACAAAGGTGTGAAAAAGGAGGAGAGAAATAGACACAGGGTCGTGTGTGTGGGGAGGGGGCCCAGGACGGAAGAATGCTTCCAGCGCTTACCTCCTGCCACCGGGGGCGTGTGTGCTGCAGGTGTGGATGCTCCCATGTCACTTAGCAGATCAGTTACCTGCCCCTTTCTCAGAGGCACTGAGCCCTCCAGTTTGGCCTCAGTGGTGAGGCTGGAGTGGTTCTGAGCCCTGGTGCAGAAGTCTACTTGTACCAAGAAGTCGCTCTCAGGAGACACACCTGAAGATGCCGGCCCTGAGTGTCTGCAGGGAGGAGCAAGAGGAGTCCCTTTGGGATCCCTGGCAGGCTAGGGTGTCCGGAGTGGAATTGGAGAAGCAGGGGTGGCAACTGTGAGAGGAGCGCTCACCTGTGTGCCCTGGCCCCCCACAGCCCTGAAAGAGAAGGGGAACGAGGCCTTTGGCAGAGGCGACTACAACACGGCTGTCCTGCACTACAGCGAGGGTTTGGAGAAGCTGAAGGACATGAAGGTCCTCTACACCAACCGAGCCCAGGTCAGTGAGCCATGCGCGGGCGCCCCCAGACCTGGAACAGCAGGCGGGCTTTTGGGTTGGGTGTGGGGGAGCTGGTGGACACGGAGCATCTGCCAGTTCCTGTGGTGTGAGTCCTGTCGCCTCAAGCTCCCAGTGGAACATCACTGAAGGAGGCTTCAGCAAGGCTGCGTCGCTGATGGTGCCCGGGCCCTTGGCTATGTGGATAAAGGAGAGAACTAGCCCAGTGGAGTGGCCTGTGACACCTCAGGACTGTGCTGCACGAAGTTAATGCCGCAGGGCTGCCCTCCTGCAGGCGTCTTACTCATCGAATCGACTCCTCTTTAAGGCGAATGCTCTGTGACTGGGGAAGTGGCTTAGCTGATGCACACACAGCCAGTTTCGCAAAAGTCCCTCTTAAGCTGCGCTTCCTGGAGTCCCAGGTAGAAGCCCTCACCCAGATGTGTGTTACCTGCTACGTAATGAAGTGGCAAGGCCAATTTGGTTCTCACTTGAACCAAAGATGTCGCCTGTGACCTTACCTTTGAAAAGCAGTTGAGCTTTTGAGTGGGAGTTCTCTGTGGCTCAGGCCTGAAAACTTGACAGGTTCAAGGTTGTGATTGCGCGCTGGCCAGCGGATGTCAGCAGGACCGGCATACAATGATCTCGGGGCCACAGCCGAGTTCTCATCAGCTCCAATTTCTGGAACTCTGGGTGAAGAGTGTCTGGCTGTGGGATGCTGAGGGAGAGTATTGAAAGCAGGCACAGGAGGACAGAAAGTCTGGGGAGCGACAGGGACTTTAATACGAAACTAATGGGAGAGCAGCGGAACCCCAGCCCTGGAGCGGCCTGCAGAAGTCAGATTAGAGAGGAGGCGTCATTTACCTACCCAGGCCTGGAGGAATCTCGTAATAAGGGAGTGACTTGGTAAACCAGATGGCCAGAGCTTGGGTTAGTCACGTACATTTTAGCACTCTAACAAGATGATAAATTTTCTTAGAGGAAATCTGCTCTCTGCTGCCCACCCCCACTCCCGATGCCTTATTTACAACAGAAATCCATTCAGTCCTTGCGGAGTTCCACGATGTTGGAGGAACAGTAATCCCATTTAAGGGAGCTAAGTTTCTGTTGACAATTCAGAAGGATCATTTAAAGGAAAGCAGTTAATACAATAATCATAGTTCCCTCTTATTTATCTCCAGATTTGGTCTCTAAAAACATCTGCCTTCTCATCCTGATGCAGTCTTTGTGAGTCAGGAGGCATTTGAAAGCAATAAAATTGAATTGCTTTTAAAACGTTACGTAATCCAGACTTACATCTCGTTCAGACTATCTATACCCTGAGTCATCTAAATTAATTACATTTTTGCCATACTCAATTTTAAGCAGCACTTTGATTAGTTCTGAAGAATCACATTAGGAATGGATTTGGAGAAATGGAAGTAAATGCAACGCAAAGCTTTAGGGAAGCAATTCCTTCCAGCCTGCCCAGGGAGAGACCTTACTCAGACACGGATAAACACAAAATGTGCTGCCCGTTGTTACGAATCATTTGAACCACGGACTATTTTTAAAATGCCTCCCCTGTTTGCCTGCAGTGTTAGGAAACACTTAGTAAGGAACCTGTGACTTGGGCTTGCCCGCTGGAGAGAAAACGCACACTTTCACGGCTTTGTTTTTCTCCTGGAGCTGATGTTATGATCAATAGATTGCTGGTGTAAGTTGAATGAATCCGGAGTTGAATTGCCCTTTGGAAAAGTAGTTCTTTTCAAAATGTGGAAAATCAGAGGAGAATGAGAAAGTTACAGGGTGTTGAGTCCAAGCCCTTAATAATAATACTTTTTTTAAAAAAAGGTAAAAGAGCATGTAGAGAAATCACGGAGCCTTCCCGGGCCTGTGTGTATCCTGGGTAACCATGCCACGAGGTCACGGCTGCCGCGGCCCAGACGACGCCAGCTTCTCCTCGCATCCTCTGACTTCCAGATGAGGCCTGGGCCCCGGAGCACAGGACGGGGCTTTGTAGAAGAGACAGCTCCAGCAGTTGTCCTTTTCAATTAGTCCAGAAGCGAACTCCCGAAAGCCCCGCGTGGCGGCCTGCCTTCTGGAGCGGCACTGCAGAATCACCAGCAGGCATTGCCCGCCCCCGTCTCACCACGGTTGGATGCCCGGATTCCCCATGACTCGCAACACTGCCCTTATAATTGGCTTGTCCATGCGTATATCTCATCGGGCTTCTCACTAAGAATGTTGCAGCGCCTGGTACACTTTTGATCATGGGCAACCTACGTGTCACCCTCTTACTGGGTTTACTCCTGGTGACGCACAGGACCCTGGGAAGCCACTCCGTCATCAGTGCCGAGGTTTTCCTTTCTTACCGTGCTTTCTGAAAGAAGACTGCTCAGATCTGCTGAGCGCAGCCTGGGAAGCCTGTGTTGACCACTTCCTGTGGCCAGGGTGAAGGCAGAGGCCACTGTGCTTGTTTCTAAGCAGACGCTCACCTGTTTATACGTCTCCAGCCCTTGGACACTTCAAATGAACTAAATTCTCAAGTCGGTGTAGTGTGACTGCGTCACAGAAGTCTAAGTCCGTTCTTGATTTTGCCCAATTCTAGGAGATGTCAAAGGAGTGCCCCCAGCACTGAGGCTTTGTGGTGATGATCTGACTCTTAAATGTCTATTTTAAGATTTATTTATTTGAAAGGCAGAGTTACAGAGAGGCAGAGGCAGAGAGAGAGAGGTCTTCCATCCGCTGGTTCACTCCCCAGATGGCAGCAGTGGCCAGAGCTGCACTGATCCAAAGCCAGAAGCCAGGAGCTTCTTCCAGGTCTCCCACATGGGTGCAGGGGCCCAAGGACTTGGGCCATCTACTGCTTTCTCAGGCCACAGCAGAGAGCTGAATCGGAAGTGGAGCAGCCGGAACTAGAACCGGCACCCATATGGGATGCCCACATCCTCACTAACCCTTATTTATCCTCTTGTTTTCCTGATTCCCTTTAGCATTCAGCATCCTTTTGGAACATTCACAGCAGGGTAGATGCTAGAACTTAGCCCTTCCTTTGCAGAGTGCTCAGTGTGCCTGAGTATTTCCTGTTTCCCCTCCAGATCCTTCTCTGGGCAGCTCTATGTCCTGGCAGACTGGCCTGTGTGGTTTCTTTGGCGTCCCAGCCCTTTTTCTTCCTTGTGGGTTCAGCCAGTAAGAGCCAAAGAAAGGAAACTGGGTATTTATTCTATAACTTATGGCTGCAGTAAAGGCCTCGGCTCACATTAGGCATTTTTTTCTTTTCTAAAAAAGTTTATTTGTGGGGGCCAGCACTGTGGCATAGCGGGTAAAGCTACTGCCATATGGGTGCCGGTTTGAGACCTGACTGCTCCACTTCTGATCCAGTTTTCTGCTATGGCCTGGGAAAGCAGTAGAAGATGGCCCAACTCCTTGGGCCCCTGCACCCATGTGGGAGACCAAGAAGAGGCTCCTGGCTCCTGGCTTCGGATCGGCACAGCTCTTAGCCATTGCAGCCATCTGGGGAGTGAACCAGCAGATGGAAGAATTCTCTCTCTCTCTCTCTCTCTCTCTCTCTGCCTCTCCTCTCTCTGTGTAACTCAGACTTTCAAATAAATAAATCTTTTTTTTTTAAAGTTTACTTGTTTTTATTTATTTGAAAGAGAGAAAGAAAGAGAAAAGGCTATGGCTAGATCTTCTACCCACTGGCTCAGTTTCCAAACGCCTGCAACAGCCTTAGCAGGGCCCTGCTGAAGCCAGAAGCCAGGAATTCCATCTAGGTCACCCACATGGCAACAGGGACCCCATCATCTGCTGCCTCCCAGGGTACGCATTAGCAGGATGCTGGAATAGAAGCAAAGCAGCTGGGATTCGAACCAAGCACTCTGATGTGGGGTGCAGGCATCCCAAGCAGCAGTTCAACTCACTGCGCCACCACGCCTGCCCCCCAGGCAGATCTCTGAACATAGCTTTCCTCTCCCATTTCATTCGCTGCTCCCTTCCTCCCAGCCCTCGGTGCTAGCTGTGGTACTAGTGGTTGCCCACCGTGGCAGCCTGTAAGTAATGCCTTTCTCAGACTCCCCAGCTGCCCGGGGTGAGTGTCCCATGCGTTTCCTGCCAGCTCCCTGACAGATCCAGGCAGCAGCCGGCGACTTCTCACCACCTATGTCCCATCGGGTCTTCCTGTGTGGCCAAAGACTGCTTGCCGCTGAGTTGTGTGTGAGCCCCAGCTGTCTGTGTCGTTGTAGGCTTACATAAAACTGGGGGATTATCAGAAGGCGCTGGAGGATTGCGACTGGGCTCTGAAGGTAAGAGACGACTTCCCTTCCCACAAGACGGTGTTGGGCTTGCTGGGGCCCGGTGTCTTCATGCTGAAGTGAAAGGAGCTGTCCGTGTGTCGTGGTAGGAAAAGGGCTCAGCTTCCTCATCTCCAAAGTGGGATAGCGTAGAGTTATTGTGAGGGTTCTGGCAATGCACGTGACGCGCCCGGCTCACCATAGCTTCACTCCAGAGAAGCTGCTGTAGTGGTCTTTAAGGGTAATGTCCTAACAGCTCCTTCTTTCCTGCTTGGCTCCATGGGATAGTGTAAATGCCTTCTCTCCGCTAGAGCCAGCCTCGAGAGCTGCTCCCTGCACTGTTGTCTTTCTTCCTCATCAATTTGTGCTGTCCCCCCACCCCAGCCCCCACCCACACCCTCTGTCTGAAGACGTATAACCGGAAGGAAGGATTCCGGCTCAGTCGTAGTCAGTCCTCAGGCAGATCGCACCACTCTGCACATGACATGTCCTCGGACCATCACAGGTGTGCAGAAGTGTGGGAGTCTTTAAAAGAAATGGCACGCTCGTTTCTTAGCAACGTTATTGCAGGTAACTAAAGAACCCTTAATTCACATTTCCCTTCTGCTCTGTCACAGGGGTCTTTAACTAACCCAAACTAGTATTTCTCCAACTTCTGACATGGAGTGCTGCTGACGTCAGACCAGAATGGACATGAGACCCTTGAGGGTCTGGACACAGAAAGTATGAAGTTTCTTTCTCTTTTTAAAAAAGTTTTATTTATTTGAAAGAGTTACGGAGAGAGAGATCTGCCATTCCCTGGTTCACTCCTCATATGGCTGCAATGGCCAGGGCTGGGCCAGGCCAAAGCCAGGAGCCAGGAACTTCTTCTGGGTCTCCCATGTGGGTAGCAGGGGACCAAGCACTTGGGCCATCTTCTACTGCTTTCCCCGGTGCATTAACATGGCGCTGGATCCGAAGTGGAACAGCCAGGACACGAACCAGTGCCCATATGGGATGCCAGCACTGCCGGTGTTGGCTTCACCAGCTATGCCACAACATCGGCCCCTGCAGTTTCTTTTAAGATGAGTGTTCTATCTAAAAAGTCCTTGTGGATTTTGCATGGCACTCCATAATCCTCACCTGTTTTAATAGGAGGGTGTTATCGTAAATAACCGAGGTGTCAGAAGAATGCGCCAGGCTTATCCTGTGGCTTTGAGTCCTAATGCTAATCCTAGCCCAGAGCATGGCCCAAGTCAAGGCACATGGTGGTGGCAACATGCTGACCACATCTGCTTGCTTCTTTCACCCTGAGAGCGTGAGCACTGGGGATGCGGATGAATTGGAAAGTCAACCTTCTCTTCGAATAGCGCATGAAACCCTGGGGATCCTTTAAAACTGACATCTGGAGTGTCTGACTTCCTTATCTGTTAGAAGAGACAGCATGGGGCAAGTCTTGTCCCATTGCATTGCTGTGATCTCTGATTCACAAGAATTGCCCAAAGCCACTGACATGCAGCTCCTCACAGCTCCGGACAGACCTTCCAGCTGGCTTAGTCACCTTGCCTGATCAGAGTGGCTCTTTCTACCATCACTCTGTGAGCAAAGGGAGAGGCAAGGACCTTTTCCTGCGCTGGTCCAATGGTAACAGCAACACCACACTGTTCTCTGCAGTTCAGTTCAATCTCACTGTTTCCCCTGCATTTTTAACAAGGAAGCCAAGCCCCGGAGATTAACTTGTGCAGGATCACAAAGCTAGTATTGGTTTAACTAGAATGAGCTCTTAGCCATCTTCTATAAATGGCCTCTCTTTGGAAACCCGCAAATCCCGTAATCCCTGGGTGTGGATCTCTCACTCCCTTTCGTAAAAAAAAGAAAATCTGCTCTCAGGGCCTCCCAAAGGATCTTTTCTGATCTGGGAAGAACCAAAGAAGTCAATGCACCATGGTGTTGGTTCCGGGGACCACACTGGCCCGCGCCCAGGTACTCACGGGAGCCCAGCGGAGCTGACATTAAAACCATTGCCACTCCACAGTCAGTCTGGTGAAACACCCAGCCAGGCTCTTTATTGAAGAGGTTTTGGTAAACACCGGGAGGGATGGGAAAAAAATACAAGGAGTTCTAAAAACTAATAATGGCCTTGACTATATGGAAGCTGTGATTTAAAAGAAAAAGTTTCAGTGTCCTTACAGGTCTTTAAAATATCAATCATGACTGTCACTGGCACTCCTTCATGGACAGTATTTGGACTTTGATGCCACTTTTGAGTGGCTAGAGACCAGTCCATGTAATGAAATTTGAAGACAGACGTTTCTTGTCAAGGCGGATAGGGCAGCAGAGCCGGTTTCAGCTGGGACTGGACTCATTTCTTTCCTGGCAGGACTCTTCCTGCACGACCCAATCCGTCTTCCTCCGAAGGTGGGACTCCTTTAAAGGGAACCTGGGGTGCCCCGAGAGAATCATGCTGAGGGTTGAACCATGAGCACAGAAGAACGGGCCTGGTAGTACAGAACTCTGCGAGCAGCCCTTGGGGGGCAGTATCTGAGAAAGGCAGTGTGACAGCTGCACCCACTTGACGGTGGCCGTGGCCAGGGCTTCCAGCTGCTCATCCGTTTGCCTCCCTGGGGCTCTGCCAATGAGTCTGTGATGAACATTGGACATGCTGGTGTTTCCTGTTCCTCTTTTTTATAAGATGATCCCTTTGGGCCCTGCGCCATGGAACAGCAGGTTAAACTGCCACCTGCAATGCCAGTGTACCATAAAGGCACCAGTTCGAGTCCCGGTTGCTCCACTTCTGATCCAGCTCCCTACCAGTGTACCTGGGAAAGCAGCAGAAGATGGCCCAAGTCCTTGGGCCCCTGCACCCATGTGGGAGACCCAGATGAAGTTCCTGACATTTTCCTGGCCCAGCCCCAGCTGTTGTGGCCATTTGGGGAGTCAACTAGCAGATGGGAAGATCTCTGTCTTTCCTTTTCTCTCTGTCACTCTGCCTTTCAAATAAATTCTTTTTAAAAGAGATCTCCTTTTATTAGTTTATTTTTAAAGATTTATTATTTATTTGAAAAGCATAGTTAAAGAGAACAGAGTGTCCATCTGCTGGTTCACTCCCCAGATGACTTCAGGAGCCAGGCTGGGGCAGGGCCAAAGCCAGGAGCCCAGAATTTCATCCGAATCCTCCACACGGGTGGCAGGGGCCCAAGGATTTGGGCCATCTTCTAATGCCTTCCCAGGTGTATTAGCAGGAAGCTGGATTGGAAGAAGATTAGCTAGGACCCAAACCAGCACTTTGATATGGAATGCCAGTCTGTCAAGTAGTAGCCTAATCCTCTTACAAACACTGCCAGCCCCTGCCTCGCTGGTTTCTTTATCTCCTAGAAGACACAGTGCTCCCCCAGGGCTCTGGTCTCCTCTCACGGGTTCAACTCTCTTCTCTGCAAATGACTCTCAGACCTGCTTACCCAGTCCCTCCCACCCGAGCCCTTGGCTCCAGGGCTGCCTTTCGGTCACCTGCTGTGTGTTTCCATTTGGTCATCGGGGTCATCTGAAACTCAGGCTGTCTAGAAGCTGCCTCTCCATCCCACTCACCTTCCTCTCTGCCTGCCTGCATCCGGCCTTGTCTTCCCATTCTCCTTCAAACCCTTCTCATTGAGTGGGGACTGGCCAGCTCCTCTTCAGCAAAGCTCTGCACTTCCTTCTCTCCCTCCCACCCCCTTCACCAGGATTTCAGGCATCAGCCCTTGCTCCAAGTGAGGCTGTGGTCTTGTCATCTCCCTGCCTTTCCCTCCTCTGGGCACCTGAGTGTGAACATGGCGACCCAGCGTCCAAGTCCTCCCTGTGCAGTCATGGTCTGGCTCACCGCTGCAGCCCGAGCTCCCCGTGCCCAGCACCTGCTCAGTCCCGCTGCACTGTCAGTCCCGCTGCACTGGCCTGGGAGCCCCGGCTCTCTGCCAGCACAGGACTTCACTCAGCCCCTTCTCCCTGCATCCTCCTCTCTTCAGTTCTTCACACCAGTCAAGATCCAGCCCAGACTCCACCTCCTCTGCATGCACTGGTGTAGATTACAGCTCTTTAGATTTCCTTCTGCTAAACTATTTCTCTGGCATTTTTCCATAGCAGCTATTTATTTTTTTATTTTTTTATTTTTTGACAGGCAGAGTGGACAGAAAGAGACAGAGAGAAAGGTCTTCCTTTTTTCCGTTGGTTTACTCCCCAATGGCCGCCGTGGCCGGCGAGCTGCAGCCGGCACACTGCGCTGATCCGAAGCCAGGAGCCAGGTGCTTCTCCTGGTCTCCCATGGGGTGCAGGGCCCAAGCACTTGGGCCATCCTCCACTGCCTTCCCGGGCCACAGCAGAGAGCTGGCCTGGAAGAGGGGCAACCGGGACAGAATCCGGCGCCCCGACCAGGACTAGAACCCGGTGTGCCGGCGCCGCAGGTGGAGGATTAGCCTAGTGAGCCGCGGCACCAGCCATATTTATTTTTTTAATATAGCACTTTTCAGAAGGAGGTTTAAGTTTCAAGCCCTTGCTTCCCGGAGTTAAGTGACCAAATTTCAAACTCCACCTCTCCCACTTACTATTCGTGTGACCTTGAACCTCTCAACTCCTAGTTCCTTGCTCTGTGCAGTGAGGATTATAATTGTATCTACTTCCTAGAGTAGGTACAAGGCTTTCCCGAGATGGTTCACCTGAACAGTGTAGCTCAGACTGTTCCTGTGCTGTCATTACCGTGACAGCCGTCATCGGAAATGACACGCACGGACATGCATCTGTAGAGGCTTCTCCAGCAGCCCTGTCCCCTCTTCTGTTGTTTATTCTGCTCTTTAGTTTCTCATTTGCTCTGAAGGGATGGCTGTTGTACTGCAGCAACAGAGCTAATGACGCGTTACCTGGCCCCGCAGTGCCTGTTTTACATGATTCTTCCTCACAGCAACGTGCGAGAGAGGCTCTCCCCTCACTTTCTAGAGGAGGAAAGCGAGTGCCGGGAAAGTTAGGTGGCGGGGCCAGCACCCCACGGCTGAGCAGCAGCCCAGTGAGAATGCACCCCCAAGCCGCAGACACCCGACCTCTCAATCTCAGGCCCTGAGGAGCCTCTGACCCAGCATCACGCTGTGCACATAGAAGAGCCTTGACACGTTAGTTAACTAAATGCCTGTTTCAGACTTTAGTTTCTCTGTGCTAAATCATTCCCTGTGGGGTTACAGTCACTGGAGCAGGCAGGTGCAGGGCCACCTGTGGAAAGGATCCGTTCTCAGTCATAAGTTTCAATTCTGCCATTTGGAGGGGGCGTCCGGCCCGATCTTAAATGAAATGGAAGTTCCCAGTATAATCCGCTGTGGGACTGCCCCACCCACTGAGATGCTTGGTAGCCTCAGGTCTGTTCCCAGGCTCAGTCTCTCTTCTGACAAAGCGGTGGTTCTCCAGTGTAGGTGTGCATGTGCATCACCTAGAGAGCTTGAAAAATTACGTACGCCTGGGCCCGTCCCGAGGATGAGCGGGATGGGGCACAGCCTGGGGAAGAGCTGTGTAAGCACCCCAGGTGCCGGGACTGTTCGGCCGGCGTGGAGAGCTCTTCTGCACGACAGGTTCCTGGTCTGCTTCCTGATGCAGGCCCTTTAGAAGGACATGACAACTGGCAGGTGTCACTAATTTGATAGAGAGCTTACTTGTGCACCCAGGCTCCTCGCAGGCATCAAGTAGTTTGGTCACAGATGTAGAAAGTTTTAATTGTCAACTCTGGTAGCCATCCTGAGAACCACAGCTCTGCCTTAACTGGATCAGCCGAGTGCTTAGCAGATCAGCTAACGACTGGAAATCCACTAAACGTCTGATCAGCCATTCTCTTTCATGCAGTGTGATGAAAACTGCACGAAGGCGTATTTCCACATGGGAAAAGCCCACTTGGCCCTCAGGAACTACGGCGCCGTAAGTTCTTAGCCGATCCCAGAGCCGTGCCCCTCACTGCCCCCGGGGAGGACCCTGGTCCCCTGTCACTTAGACAGTGTTCCACCTTTTAGTGTTCGCCCAAGTAGAGCGTAAGATCCTAGAGCTGGGAAGGGAGTTGGGTGTCAGCTAGAACGGCCCCCGCCCCCTCAGCTGTGGGGGTCTCAGCAGCAGCATTCTCTGCTGGCGTAGACCTAAGCAAAACAGCAGCAGAATTCACCTGTAACCTCGTCACCCAGAAGCCACCACGCCAATATGAAGGGACTGCAGAAAGGTCATGGAAAATTCATGTTATCTTCATTCCATGTCCCATGAATTTTTTGAAACCCCTTTCATATACACAGGTAATTCAAACATTTGGTAGGAAAAGTTTATATTGGCTGTTATTTTGGTGGAAAAATGTTTTCGAAATCCATGCATAGCTTTTTAATAACACATTTTCCATGAGCTTCTTGAAGACCGCTTGCATACTTATATGTATATATACATGCATTTATACACATATATATGTTTGTATGAGGATACACACACCGGGTTGTTACATATCGATAATGGCAGCTTTACGTAAAAGTCACATACTATCCAAGTACAATTGTGTACCTATAGAAAGTATACAATTCAGTGATTTTTATATAGTCATAGAGTTGAGCAACCACTACCACAACCAATTCGAAAACACTTTTGTCACCTCTTAAAAAAAAAAAAAAAACCACAAAACCTCTGTACCCTTTAACAGTCATCCCCTTCCTCTCACCCCCACCTCAAACTCAGGCAACCGCGAATCTTCCTGTCTCCATACATTCGCCTATGCTAGACATGGCTTATAAATGGAGTCATGCAACCTATGGGCTAGATTTACACCCAGGTAGAATTGCTAAGTCAGATGGCAACGCCGTGTGTAACCTTTGGAGGAATGCAAGGCTGTTTTCTAAGGTGGCTGTCCCATTCTGCATCCCGTCCAGCAGTGTTGGGAGCTTCAGTTGCTCATGTGTTCCCCAGTGCTTGGTATTCTCTGTCTCTAACCACAACCATTCTAGTGGGCAGGAAGCACTATCTCATTGTAGCGTGCATTTGCATTGCCCAAATGATTAATGGTGTTGAGGTCATTTCTATATCTTCTTTGAAGAAATGTCTTTTCAGAGGCTGTTCATTTAAAGTTAGTTTATTTGTCTACTTACAATGAATTTTAAGAATTTTTAAAAAATATATTCTGCATGTAAGTTTCTGGTCAAATATACAGTTTACAAATATTTTCTTCTACTTTGTGTGTTTCCTATTCACTTTATTGTTGATATTCTTTACAACACAAGGATTTTTAATTTTTATGCAGCGTCAGTAACCTATTGTTTCTTTTTTTCTTTTTTATTTTTTTAATTTACTTGAAAGTCAGAGTTACATAGAGAGAGATGAGAGGCAGAGAGAGAGAGAGGTCTTCCATCTGTTGGTTCACTCCCAGGATGGCCGCAACGGCTGGAGCTGTGCTGATCCAAAGCCAGGAGCTTCTGTGTCTCCCACACGGGTGTAGGGGCCCAAGGACTTAGGCCGTCGCCTAGTGCTTTCCCACGCCATAGCAGGGAGCTGGAACCAGTGCCCATAGGGGATGCTGGCACTGCAGGCAGCGGCTTTACCCTGTATGCCACAGCACCAGCCCCACCTATTGTTTCTTTGGTTGTTTGTGCTTTTGGTGTCATATTTAAGAACTGATAGTCTTGGCCAGTGCCGTGGCTCACTTGGCTAATCCTCCTCCTGTGGCGCCGGCACCCCGGGTTCTAGTCCCGGTTGGGGTGCCGGATTCTGTCCCGGTTGCTCCTCTTCCAGGCCAGCTCTCTGCTGTGGCCCGGGAGTGCAGTGGAGGATGGCCCAAGTGCTTGGGCCCTGCACCCGCATGGGAGACCAGGGGGAAGCACCCGGCTCCTGGCTTTGAATTGGCACAGTGCACCGGCTGTAGTGGCCATTTGTGGGGTGAACCAATGGAAGGAAGACCTTTCTCTCTGTCTCTCTCACTCTCTTTCACTGTCTAACTCTGCCTGTCCAAAAAAAAAAAAAAAAAAAAAGAAATGATAGTCTAAGCTCATGAAATTTATGTTTGTGTTTTCTTTTAAGAGTTTTATGGCTTTAGCTCTGGCATTGAGATATTGGATCCACTTGGAGTTAACTCTTGTATATGAGATGAGGTAGAGGTTCAGCTTTATTATGCTGCATGAGGATGTCCAGCTATCTCAGTACCATATATTGAAGAGACTGCTTTTCTCCTGTTGAAGGATTTTGGCACCCTGTCAAAAATCAGTTGACTATAAATATATGAATTTGTTTCTGAACTTTGCTTTATTTCTTTAGTGTACATATCTGTCCTTGTGCCAATACCACACTGTCTTGATTTTTGCAGTTTTGTAGTGAGTTTTAAAATTGAGAATTGTGATTCTTCCAATTCTTCTTCTCTTCTTTTTCAAGATTGTTTGAGCTGTTCTGGTTCTCTTGAATTTCTATTGGAGTTTAAGGATTATCTTGTCGATTTCTACAAAAAAGGCAGATGAATTTTGATGGTTACAACATGAAATTGTAGATTAATTTGGATAGCATTGCCATATGAGCACTATAAAGTCTTCCAATCTATGAATATGAGATGTCTATTTGTGTTTTTTTTGTTTTTTTTTGTTTTTTGTTTTTTGTTTTTTGTTTTTGTTTGTTTGTTTGTTTGTTTGTTTTGACAGGCAGAGTGGATAGTGAGAGAGAGAGACAGAGAGAAAGGTCTTCCTTTGTCATTGGTTCACCCTCCAATGGCCGCCGCGGCCTGCGCGCTACAACGGCGCACAGCGCTGATCCGATGGCAGGAGCCAGGTGCTTCTCCTGGTCTCCCGTGGGGTTCAGGGCCCAAGGACTTGGGCCATCCTCCCCTGCACTCCCTGGCCATAGCAGAGAGCTGGCCTGGAAGAGGGGCAACCGGGACAGAATCCGGCGCCCCGACTGGGACTAGAACCCGGTGTGCCAACGCCGCAAGGTGGAGGATTAGCCTAGTGAGCTGCGGCGCCGGTGAGATGTCTATTTATTATATTTTTAAGTGACATTGCCTCATATTGAGCATTTTTGAAAGCTATTGTTATATATTAATTGTAAAGATGAGACAGACTTATAGTAATCAAGTCAAATAAACAATATGAGTAAAGAACATTTTAATCTCCCCCCTGCACTGATTTTTATTCATTCGATTAAGTAATCCTCTCAGCAGATTTTTATTTCGTGCTCAGTGTGTCAGCCACACACAGTAACAGTCAGCAGTGAACAAGACAAAGTCCTTGAGTTCATGGAATCCACATTCCTGGGGTGGGGACAGCTGGGAGACACGAACTAGATTAGTAGATATGTAATGTGTTGGCATGTTAGGTCGCGATGAGTATTATCGAGAAAAAAGTCAGGAAGTAGTGAAGGTGGGATTGGTTTTAGGTAGGGTGATCAGGGAAGGCCTCTCTTCAGGAATGGAGGGAGTGACCTAGGCAACCCATGTGGCTATAAAAGGAGAGCATTCAAGGCAGAGGGATGGCTAGAAGGAAGACGCAAGGGAGAGCATAGGAGATAGATCAGAGAGGCCCTGGAGGCAGGAAGGCTATCCCACAGGGCCCTCCAGGCTTGGGGGAGGACCTTGGCCTTGGTTTTGAGTGATCTGAGAGCCATCAGAGGATTGTGAGACGTGATCTGACTCTGTTTTAAAGGATTGCTCCTATTGCTACATTGAGGATATATCTTAGCACACCAAGAGCAGAGAACAAGTTAGAAGGCTGTTGCAATAAATTATCTAAGCTGGGGTGGTGGTGGCTTGGACCAGCATGAAGACGATGGAGGTGTTAAGAAGTGATGAGATTCCAAATATGTACTGACAGTGAAGCCAACAGAAATTGCTGATAGGTTAGACCTGGGCCTAAAGAGAATTTGGATGCCTGTTCACTTTGTTTAATATGTATGCATCTATCCTGTGAAACTGTCCTTTGTTTTAATGTCTTTTTTGTTCAGTTCATGTCTTAATTCTAGTCTTCTAGGAAGGTCTTGAACCTTGAAGATCTCTCACAAGTGGTTTGTTTTTTTTTTTCTAAATTTTTTTCTGAGCTTTTTCTTTGCATGAGTGCTTGGATTACATGCTGAGAATTTCTTCTGTCCCCAGGGCCATAGTACTTTGGCCCAGAAATCCCTATGAACTAGAATGTTTCTTTTTCTAGAAACTATCCTATCTCACCGTGCCCTGGAGGAGAGTCCCTCCCTCCCAGGTTTTCCGGCTGACCCCTAGCCAGCTCTCTTTGCAGCCTGTACGCTTCACTCAGCAGTTCTGTGTTCTCTCTCCCGTTCCTGGGCCTCTGTTGGTACTGTGTCCCTCTTTGTTGATGCCCTAACTCCCCAGGGGCACGTCTGACAGCCCTCCTGTTCTCTCTCAGTGCAGACATCCTGTCTAAGGTCTGCATTGACTTCATGGTCACTCCCACCCCAGACAGACACGATCCACACAAATCTAGGCCTGGGTATTCTTTGTCACTGACTGCCTCTGACAGGACTCTTTTTAAGAACAGATTTTGAAACAATACCTGTTACCCTGCAGAACCAGAACAGCCTAAACAAAGTGCCAAGTGCACACCGCGTTCCCCAGGCCTGCTGCGGGAGGAGGTAGAGAACAACTAACAAAGAAGCCGAACCCCACGATGCCCAGTGTCTTCCTGGTAATCCCCATCACCCCTAACATTCCTTTTTTTTTTTTTTTTTTGTAGTCGAGAGACAGCTACCGGAAGATCTTAGAAATCAACCCCAAGCTGCAGACACAGGTGAAAGGTGAGCACGTTCCTGCTGCCGTCCTGCGGTTGAATTTCACTTCTCTTGGGCTCCCGCCTTAGGATGCCTTCCGGCACTGCTGCCCTCGGCCTTTGTAACAGCCTGGTCCTCGGTGTCAACTGCCTGGCTCAGCCTCTCTTCCCTCTGTCTCCCACTCAAATCTTGGCCTCAGTCTATTTCCCTGCGACCCTTGTGCACTGCAGCGCCTTCTAGGCTGTCCTGAATCCCCGCGATGTTGAAGACTCTGGGTGTGGCCTGTCCCGTGTTCTAGAATGATCTGAATTCTTCACGCTGCTCAACCTTCCATCCTCAAAAGAGAGAGAAGGGTTGCTTCTTGGGTGGTGGTGTTGATTTGTTAGAGCACTGTTTGGTTTTTGCTTCCTTTTGCCAGAATACCTGAACCAAGTAGATCTTCGGGAGAAAGCAGACCTTCAAGAGCAGGAAGCCCGAGGACTTCTAGACGCGGGAAGGAGCACAGCTGTGTCAACCAGGAACCTCCTGGAGACCCTTTCCAAGCCCGGCCGCACGCCTTTGTTCTACGCTGGGGGGATCGAGATCCTGACGGAAATGATGCAGGATTGTAAGTGTGGTCTCAGGAGTGCCGTCAGTGTGAGGGCACGCTCCCTCCTGTCTTCCACAGATAATGGTGAAGAACCCACTAATGCAGTTGCTAGCAGGGGTGCCTACGAAACAGGCCCACCGTACTCAGTTCTCTCCTCAGAGCGTGCAACTGCTCACCACACAGGCAGTAAACGCCGGCACAGGGCACAGCACAAGACACACATACACATGGCGTGCACTCACCCAGACACACTTGCATTTCCTGCACCACAACACACACACACACACACACACACACGTACCCTGACACCATCAGTACTTTATCAGTATTTGTATCCTACGCACTCCCCATCACGTGTGATCTGTACAGCCCCACATCTACCCCACTCCCACCCCAAACATCCCCAGTGCCCAGACGCCTTCCCCTCCGGTACGGTAGAGAAGTGGTAAGGTTTACCCTCGTTAGGCTTAACAGCTACTTAGGACGGGCAAGCAGTTTCACAGCACACATCAACTCTCTCCTGCTAATGAGAGCGCCCTGTTCTCTCCGAGCAGTTCTTGTAAACACGGAGGCCCGGGCTTAAACGATCTTTGTCACGCTGGCAGACGCCGATTGTACAGACGGATCGAGCCTCACACTCCCCGTTAGCATGCCACAGGGGGTGCTCAGATAGGCCTGCAGCGCTCTTTGGAGAAGATGGGCTCCCCTGGAAACAGCTTGGAAATAAACGTTTAAGGAGCAGGGCAGAGCGATGTGCCACTGCATCCGGAGGTGACAGCTCCTGAGGGCTCTCCGAAGACTGCGGGGCGATGAGCTGTGCGCCGCACGCCGGGGCCCGCCCAGCTCCCTGCCTCTAAACAGCCCCTCTGATGGCAGCACCGGGCGCCCGGCGACAGTCACATTTTTCAGCACGTAAAAATGCTTGTTCCTGCTAAACTGTTCCTTGGGTGACCTTGGCGTTCCTGTTGGGTTTCTCACCACCCCTGGGCTGTGGGAGTCTGATGTAGCTTTCCGTGGGTCTCTTTCAGGCACAGAACGGACTTTATTCAGGACACACAATGGGTTCAGCATCATCAGTGACAACGAGGTCCTGAGAAGGTAGGAGAGCCTTTGCAACGACAGCCTGACCTCAGAGCTGGAAGAGCAAACCCAGTGGTCCCCGCCCCTCCCTCAGTAGCCGAGGCCCCTCCAGGAGCGCACGGTTCCTACAGGGACGCCCTGGAGCCTCCGGGCGCACCTAGCGGCGGGCGAGGGAACGCAGCACCTCCCAGGGCCGCTCTGGGCACTGCCAAGTCAGAGAAATGACCTCTGTGCTGGTTTCCCCGCCAAGGCTGCTGTTTGTTCTCCTCCTCATTTGCGATGTGCTGATCCTACCAGGGAGTGAGATCAGCTGGGCCCTGGCTGACCCCTTATTATGATATCACCTGAGGAAAGACCCATGTGGGAGGAGGTGGTTCGCTAACTTTGTTTTCCTCTTCCTGCATATTTCTGGAAAGATTCCAGAGGCTCAGCATCCTGCTGTGAGCAGGAGTCGCTAGCGCACGCCGGTGTGCCCAGTGCCAGTTCCCTGGTCCCAGTGCAGCCATCACCCCTGGCCCCTGGCTCTGCCCAGCTCCACGCAGCCCTCACCTCCTCCTCCTCTACCTGGAGCTCTGGGCTCAGTGATTGGCAGCCCATGGATGCCGGGAGATCTGTGGCGCTGCCCTGTAAAATCACGTTCTTAAACCAAAATTGAGCAAGTCTGGGGGAGAAATGCAACGACAGAGATCACAGCTGTTCTCCAGCCTCCATAGCACTCCTGCCTGGTCCACTCCAGGTGCTTTTCCACGGCAGAAAAGGATGCAGTTGAAGAGACAGCCTGCCTATCCGTCCTCAAGCTCTGGCAAGCCGTGTGCAGCGGGAACGGTAAGCCTGGCTCCTCACCGTTAGTCACCGAGAACGTGCTGCTACTGCAGAGCTACGCAGGCAGGCTTGATCGGCCCCCGTGAAGGCCAGGCCCTGGAGAGCTGATGTCTAGACTGCCACACACACGCCCCTCCCTTTAAAAGAGGTGTCGATCGAAAGCCAGGCCTGTGTTGCAATGATGTCCCCGGCATCACGGTGGCCAGCTCCCCCACCCAGCCTCAGGGTGATGGAGAACCGCCCGGCAGGTGGTGAGCAAGGCCACTGTGGTTCCTTCCCGAGCCCTCTCCCTCCCTCTGCAGACTCATGCCCTTCCTGCCTGCCTAAACACCTTGTTTCTTTTTGCTGACCACAGAACCCATTTCGGCATCATGAGATTTGTGATCCTGCCTGCCAGCATTTCCAGACACTGATTAGCGTCCGATAGCGAGACAGTAAAGTACTGTAGGGAACATATTTACCATAGTAACTCTTCCATTCTCTCACATTAGTGTCCTGTGCTGGTCATTAAGTGCTTGGGCAATCTTTCTTATTCGCATCTATGACTTCAATGTAAATAAAACTTCTAAGTATTTCCCTCATTTCTAAAAAAGTGTATCTCACAGGAAAAGAATTGACCTTGGATGCAGACACTGAAAATGGGGTTATTGACGGCTGGGTCTCCATTTTGCAGGGGAGCCAGCGATGGGGTGTGGGAGTGCAGTTTTGCAGTTTGCAAACTATAAAATACTGAGTGTGAGGCACCATGGTGTTTTTTTTTTTTTTTTTTTTTTTTGGGCAGGCAGAGTGGACAGTGAGACAGAGAGAAAGGTCTTCCTTTTCCATTGGTTCACTGCCCCCAATGGCCACTGTGGCCGGCGCGCTGCAGCCGGTGTACCACGCTGATCCAAAGCCAGGAGCCAGGTGCTTCTCCTGGTCTTCCATGCGGGTGCAGGGCCCAAGGAGTTGGGCCATCCTCCACTGCACTCCTGGGCCACAGCAGAGAGCTGGACTGGAAGAGGAGCAACCGGGACAGAATCCGGCGCCCCGACTGGGACTAGAACCTGGTGTGCTGGCGCCGCAAGGTGGAGGATTAGCCTATTGAACCATGGCGCCGGCCGGCACCATGGTGTTTTATCATGATTTAGTAGAATGGAGAAATCAAGAACTTAAGAAAATAGGCTCTAGGAAGCTAGACAGTCAGGTGCCTGTTTCCTGAAGGGAGTGCCACTCAGGGCTGGGTGTTTGCAGGTCGTACCTTGGGAAGGACAGAAAGGAAGGAAGGAAGCACTTGGGGTGTGCTTACTCAGGGTGAATCCAACCCACTTATTTTGGTTCCTGGGAACTCAAGAGTTTTTTATATATATATGTATATATATATATATATATATATCTCGTCTGAAAAATATCATTGGACATGGCCTGTGATATAAATGCTGTATATCGGGTGAGTGAAATCCTGGTACCTAGCTCAATAAATACACAGCAATTTTTAAAAAGTGCAAGGAAATGCTTGAAGGTGAGGCTGAGGCTGTGAAAATCTGCCAGGGAGATGTTGTAGAGTCGGGGAGAGAAGCGGTTCCAGGGCGGGATGGGTAGTGGCGTCTGCGTGATTCGTGGAGGGGTGAGCACCAGCTCCTCCGGGGAGTGGGCGCCAGTCTGCAGGTGGCACTAGAGCAGAGAGCTTCTGTTTTCGGCTCGATCCTGCCTCTCTGTCCTTTGAGTTATTTATGTATAAGAAAAATATGTTCATCAGGGAAACCAACTAAAACATCTCCATTTGGGAAATCGGTCAATCCTACTTCACATGGACAGGAGTAGTCACAGGTGAGCTCTAGGCTTAAGCTATGTTCGCAGTAAAAACATGGTTTCCTATGTGGGCTGCAAGTCAGATCCCATGCCCCTGACTCCTCTAGGGCTAGAACACTGGTGTGTGTTCTTGACCACTGTGTCTTGTGTGTAAACAGACCAGCGGCCCGGGGGCGGGCTCCAGGGTAAGGAGAAGATCCATTGTGTTCAGAGCTAGCCTCATGCTCCAGCCTGTGCCCCTGCCTGCTGTCCACAACCCATTCATGTGCGTGGTCAGAAAATGAAGCAGCTAAAACTCATGGCCCAGGAAGGAACAATTGTTCTCATGTGACATTTTAGTTTCCTAAACAAAACTCGGATGTTACTGGGACCGTTCGGTGAAGAGGGATGATATAGAGACATCCCACAGTTAAGCTGATTTCTTTCCCTTGGCTCACATTCCCAGATCCCATACTCCAAGCAGCCTTTTGTCAATGATAATGACACAGCTAATTGGTACCTACTAGTAGTGTAAACCTCCTAACAACTCCCTTAGGCGGGTCATCATCCCCATTTTACTGATGAGGAGACTGAGGGCACGGGAGCTAATCACTGGCTGAGGTTGCAGACCCGGCAGCCTGGCTGGAGACCTCATGGTCTGGCACATTTTCCTGCCTCTTGAAAGAATGGGGAAGATGGAGCTTCACTTTGGGACGGTGGAGACGGATGTGGGCCCACTGCCACTGCGGCGCGCCCAAGTCAGACGGCCCCCTGTGTTTTGCAGAGGAAAACCAGCGTCTGCTCGTGTCGCACCCCGACAGGGCGGCGCTGCTGCCCTCCCTCTTGGCCTCCAGAGTGCTGGCCATCCGACAGCAGAGCCTGGCCCTGCTGCTGCAGCTCGCGCAGACGGAGAACGGGCGGAACCTGATCGCCTCCCACCTTGACCTGGCCCGGTAAGTCTCCACCACAACGATGCTCCTTGCAGCGTCGCAGGTCGGCTCCTGTCCAGTTCCGACTGGCCTGCATCTGATGTGTGGGCGCCATTGGGCTGAGGACGGATCAGCAGCAGAGAGAGCCATGGAAGGCAGCGCTCCGTCCCGAGGAGCTCCGGGTCAGGCTGCCACCTGAACTCAGTACCAAGGACAGCTCCACCGCACAGGCACTGTAGACGGTGGGCTCAGTGGCCGCCCTGCGGCGCTGGAGTGGGCGCCCAGCCTTGAAGTAGGTCCCTTGCTTGCTTCTTTCCTTTCTGCCTCGGTCTTGGCTCCACCTGCTCCTGCCATAACTTTTCTTCTTTCTTTCCAGTTTGAGGTGATATGTTCTTACATTGCACATCCTTAAACCCTTCCTGGATAAATGAGCAAAACATCTCCAGGGCTGTGGCCTGGAGAGCTTCGCAGACCTGAGGGCTGCAAGAACAGTGTGTTGCTCTCCTAAGTAGAGGCCCTAAAAAATTAACCCAAACCCCAGTAGTCCTGCCCAGTGCCTGCCAGTGCGTTTTTATAGCTTTCTTTATTAGTTACACATTTGTTTTATTTTTCAGTTTAAATCTTCAGTTAGTTTCAGCAGGTGAAACTGCTGTCTTCACATCACAAGGGTGGCATGTCAGCCTTCACGTGGCTCAGCCTAACAAAAATTGTAGCCATCATTCCAGGCGTTTTATAAATGTTTCACACATTATTGAAAAGCAGACCTTGATTTTCTTCACTGTTACTTCGCTTTGTTTCCCGCCTCCCCCCCCCCAATCCTGAAAGGTAGGCAAGGTCGGTATTGTTGGTCCATTTTGCAGATGAGGCAGGAGCCACTGCAGCAGCCACCCAGGAAATCTCCCCCAGCTGTCTCCCGGGACCTGTTCCTTGGCACCCAGCTCCCACCGTCTGCTCCCAACAAGAGGAGTCGACTATTCAGCCCCGTCTGCCCTTCTCTGGGCGGCGCTGAGCCTTCCTGCACCTGCCCCTTGGGTGAGGAGGGCCTTTGTCTACTAAGAACAGAGTGGCTGCTAACCCTTGGCTGTGGCTCTGCCCCCTCCCCGTCACCACCCACTGGCTCCCGGGAGAGGCCTTGGCAAGGCCCCACCAAGCAGTGCACACGGCACATGGGTTCTTAGTGGGATTAGAGTCTCCAAAAGTGCATTCCACATTTTTTTTTTTTTTTTGGACAGGCAGAGTGGACAGTGAGAGAGAGTGAGACAGAGAGAAAGGTCTTCCTTTGCCATTGGTTCACCCTCCAATGGCCGCCGCGGCCAGTGCGCTGTGGCCGGCGCACCATGCTGATCGGATGGCAGGAGCCAGGTGCTTCTCCTGGGTCTCCCATGGGGTGCAGGGCCCAAGCACTTGGGCCATCCTCCCCTGCACTCCCTGGCCACAGCAGAGAGCTGGACTGGAAGAGGGGCAACCGGGACAGAATCCAGCACCCCGACCGGGACTAGAACCCAGCGTGCCAGCGCCGCAAGGCGGAGGATTAGCCTAGTGAGCCACGGCGCCGGCTGCATTCCACATTTGAAATGACTGCAGTCATCCCCTCAGTATCTTCATCATATGGTTTCCTTTATTTGATTTTTGCCCCTTTGAGTAAATAGAGGTTTAGTTATCATCAGCTTTTCCCCCAAGCGACCCTTGAATTGCTTGAGTTCCAATTTGAATTTTTCCAGTGTCTTGGAGAATGGCATTTATGACCACCTCACTACTCTTGACAGCCAAGGAAACCTCTGCTTATTGCTTCCGTGTCCACTTGTCTCACAAATGTCTGTCTCTAGTTAAGCCGCGAGGCGACATAATGGATCCTCTGGGATGGATGAAGCGATCCGAGGCAGGACAGGGCCGTACACAGTCCCAGGTCTCCCAAGGAGGCACATATTTCACATTCCTCCCAAAGTGTTTGTCCTCGTGGGGGAGGCTGGCTGTGTGCAGGCGGGGATGGCCAATGGCCAGTGTCACTTTGTAGAAAGTGCTGAGCCTATAGATGGAAGCAGGCCTGAGCCTAAGTCCTCCATGTGGTCCAGCAAAGCTGCTCAGCCTGGATGGGCCCCGAGGCCCGACTGCACCGCAGACTTCGCTGTGTGGGTGGGGGAGTGGTGATCGGTCTATGCCAGTTACAAGCTTGCATGTTGCATTGTGCAGAACACTTGCCCAAAAGAGTGTGAGTGAGACAGAGCCTGGCTTGCTTTTCTCACAGAAGCAGTGGCTTAGAGGTATCAAGGCCAGGTCTGTCCTCTTGAGCTTCCCTCCTTGTTGCAACCCCAAGCCTCACAGCTTCCTGGGAGACGGGTTAGCACCAGCTACTTCATTCCCTGTTGTCAAGGAAAACTGCTGCTCACGTCTCCTTGGACAGAGTTGTGTCCCCTGCCAGGCTGGAGGACAAAGTGGCACCAACTTCTGGAGTAGGGCCCGGCGCTGTAGAAGGGAGTAAGTAGGATGTTAGTGGGGCTGGTCTGCGAGCAGCATTGGCCATAGAAGGGGAAAGCAAAATAATACCATGCTGGACACACGGTCTGGACACGGTCATTTTCTCTCTGCACGCTGTGCTGTTTAAGGCCCTAAACTGAGGTGGCAGCACGTTCATTGGGTGCATGAGACCTCGAACTCGTGGTCCGCCCTGGAAGTGGGAAGGGACACGCTGTCCTTCTGAGTGACAAACTCAGTGGTAGTGTGCACTGAGTCACACAGTAAGGGAGCCTCAGGCTTCTGGCTCCCATGGCAAAACCAGTGCGCCGTCGCGCTGTTGTCTCATTTTCTGTGCCGCTCAGGTTCGTTAGCCTGCATCTTGGAGAGCGAAGCAAACAGACTGAAATCGGTGATGGGGGAATCTGGACTCATTGTGGGGCAGGTCCTCTCCACCAGCGGGAACGTGGAGGACGCCCCCAGGATGTCGGGTTTGCAGGAGCTTGGCGCCGCCTGGACCTCAGAGACAGTCCAGGCCAGCCCACCCCTGTCGGCGGTGTCCCAGCTCATGCACCGTCCCAGCGTTTTCCTCCGATTGGGGCGGGCAGTAAGACAGCTGGTAAACCAGGGGTCTTTCCCCAGCTAGCGGGAGGATGTGGCCAAGTGCACCTCACAGTCTGTGAGCACTGGGTGCTCTGTGCCACATGCCTGCCCCTGCCCCCATGTGCCTGATGCTGGGCCACAAGCCCCCCCCCCCCCCCGGAGCCAGAACCTTGTCTAGTTTCACTGCTGTGGCCCCAGCACCTCCTCCTCCTCCTGGTTCACAGTCAGCATCTGTATTGTCGACTGAATGAAGGAGCAGACGGCTCACCTCGCACTCTGCACCTGCTGTTGATGCCACCTTCTCTGCTCTCCGCCACACCTGCCAGGGAGGCCGCTTCTAACAGAGCCCCTAAGGCAGTTTATCCTCCTTATTGACTTCTGGGGGTGTCACGGCAGGAGATGAGCTCAGTGCTGAGCACAGCTCTGTGCACCCTGCAGATGCTTAGGGTGTGTCTGCAGGGTGAAGAGATCCCTCTGCCTACCCTGTCCTGGTGCCACAAGTGCATCAGGACAGCCTACGGTGGTGTTAGCGTTTTTTGGACAGCAAAAAAATGAGAGGATGTAGCTACACTGTTTGCTCAGACTGTGTTTGCAGTTGGCTAAAGACCCTTAAAATCTTCTTCATTGAACCAGTTTTTTTTAAAAAAAGATTTACTTATTTATTTGAAAGATAGAATTATGGAGATAGAAGGAGAGACAGAGGTCTTCCATCTGCTGGTTCACTCCCCAAATGGCCACAACTGCTGGGGCTGGGCCAGGCCAGAGCCAGCAGTTTCTTTCTAGTTTCTCATATGGGTGGCAGGGACCCAGGCACTTGGGCCACTTTCTGCTGCTTTCCCAGGTGTATTAGCAGGGAGCTGGATCAGAGGTGGAGCAGCCAGGACTCCAAAGCAGTGCCTATGTGGGATGCCGGCACTGCAGGCAGCAGCTTAACCAGTTGTGGGGCACCGGCCCCATGAACCAGTCTTAAACTAGGTCTCCAAATTCTGTTACTTACACAGAGTTTCCAGCTGTGAGTTGAGGACTTTGAGTTTAACCCAATTCAGTGTCATCTGATGCATTGAACAGCCTGATGGATTGAACAGTTAAGTCTTTAAAAAAAAAAAAAAGATTTATTTATTAATTTGAAAGGCAGAGTTACAGAGAGGCAGAGAGAGGTCTTCCATCTGCTGGTTCACTCCCCAAATGGCCGCAATGGCCAGATCTGGGTCGATCCAAAATCAGGAGCCAGGAGTTTCTTCTGGGTCTCCCGTGTGGGTGCAGGGTCCCAAGGACGTGGGCCATCTTCCACTGCTTTTGCAGGCCATAGCACAGAGTCATCAGCAGAGTGCACCATGTAGATGCCATCTATGTAAATGACCTTGACTGAGCCAGAGTCGCATGGCAGAGCACCAGGTACTCTTTCCTAGCTGGCATCTGGTAGTCAGTCAGCTTTGGCTCAGAGCGTTCAGTCCCTGGGCAGTCACATTAAGGGATGGAGCCATGTTTCGGGTGAGCAAGGAGCTGGTGTGCAGGGAGGGCTCGGCTAGGCCTCCCTCCCAGCCTGCCTCCCGTGAATGCTGACCCTTTCCTGGTGTTCCACGTGGTTGGGGATGCTGTTGGTGGAGGCAGCTCCTCTGAGGTGGTTCTGGGTTTTTGCAGGTTGCTGGAAGCCCTGGTGTCATTTCTTGATTTCTCAGATAAGAAGGCCACCAGCGCCATGCAACTGCTTACAGACTTGGCCATCGAGCAAAGGTAACGCTGTTTTCCCAGACGCTGACTACTTCTTCCACCTTGCAAACCTTGCAGCAGAGAAATGAGGCACAAGGTTCCTGCTGGGCATTGTGGCCTGCCACTCCCATCCCAAGTTCTCTGGGAAGAGGGTGACCCGGGCCTCAGTGGGTTTGGAAACAGTAGCATAGTCACCAGCAGCTCTGGCAGCAAGCACACCTGCTGTGTGTCCCCACTTCATCGGGACCTGGCACGTGGTAACTCACGGCCAGCTTGTGTTGAATGAACGTGAGAGAACCAGAGAACAAGCACTACGAACAAACAGCAAAATGTAGCTCCTCTTGTGTTGCCACTGGCATTGTGAGTGACTGCCTCTCTCTGCCCTGTCTTGTCTGAGTTTGTGTGTGTTTCTGTCTTGGTTCTTCTTGCCCCACCCCACCTCCTGCTTAGCTGCTGGGGAAAATAGTAAAGGTCTTAGTTTTTATAACTCTTTAAGTTTTTCTTTTAAAACATACTTTTTTAAAAAAAAGTGTCTTGCTTAGAAGTGGTCACATCACAAGAGAAAGCTGTCGTGCTCACAGCCAGGCTGGGCGCTGGCCCAAGCTGAGGTTACGAAATTGCTGCAGCAGCACACGGAGCCATGCGTGCAGCTGGCCCTGCGTGCGTGTCTGCGACAAGGATGAAGCTTGCCCAAGTCACCCATGTGTGCGGCACCCGCTCGGCCTGGCGTGGAAACCCAGAGCCAGGGAAGAGGTGGGGAGCCGGCGTGGCCGAAGCCTAAGGATTCCAGCAACTTCTGCATAAGAGAGCTGCCTTCTAAAATCTGTAACATCGAGAGCAGCTCTGCAGAGACAAGCATTAAGGCCACGGTGCCACCAGCGATGTGTGTTTGGGTTCCCAGTGAAGTAGCCTTGCACGCTGCAGTCACACAGGCCGAGAGTTTGTGACTGTGCCCCAGCCAAGACAGTGCGTTCATGCTGCAGGTGTGCCCTGTGGAAGTAAATCCTAGCTGATGTTTTCTCGACAGACTCCAAGTCTGGTTCCAGGCCAACCTTCCAGCTGTTCTCCCTGCACTCACAGGCATTCTGGTGAGCAAAGCCTCTGTTTGTCATCTGTGACAGCTGTCTCAGCGCCATTCACACCTCCGAACCCTTGCCATCTCTGGGGTTGACTGATCGTTCACTCACAGCTGGAGTTGACACAGTTCTCAGTGTCTACAGCTGGGGTTGAGACAGGGGGAGGTGGCATCTGAGCGGGGCTGGCTCCCAGGGAGAGAAAGGTGGGTGTGGGCAGCGTCTTTGTTAAAGGCAGGGGGAGGCTGTCCGTCTCCATCAGTCCCCTGCTGACTCTGAGCCTTGTCGTCAGTCCAACACGCAACCCTGTCCCGAGTGGAGGTCATCCCAGGCAGGACAGGTACAGCACTTAGAGCAGATGAGGCAGAGGACTGTCAGGGGTTCTTCTCCTTGGCAAGTGTGCTGTCCCCGGTGAGCCACAAAAGTGCCAGTGGCCCCAGAGGGCATTACCATACCCTGGTATCTCCTGGGGCTGAACGGAGGCTCTGAGAGGAGAAGGACTTGCCCAGGTCCTCCCGGCCAGGTGCTGGAGGAGCTGGGACCGAGCCCTGGGCCGAGGCACCCCTCTCTGTGCCCCCATCTGTTGTGAGTGTGACTCCAGCGACACCCCCGTGTGACACCAGGCGGCTCTGCTCCCAGGCTGGGGGCGGTGAGTGACGTTGCTGCAACACATTGGCTTGCTCTCACAGCCTCACTGTCTCTTGGTTCACTGTAGAAGCACGATCCCAGGACAACCAACTACACAGCGTTCTGCCAGTGTCTTGCCATCCTGGGAAACCTCAGCGCCGAGCCTGCCACCCGGAGACACATGGCAGCCTGCGAAGAATTTGGGGATGCCTGCTTAGGCCTCCTGGTATTCCAGCTTATTCTACCCAGAGTTGGTCTCTTAGCCTCTTTGGGGCATTGGTCTCCTGACGTTCTGGCTTTCCCAAAATTGCTGTTCTGAGGGCGCTGGCCTTAGTGGCTTTTCCTTAAAGAGCCCTGCAGGTGGAGTCTCAGCTGCCCCGGGGCGATTTGAAGGCCCTTCTGGTGGAGTCTGCTCCATCATCCATCTCAGAGACTCATCTTCAGTTTGAAACCAGGACTAGGTGGAGCTCCAGTCCCTGGCAGGGCCAGCAGAGGCCCCTGCCAGCTTCCCTAGGTCAACACTAGCTCCTGGTCTCCCAGCATCACTTACATGGGTGGCATTGATTATTCAGGGAGTGTACTTACCTCCCAGACCTTTGCTCAAGGGAAGCATGGGAATCCATGGAAGGTCACGGCCACAAGGCAGGCAGGTCCTCGATCACCTCGCTTCGTTTCCAAAGGCCAGGTGTGAGGAGGATGCGGCTGGGTTCCGAGAAGTCACATACACGCTCCTGGGACTCCTGATGAACTTGTGTCTTCAGACTCCGTTTGTCTCAGAGGTACAGCATCCTCGTCTCCTTCCCTGGGACACGACACACCGCACGCCTGTCCCATGGAGCCCACTGTTAGCTGCCACGTGACATCCGGGTTCAGACGCCGTCAGTGGAGGTGGGGGGGGGGGGAGGCGGGAGGGACGCCCTGCCGCTGTGCTCCATTGAGGGTGACGTCCCAGAGGGTGCTTTCACAAAAGCCAGGAACAGTGGGGCCCCACTGTTGTCCAAGTGCCCTGCAGTTGGTGGGGACAGCCATGGGGAGGCGCAGGAGCCATGAAGAAGGTGCTGTGAGGACAGTCGGGACAGGTGATGGCGGCAACGCGGAGGGAGTGCACCATGGAGGACTGAGCTGGCAGGAAGGTAACCGCCCGCCCTTCTCCCCTCTCCTGCGGGTGCAGGTGTGGGCTGCGGAGTTGAGCGCTCAGTGCCTGTCTCTCCTGAACAGCCAGGACGGAGGCATCCTGACGGTAAGTTCCCGCAGGGCAATCGCAGAGCTCTTCACTTACTCCTGTTCTGGTTCTACCTTCAGTGGAAGCGCCCCCTTGGAGAATCTGCTCACTCTAGGCATGGTGTGGACATCCTCCTGGGATGAATGCTCTCATCTTGCCTGCCACCTCCTCCCAGTGCCCCTCTGTGGACCCCCTGGGGTCCAGGATCCTGAACCTGAATCTCAACCGCTTCCATAGCAGAATCCATCTGGCCTGTCCCATTTCAGGATACCCTGCGCAGGGGCAGGCGTTCGGCACACAGTTGAGATGCCACGTGGGGCGCCCAGGGTCAGCAGAGGGCAGCTGTGCGAGGCGGGGGAATCATGGTGGGCGGGCAAGCTCTTCCCCCACCCCAGGCATGGAATGCCAGCATTTTTCCCTGGAATGGAGTTGAAAGGCCAGAGCAGAGATCTTTGCCTTCTAGCCTTTAGCAATACTACTTTTCCGCCTGTGAGTCAACAGACTCCCCATAAACGCCAGTTTGCTTTTTCTTTATTCTGATTGGGCAGCACACACATAAAAAGGAAAACCAAGGTAAACAGAAAAATTGACCCAAAAGAAAGACGGTGAAAAAAGGAAAACAGGAGAAGCAAACAGTAGCTCTCATTTGTATCCCGAGTAAGAGGCCGGGTATGGATAGGCGTGCAGCAGTAACGGCTCGCTGTTAAGGAAGTGAGATCTCCCAGACCCGAGAAGGAGAAAGCAGAGGTTCAGAAAGATGACGATAAGGGAAAGCTGAGAGGTGCAGAGGATCAATCCAGGAAGTGACATCTCCTAGTAAGGGCCCTGCTGGGGCCAGGGGCCCAGGGCCCAGAGGCAAACGTCCCCTCTCGGCCTTGGGCCGGTTGCTCCATGTAACAAGCTGGGCCTCCAGGTGCCGAGGGGCAGGGACCCCAGCCCTTGGGGTTGCCTGCCCAGCAGCCTCTTTAAACACAACAGAGTCCACTGTTTATTATGTGGCCACCACATGGTTTAAAAACCAAGGTGCACCCTTCGCTTGCATCCCAGCCGTTGCTTTGGCCTCACCAAGCTCCTCGTTAACTGTGAAAGGCCGTGTGTGTTTCTGAAAAGGACCTTGAATCACCCTTCTCCTGTGTCTCCCAGAGAGCCGCTGGCGTCCTCAGCCGCACCCTCCCGTCCTCTCCGAGAATCACCCAGGAGGCCCTGAGAGCCGGAGTGGTGAAGAAAATGATGAAATTCCTGAAGGTAGAGTGACGTCACCAGTTCCAGGTCCCAGGAGTTCCTCGCTTATGGAGGAACAGAATCAAGATGGCCTCTGGACGGCCAGCGTGCTGCTACTTCTCCCTGCCTGACTACTTTTGGAAGAGTTATCTTTTATTTTGTTTGAAAGGCAGAGTGACAGAGAGAGGGAAGGAGAGATAGAGATCTTCCATCTGCTGGTTCATCCCCAGATGGTTGCAATGGTTGGGCCTCTGTCCGAGTCTCCCACATGGGTGCAGGGGCCCAAGCACCTGGGCCATCCTCTGCTGCTTTCCCAGGCTCATTAGCAGGGAGCTGGAGGGGAACGAGAACAGCAGGGACTCAAGCCAGCAATCCGATATGGGATGCTAGAATCACGGGAGGTGGCGGCTGAAGCTACTGTGCCACAAGGGTGGCCTTCACACCTGCTCAATTTTAAATGCATGGCATAGGGGATTATCTGCCGCCTATTCCCCCAGATGTTGCTCTGAACCCCGACAAAAGAATGTTGAATAAAACAGGAAGGCTCTCATTAGACGCACCCAGGAAAACTGCTTACCCCTCAAGCCTCACTTTAAAACGTGTGACCTCCGTCCTTGAACGAGACATCCACGCGGCTTTGTGCCAGGTTTTTTCTGGCCCACTCTTGCAACTGGTGATGCTTTCCATGGTTCTCTGGAGAGGGCCCCAGCAGGTGTGCAGGCTGCAGAGTTACCATGTGACCAAGGGATGCTGGGATTTTCCAAGTGAGGCCACACAGCAGTTAAGTGGCTTCAGGGGCTGTCAGGGTTGTGATTTGCCAGTTGTGACATCTCCTGGTATTCAGCCTGGTAGCCTTAGCAGGGGAGCCCGTGTCCTCGATGACGTAGGAGGGCCTTCCCCTCCCTTTCTCCGCTCTTTGGTAGCTCTGCAATTGCCAGCATCGTCTTCTCAGCCACCGTCTCCCAAGGCTCCTACCCGTGTACGCCATGGGGCACGGGCAGGGGTAGAGACGGTGCGGCAGCTCCCTTCTACCAGTTAGGTGGTGTCTGGCCGAGAAGGATCATCACACCAATCGTCCCTGCTTTCATTCCCAGACTGGAGGCCAGACGGCATCGCGTTACGCCATAAAGATCCTAGCTGCCTGCACCAATAGTTGCCACGGCGCTCGGGAGGAAGTAGTGAGGCTGGATAAACGTAAGTGACAGTTCCGCCGCGCACGCCTGCATCCCACGGGTCGGGCCAGCCCCGGAGCTGTGAAGGCCGTCACCCAGTCCCCAGACCTGCGCGGTGTTTACGAAGAGGCGGGTCGGGCCACCCCCGCAGCTGGGAGCGGTTCACCCACCTTCTGGCTGCACACGGGTGGAATGCCCCTGCCGGAGACCTGGCTGATGGAGGCGATCCAAGCCGGGAAGCTCTCCTCTCCCAGGTTAAATGGAAATTGTTTCTGGAGCAGCCACTGAAACAGAGCTCGCAGCCACCTCGAGCCTTTAGTGGCGGGGGCAGGTGTCAGAGCCTGAGCCGAGCTTTAGTCCAGTGGAGGGAGTCGGCTCGGCCCCTCCTGGGGGCACCTTCTCAGGTCTCCTCGCCACCTCCCTGGTGTGTGCAGACAGGACCTGAGGGCCGCCCCAACGTGGCAGCAGGACCCTTCCTGCTGTTCCCGTCTCTTGCCCTGCAGGCTCCCGGTGGGCACGCTGTCCCACTATAGGGTTGTCAGGAGGGCCCCCTTACCCCGAGGTGGAGCATATAGAGGGTTAGGAATGTGGAGTTGGGAGAAGACACCTGTCTGACACCTGCTGTTCCTTCACACTGCAACTGGTGCCTGGGCACAGTGCTGGGCGCCTGAGTGAGGCGGCTCTGACAGAAATTCTCATGTGCACGGTGGCTGAGTGAGCACGTCCTAGGAGTTTCTGGGGTAGCAGGCGTTCACTGACAGCTCCCGGCCCCTCCCGTGTTCTCTTGCATCCGTGTAGAGTTTGGCGTGTTGCTGCAGCTGCTCGGCTCTGAGGACGAGGTCCTGGTGGGGAACGCCGCCCTGTGCCTCGGCAACTGCATGGAGGTGCCGCACGTTGCAGCCTCCCTGCTGAAGACTGACCTCGTGCAGGTCCTACTAAAGCTGGCCGGCGGTGATGCGCAGAAGACGGCCGTGCAGCTCAACGCGGGCATCGCGCTGGGGAAGCTGTGCACCGCCGAGCCCAGGTACACCAGGCCACCTCTGAGCCAGTGGGCTGAGCGTCTGTCACGTCAGGGCAAGCGGGCCGAGCCGAGGTGCTGTGCCTCAGTGGCAACCGTGTGACACACAGCATGCAGGCAAGCCCGTGGTCTTCTGCAAAGGCCCACGTGGGGGCCCTGTAGCCCTCCCAGGGAGCACTCAGACCCCAGGGCTGTGCTCCGCTCCATGCACCGACTGCCCTTGCTTTTCCCACCCAGCCTCCTCTCCCTGGCCCGCCCTCTCCCTTTTCTCTCCCTCCATTCTCACTTCTCTGCTTTTTCAGACACAGTGGGGTTCCTAATTTCACTTTTCTGCCCGGGCCCAAGCAAATGGAGGACCTTGTGGGGGTCCAGCATCCTGCAGGAGACGCAGAGGTGCAGAGCTGCGTGCACCACGCCACGCTGCGACCAGGGCAGGGGAGCCTGGCTTTACCACCCGGGTTGTTTCCCTTTTAGCACAGACCATGCTCTGCTTAAACTCTTCCTCAGGCCTGCTTCCAGGGCCTGCACCCTGCGGCTGAGCATGGCCCAGAAACGGGGGTGGTCGTTAGGGATGGAGAGGGACTGGGCCCTTCCCTTAACACTGCTGGCTCCTTCTCTGCAGAAAGAGGGGCGTGGCCTGGGTGACAAATTCTGTCTGATTGTTCAAATGGAGGGAATAGATAAAATTTTTGCTACAGGGAAGGCGAGACCCACTAGTCAGGATGAGCTCCAAGTGGCACCTGCTGGCGAGCTCCCAGAGGCAGGGTCCCATCTGATCAGCTTGGCACACCTGCCCCCTGCAGTGAGAGGAGAGCTCTTAGGGTTTCAGGAGCCTCCCTTGGAGCCTCCCTCTTTCTCCCCTTTGATCTTTGGGGCTTCTGGGTGCCACAGCTACTGCCCATTTCCACCCAGAGTGGTGGGGCTGACCTTGCCAGCCTCTGTTCCCAGAGGGGCTGGCTCTGAAACATGGCGTTGATGCCGTGGGCCTTGTATTCTGATTATGACAGGTTTGCCACTCAACTCAGAGAGCTGCACGGGATAGAAATTCTCAGCTCCACGATGAAGTACATCACTGATTCTTGAGAGACATGCATCTGTGTGCGTTTTTGTGAATTCTCAACTATATGCAGACACTGGTTGTATGCTAGGGTTTGTTCCTTCGCTTGTAATAAAGACTACTCCAGAATCAAATACTTATTTTCCGTGTATTTGCCTGTCTGGTTTTCATTGGGCATAGGAGAACGGGCATCAGGGTGGCCACTGGGGTGGACCCTGTGCAGCGTCCATTGCGCCTGCCTCCAGTGCTCTTCCTCAGCCAAGGAGACGCCATGCTTCCCAGACTCCCTGGCAGCACCATTCTAGAGGGGGACTCCCTTCTGCCAACCCAGCGCCACTCCCTGCCCTGACTGCTTCCTCTGCAGGCAGCGTGCTGGAAACGTTGGATTCCCTGGGAGTGGCACAGCAGCACAGGGGACCCTAGTGGTAGTTGCAGCAGCATGAGTCATGGCAGCAGCCTGAAGCCTGGCCCCAGCGGGGACACACGCTATTGGATTCAGTGCGTTGAGTGGTCGGTGACTCTGCTGTTGGGGGAACTCTGCAGTCCTGGAAGCTCTCGTGGAGGTCTCCCCCGGCACACACCTCCAGCCCATGGAAGGGTGCTGTAAGTGCCCCAGTCGGCGCCAGATTGCTCTCTGCATCAGATGCCAGAGCAGGTGCTTCTGTTCCCCTACTTGTGGGGAGCAACTCGGACTAGACTAAGTTACTGGAATTAAGACTTATTCTATGCATCTGCTCTCCCACAATATGGCGCAGAGAGAAAGAGACCAAGCAACTTCTACACAGCTGCCTCTCGCCAATTTGATGAGCTGCAGGAGCTGATCCTGCTCCTGATTGGAGGAGAGCAGCGTGCTCGGCGTGTGGGTAGCAGAGTTGGGATTGGTGGAAGAGGACTATAAAGGAGGAGAGAGACAACATGCACCAGGAACATCCGGATAACATCTGAGCAGCCCCCGAGAGAGCCGGCCGGAGGTGTGCCGCTTCTCCGCGGAAGTGGGGAAAGTGGCAGGGGGAACCGCCCCTCCACGGAGGTGGAGGGGTTGCCAGCCAACCCGGGAAGAACCAGCAGCAAACCCGGGAAGGGCCGAGCAGACAAAAGAACAGCGCAGGGTCCTGTGTCGTTCCTCTGCGAATGGGGGAGCGACACTACTGAACCTCATACTCCCGTGTGAATCTCCCTGACCCTCCTTGCACTCCCTCCCATGCCCCAAGGCCACCCTAAACGAAGGTAGCCTGTGAGTGACATTGCTCTGGACTTCCTCAGTGCCTCCCTTGGTGGCTTTAGGGTACGAAAAACATGGGACAGTGAACGTCAAAAGTTCCAGATCAAAGTTCCAAAGACCTTTAGTCCTTCCCAGCTACCTGCCATCTATGTGACTTGCTCAAGTCACTTAAGCTCTCTGCATTTCGGCCGCCGCGTCTGGAGAAACTAGAACCATGCCTGTCCAACGCTGTGAAGGTTAAATGAGGATTTGGAGGGGCAGGCACTCTGGGAATTACCCAGAAAGCTACACAAATATGAGAGATGCGCAGGCTACAGCTTGAGATGGAGGGCTTGGCCAGGACGTCAGTTGGGCTGGGTTTGAGGGGTCTGGGAACGAGAATCAAGGCTGGACGTCTGGAGCATGTGGGAGAGGGCATCCGCCTCCCCAGGGAGACTGTATTCGGCACCTCCAAAGAAACGGCCCTCACAAGGGAGGTCGCCACTTGTTTCAGTACATGCTTTGTTCATAAAACCAAGATGGATAATTGGCGCTTTGGGGGACTGGAAAAAATCCATAGCCCGAGCACCCTCACTCTTGATCCGGGTTGCAGGTGGGGCTCCTGGGGCAAGGATGAGCTTTGTGACTGCTCTGCAACACTGCCCTGGAAGGCATGTGAATGAGGGGCCTGAGCTGCCCACTCCCATCCTGCAAGCAAACACCCTGTAAGAGGCTACTGAATTGCAAAGGGAGAATGGCTTGATGCTGAACAGCGCAGAAAAGAAATTAGAGGCTGCAAACCCCCCTGCTGTTCTCAGAGAATTCAGTGGGGCTTTCAAAATGGGGAAGTGTTGGAGCCCAAGCTCCTCCTTCACTTTCTCTGCACTACATCCCCCCTTCCTGGCTCTTAAAAGTGCCTTTTAAAGGGGCAAGCCCTTCCCTAAAGAGTGGGCAATGTCACGTTCTATGATCGTCTCTGGAGCGGTCGCCTCCGCTTTGGAGGAGGGTCCGCTGCACCTGAGGTGCGCCACTGCACAGGTGAGAAAGGTGTCTGACATCCTAGTTTCTGTTCTCCATCTCCATATCTCCAACACCAGCTGCCCTTCCCCGCTCCAGCCTTTTTCTTTTATTATCTGAGAGCACACAGAGAAGAGATCCAACCCACTGGCTCATTTCCCAAATGCCTGCAATGGTCAGGACTGGCGCTGGAATTCTACCCAGTCTTCCTCGCACCTGGGTTGGCATTAGCAGGAAGCTGAGGTCAGGAGCAGAGCTTGGGCATGGCACCCAGGCCCTCTGCTAGGGGATGCAGGCATCCCAACTGGGTCGTAACCACTGTGCCCAACACCCACACCCCCACTCCTCATTCTTGTTACCTCGAACATTTGCTGCCATGCAGGCCTTCCAGGCAGTGTGGGGGTAAAAAACAAACTAAAGACGTGTTTAGGAAGGGCCTCACCTCCACGTGCCAGGGGCATGGCTTCTCTGGGGAAAGCGGGACAAAGTAGCTAGGAGGCCCATTCTGGGGAGGATGTGGCCCAGAAGGAACTCACTGGCCATCCTGAAGCCACAGCTGAAGTGCCAGTAACGTCATACACAGCTGTCCCCTTGCATTCTGTGGTTTGGATGCTACAGGCACGAGTGTCGAGCAGAGGGGACCAGCAAACCCAAGGCATTTATTTACTCGGACCAGCGATGATCATGAACTCATTGTTCGCCCTCCCACTCTCTCGGATGGCTCCCTGAAGGCAGCATGCATTTGGGCTGTTTGCCTTTCTCCTCTCTTGTGCCCGGGACCAACTTGAGGCTCCCCCAAGACCCAGCTATTGGCCAGCATCCCGCCTTCCCATGTTAGCTCTGAGGGAACGAGGTCTGAGAGCACCAGTCCTAGCTGAGATGGAGTCCTGAGCACACTCAGGGCTCAGGGGTGCGGTGAGTGTTCCTTGCCAGGAGCCAAGGGGTGGGGCTTGCCAGAGCCTGAGGCTGGGCTGTGTTTCCATCAACAGGACCTACTGTGCAGCAGAAGGTGCCAGAATCAGTGCCCGAAATCCCCTCCCCAAACGCATATGCTCTGCTGTTTCTTGCTCTTTGTCTTCAGTTGAGAATCAGGAAAACCTGTTGATCCCGATGAAATTTGCTCCAACTGCACATTCTGCAGGCCCCAGCCCCTCCCTCCCTAATGTCCAGGAAAGAGGGTAGCTGAGCCCAACAGGGCTCCACAGCTCCCGGCCCAACCATGGCTGCCTGCCAGCCAAGCGCCGGGCTTCTGTGATCTGCAGCCGGCTGGGTGATTTATTTCTGGCTAGCAAGGTCTCTAATTCGACCTCCGTTTCAAAAAGGCGAAATAAAGAGTGAGTTCTCCCTGGAGGATTCAGCGTGGGCAGGGCTGTGGAGGGAGCATTTCTGCCAGCCACCCCTGGCCCAGGAGTTCCCAGTGCTGGGGCTGGGCTCCTGTCCCTGGCAGGAGCCAAGGAGCGGCTCCGTGCGCCTGGGGCTGCCTGCCAGCTGTGCAGGTTCAGCTCAGCCTGCCCCCCACTCTGTTGGCACAGGTGTCTCCACCTTTACATCTGTGCTTTGCATCTTTGGCAGCTATCCCTGCTCACTCAGCTCCCTCACCCCTTCCCCCTTGGGCTGCAAGCACACCCATACACACGCATGCCCGTGCAGAGTTCATCCTTTTGCATGAATTTTCACGCAAAAATGGTGAGTTAACATGCAATCAAAATTCAGGTTAGATCAAAGACCCAGCAGGAAAGTGAAACTTGGCCAGCGCTGCGGCTCAATAGGCTAATCCTCCGCCTGCAGTGCTGGCACACCGGGTTCTAGTCCTGGTCAGGGCGCCGGATTCTGTCCCGGTTGCCCCTCTTCCAGGCCAGCTCTCTGCTGTGGCCCAGGAGTGCAGTGGAGGATGGCCCAAGTGCTTGGGCCCTGCACCCCATGGGAGACCAGGAGAGGCACCTGGCTCCTGCCTTCGGATCAGAGATGCCCCCTGCCCGGTCTTCCACCGTGTACTTCACGAAGTTCTTAAACCCAAGGATTTTAAATTATGGTTGGAAGGAGTCCTGCAAGAGCCTACCCCAAGGCAGGGGACAGTGGACTGGGCGTCCAGGGTCCGGGTTATCCAGCTGTACATGGGCCTGCAGAAGTGGAGGAGTGGGCTGGGGCAGACTGGTGGGGACCCAGGTGGGGCAGGGGAGGGTCCAGGGAATGCGCATGTTGTTGAGCTCTGCACTGGGTTAACCACCGCAGGAGACCGGAAGGAGGAGGCGGGTCCTGGATTGAGTTTACATGAATAATTGTACCATCTCCAAGTGGATCTCCCCGGCTCCCTCTTCGCCTCTGAGCGACCCTGCACGCTGCAGCCAGGGTAATCCTCTTAAACACCACTTTCATCACGCCAGGCCCCTTCTCAGGCAACGCTCCCCACTGGCTACAGGATAAAGGGTGAACTCCTTTGCTTGGCATGCATGCGTGCGGGGGGGTATGTGCCTATGTGTGTGGAGGTGGAGTGAGACCAGAGAGCTTTTTCCGTTTTCCTAGGTTTTACTGATTAAGCTTTCACATTACTTTTGCCTACACTACTGTAGGATGTATAGGCGTTCCTTCACAGGACAGAATAAGAGCTACTTTCATAAGACTTAGGTATAATTTAAAATAAGCATATTTATCATTACCCCTCTGGTTATAAATGCTAGTGATAGACGTATGCATGGCCTTTGCACATAACCCAATTCAATTGACTTTACTGAGTTGTTTTAAAAAGAAAAATTATTATTTGAGAAAGCTTCCACCCGCTAGTTCATGTTCACTTCCCGAATGCTCACAATGTCCAGGAGCTGAGAGCGCAATCCTTGTCTCCATGTGGGTGGCAGGGACCCAACTGCCAAAGCTGTTTATCCGCTGCCTCCCAGGGTGCCCGTTAGCGGGAAGCTGGAAGCCGGAGCGGAGCTGAGACTCCATCCCAGGCACTCCGCTCTGGAATGCAGACATCTTAACCACCACACCAAACACCTGTCCCTCACCCAGCTTTAAAGCAGGCTTGATCCTAGGGTCAAGTTCTGGTTTCCACTTGGGTCAGCCAACCTCTGGTATCCACTCTGGACCCTGGGTGTTTGGAGTTTGCTGTGGGGCTCCCGCTCCCCATGGAAGACTGAGTGGTATTTGTTGACTATTCCTCCCCCCACCCCTTTTCTTGGGCCAGCTTCCCAACATCCTCTGCACATAACGCACTCATCCCTGTCCCCACTGCTCTGCTCTTTCCCCCACTTGAACAATGTTCCCCTTGCTTTTCCTAAGCCTATGCACGACAGACACCTTCTCTTTCTTAGGGAATGGGTTTCACATTCTGTCCAACAAGGCAGGTACTACTGTGACCTTCCCTCTAGAGATGAGAGCCTTGAGGTGCAGAGTGGCCCAGCCACTGCCCTGAGACCTGCATCTGGCCTCCCCACGCACCCACGGCCCCATGCACGTGGAGGCCCCTCCAGCCCGCACTGCCCCCCAGCTTTTGAATTCCTGCCATGGGCTGCGCATTTGCACACTCACTGCTACAGAATTATTTTCCATGTCTTTATTTCTTCTCTCCAACCCAAATGTGACTTCATTAAGGACCTGGAAGATTTCTTTTCTTGTGGGAGAGCTTTAGATAAAGGAAAGAGGAGGAGGAGAAGAGGGAAATAATGTCCTCACACCAAGAAAATATCATTCTGTGGGGCATGGCCTTGCGACAGTGCATGGTCGTGGCCTCAAGAGCAGGTGGATGAGGGGCCGCCAATGGGCGTGGCTTCCTTTGACATCGTGGCACTATGTCCTGTGGCTCCCAAGCCGGTGGCCAGGCTCCCAGTCGCCAGCAGGGGAGGCGAGGGTCCCCTTGCTGCTGCCTCTGGGCAAATGTAGGTCAAAGGCTGTGCTTCAAAGGTCACTGAGAACCCTGATGTTTTGGGCCCAGCCTCGGTCCTGCGGTGTCTCCTGTACATGATAATAGCAGCCGCCTATGGAGAAAGACTTTTAACTTCTTCAAAGGCCTTTCATGTCCGTGATCTCATTCCATCTGCACCATGGCGCTGGGAGGCAGGCATTATTAGGGCCCATTTGAAGCTACGGGGAAGAGAGGCAGGGAGGTTCAATGTCTTGTCTGGAATTTGCCAAGGACATCATGGCTGAGCTGATACCAAAAACTGAGACTTGACCTTGCATGTTACTGCCTGGTCTCTGCTCTCATTAATTTTTTGTGCCCAGCCTGCACCTCGGTCAACTAGCCAGTTTCCTCCCCTTGCTCCCTGAGCATGAAGGGCGAATGAAACTCTAACCCCTTTAAGGTCTTAGCAGAAAGCCTTGCTAATCCATCGGCAGTCTGTTAGATAGCAGCTTAAGTCCCCCCACCGCCGCGGATTACCTGCCCATCTGATCCAGCAGAGCCGGTTACGGGAGGCGTGCGGTGGCTTCGAGCCTGCAGTGGCTGTGGCGCTGTCTCCGTGGAAGTGGGCTGCTCAGATGTCCAGATCCTGCTGCCTTCCACAGAGGACCAGGGGCCCTGCTGCTCTCAGTACATCACGCCCTGTGTGCACGTCAGGTGGCTCCTCAGCCAAGGTTACTGAGCCGACACATGCGCCCCCAAAAGCTCCTCATTCATTCATGCAGTGAGCATGGATGTATCAAGCACCTACTGTGTGCCAAAGCACCACGCTACGTGGCTCAAGTGACTTTGAGTAAAATGAGTCCATTGTCCTAGTCCACCTCTATTACGGTTATAGCAGGGTATTAACTGGGTGACAACGAATCAGACACAAGCAACAGCTCTCCTTTGGCCAGGACCCATGCGCACTGCAGAGTCAGGTCTTTCAGCAGCGTCCACGGAGGGGATCCGGCTGCCGTGGGTGCCCAGGTGCGTCGTGGTGCGGCCCCTGCTGGTTTGTGAATAGAGGCATCGCGGCTGATGGCGCGATTCCTTTCCTCGGTGGGCTTCACTGCTCCCGGCTCAGCTGTGCCGTCTTCTCCCCAGGGCCGAATGGGAGTCCACCAGGAGAAACTGGCCTGCAGCAAGTAGAGGGAGGAGGGCCTGGTTCCATCTCTCCCTTCTGTGCTTGCTGGGCAGCCTCCTCCATCAAAGCACGACTGGGTTTCGGTACCGAGTCCTGGTTGGCCCACATCTGATGCTGGATCATTATGAGAGTAACAAGGAGACATGGGCTGCTGCTGCTGCTCAGAACCAGGGGGATCATTGGAAATTCAGGCCTCAGGGACTGCAAGCAGGCTTGGTGTTTTTGAAATGAAGACATTGCTAATAGCTGGACTGTTAGTTGCTGTCACCAAAGCCAGGGAGAAAAGAAAATCACTCTGCTGGGGTGGTGGGAATGGGTCTTCAGCAGCGGGAGGCCACCCCACCCAGGAGCTTTCTGGAGGCCCTCTGGGACCAGCGTGCACCGAGAGTCGGGGCTCAGCTCTGCCCTAGCCAGGCGTGGGACCGCCAAGCATCAGCTCTCTCCTCCGCATCTGGCCTTTGGCTTGCCTGTTGTCCTGGACAGTGAGTGCTTGCTTATCCACGCCACAAAGGGTCTGCTAATGATGCCTTGCTGTTTCTTGGGGAACCACACCTCCCCTACGCTTAGACCACGAGATTCCGAGGGAGCTGACTGCCTTAGCACAGACAGGAGAGGTAGTAAGGAATAGAGGTTTATTTGCCTCGTGGTTCTGGGAGCTGGAAGTCCAAGCCTGGGCAGTCCTACCTGCAAGAGCCTGGGCTGCACCCTCACAGGGCGGGAAGGCAGCCGGGCACGCAGACTCGGGCAGAAGAGACCAAACATGAGAAGTGGCCTCGTTTTAGAACATGTTGTTCTCACTGTAACCAATGCAGTCCCTCGGGAGCAAGAACTCATTCACTCCTGCGAGAATTAACCCAATTCCATGAGGGCAGCCATCATGTCTCTTAACAGCCCGGTCACTTCTCAAGGGCCCCGTCTCCCAACACCACCATGAGGGCTATCCGATTCCAGCATGGGTTTCAGATGGCAAACCGTCTCCTGACTTCAGCATTCCGCTCCTGGCCCCCAAAGCTCCTGTCTTTCTCACATGGAAACTACAATCCTTCCATCCCCATTGTCCTAAGAGTATTAACTTGTCATCAATATCAACTCAAGAGCCCAAAGTCTAGCCACAAGCTTATAAAATCCAAGCAAGGGAATGATTTCCCAAATGCAAATGGACGTAGAGTGGGCGTTCTGTTGGAACCATTAATAAAATCCAGGTAAGCAGATTGATTAATAGCGTTGCAACTGCATACTACTATGCCTTCTTATCTATGCCTCATGGCATCTGGGCAGGTCCCAGTGATAGATACATTCCTGCTGGTCAGTGAGCCCAGTATTCTGCTAGGTGACTGCTTGGCTAATGGCCGCTATTGTATAACCCTGTATAACCCCAGGCCTGCAGGCAGCAGCGGCTGCTCTGTGCTGGTCACCTATGCCGCTGCTACTGCTGCCTGAATCAAGAATGACCCATCTGCCTCCAGCTCTTCGATGTCCTTTCTCTTCCTGGCCCTGCCTGCCTCAACATCCCCAGTGACTGAGCGTGGGTCTGACATGTTGTCATTTAAAAAAAAATATTTATTTATTTACTTGAGAGGTAGAGTTACAGACAGAGAGAGATCTTCCATCTGCTGGTTCACTCCCCAAATGGCCACAACGGCCAGAGCTTTGCTGATCCGAAGCCAGAAGCTTCCTCCAGGTCTCCCATGTGGATGCAGGGCCCCAAGGACTTGGGCCATCTTCTACTGCTTTCCCAGGCTACAGCAGAGAGCTGGATTGGAAGAGGAGCAGCCAGGACTAGAACTGGCGCTATATGGGATGCCGGCACTAAGGGCAGAGGATTAACCTACTGCGCCACGGCGCCAGCCCCTGTTCCCATTCTTAAAGGGATAAATAGGCCAGAAGGAAAAGGTAACAGGCCCGAGCAAGTCCAAAACCCAAGAAGGCAGGGGGTAAGTGTTAAAACCAGAAAAGACTTTTTTTTTTATAAATTTATTTTATTTATTTGAAAAGCAGAGTTACAGGAGAGAGGAAGAGATACAGAAAGAGAGAGAGAGAGAGAGAGGTCAGTCTTCCATCCACTAGTTCACTCACTCCCCAAATGGCAGCAACAACTGGAGCTGAGCTGATCCAAAGCCAGGAGCCAGTAGTTTCTTCCAGGTCTCCCACATGGGTACAGGGACCCAAGGACTTGGGCCATCTTCCACTGCTTTCCCAGGTGCATTAGTAGGGAGCTGGATCAGAAGTGGAGCAGGGGTCAGTGCTGTGGCATAGGGGGTAAAGCTGCTGCTTGCAGTGCCAGCATCCCATATGGGTGCCGGTTTGTGTCCTGGCTGCCCCACTTCCAATCCAGCTCTCTGCTATGGTCTGGGAAAGCAATAGAAGATGGCCCAAGTCTTTGGGTCCTTGCGCTTGTGTGGAAGACCCAGAAGAGGCCCCTTGCTCCTGACATTGGATTGGCTCAGCTCTGGCCATTGTGGCCAGCAACCATTTAGGGAGTGAACCAATGGATGGAAGACCTTTTTCTTTCTCTCTCTTTCTCCCTCTCTTTCTCTCTCTCTCTCTCTCTCTCTATCTCCATCTCTCACCTCTGCTTCTCTGTAGCTCTGCCCTTCAAACAAATAAAGTATTAAAAAAAAAATAAAAAAAAGGAAGAAGTGCAGCAGCCAGGACTTGAACCAGAATCCATATGGGATTCCATTGCTGCAGGCCAGGGCTTTAACCTGCTGTGCCACAGCCCAGCTCCTAAAAGAGACTTTTTCACTCCATGCTCTGCCTTTTAGACACAGAGCAGAGTTTGGGCCTCCAACCCGTCATGCTGCCCTGCGCCCACCCATGGCTTTGCTGGGCTCAGTCCGTACGCCAGCTTTCTTGGGTTGGGGTCCCAGGACTCAGCTCTCCCCCACTGGCATTGCACTCTGGCAATCCCATAGTCCTAGGGTCCTGGTGGCATTCCAGCCCCTGGAGCCCAGCTGAGCACTGCCCTGATGTGGATTCTGTGATGGTTCTAACCCCATGTTTCGGCTGAGTGTCGCCCGGGTAGGGGCTCTCTGCAGGGGGTCCAGCCCTGAGACCCGCTGCCTGGACCCCCAGGCCGTTCCATGCATCCTTTGACGTCTTAGGAAGAAGCCGTGCCTCCACAGCCCTAGAATTTCACACACTTGAAGAATCACCACCACCACTGCATGCCATCAAGACTTCCAGCTTACATCTTCTGGAGCTGCAGCATAAGCCGCACCTGGGCCTGCTGGACCCTGGCGGGAGCAGCTGCGCAGTGCCGTGCCGGAGTGTGGGCAGCAGAGGCACAAGGCAGCCCTGGGCGGTGAGCCCTTCAGGCCTTGATATTCTGAGCCTGTGTTGGGAGAGGCAGCCTGAGAGATCCCTAACACATCTGGGGGCCGTTCTCTCACTGTCCCGATGAATAGCACCTGGCTCCCTCTGTCCATGCTAATCTCTTTAGCAAACGGTTGCTTGGCTGCACTCTCGCGTGCTTTTTCACTCATGGCCAAGTTCTGAATTTTCCCGATGTTTATGCTCTGCTTGCCTGTTCATGATAAATGCTGCCTTTAGGTCATCCCTGTGCTCTCGCAACTCGCTGGCGGTGGCCCTGAGCCGCTGCGTGGCGGCATGAAGGCTTTGTGGCTAGGGTATTTCTTCTGCCAGGTACTGCCGTTTACCACTATTAACTTCAGCCTTCCACGAGCTCCTGGGTCATGGGCAGGATTCTGCCCAAGCCTTTGCCCATTTATCACCAGGCAGGTCTGTATTCTAGTCCCGCAAAGACCCTTCTTTTCTGAAGGAGACCTTGTCCTCGCCGCCCTGACTGTCCACGTTGCTGTCAGCATTGCGCTCACGACCGTTCACGTGGTCTCCAAGGAGCTTCTGTCTTCCCCTGCTCCTCTTGTCTCCTGAGCCCTCAGTCTCCCCCAATGCTGCATGTATGTGGCCCCTGCTTTTCCCGGCACTCCCTTCAAACCGTCCCAACTGCTGCTTATCGTCCAGTGCCAAAGACCCTTCCACATTTTCAGGTCTTTTTATAGCAATACCCCATTTTGGGATACATATTTCCATCTCTGTTTTCTGTTATAGCAGAATACCACAGACGGAGTCATTTATTTAAAAAAATAAAAAGAAGAAGAAGAAAAAAGCTTTATTTTGGCTCACAGTTCCAGAGGCTGAAAATCTGAGATTGGGTGGCTGCATCCGGCAGGAGACTCAAGTTGCGTCACAGCGTGGCCGAAGGCAGAAGGACAAGGGATACCTGCAAGACTTGAGATGCTGTCCTACCTTATAACAACCTGTTCCATGGGGCCGACGCTGTGGCACAGCGGGTTAAAGCCCTGGCCTGAAGCGCCGGCATCCCATATGGACACCAGTTCTAATCCCGGCTGCTCCTCTTCTGATCCAGCTCTCTGCTATGGCCTGGGAAAGCAGTAGAAGATGGCCCAAGTCCTTGGGTCCCTGCACCCACATGGGAGACCTGGAAGAAGCTCCTGGCTCCTGGCTTCGGATCAGCTCAGCTCCGGCCATTGCGGCCATCTGCAGAGTAAACCAGCGGATAGAAGACCTCTCTGTCTCTACCTCTTTCTGTTAACTCTGTATTTCAAATAAATAAAATCAATCTTTTTTTAAAAAATGTTCCTCTTGTAACAAATGCAGCCCCTCACTGTCATTCCTGTGAATATTAACTAAGTCTGGGGCAAGGCTAAACCCCTGCCTGCAGTGCCTGCATCCTACATGGGCTCCAGTTTGAGTATCGGTCGCTCCACTTCCGATCCAGCTCCCTGCTAATGCACCTGGGAAAGCAGTGGAAGATGGCCGGAGTGTTTGAACGCCTGCACTCACATGGGAGACCAAGGAGAATCTCCTGGCTCCTGGCTTCAGCCTGGCCCAGCCCTGGCCGTTGAGGCCATTTGAGGAGTGAACCAGCAGATGAAAGACCTCTCTCTCTCTCTCTCTCTCTCTCTCTCTCTCTCTCTCCTTCTTTCTCTGTATCTCTACCTTTCAAATAAATAAATAATTCTTAAAAAAAATTGACCAAGTCCCCTGAGAGTGGCATGAATCTCTTTTTTTTCACTTTGATCTATTAGTTCCTGTAATGGATCAATGAAACACCCATCAAGATGAGTACAAAGAAGTTATTGCCCCTTTGTTATTGGCCTGACCAGTTATAATTAAGCAGAACAGCATTCACAACTCATTTTTTTGATGGAAAACTTTGAAACCACAGAAGCCATATCCTCTCACTGTCATTACTGTTGTCAAGAACAAAATCAAGGTCATAATCGGGCTTTTCCTAGGTTGTATTAAGAAGTCTGTGTAGCTTGATCACACCCTATTTACCTTCTACTAAGTCATTTGGTATTTTTTGCTTGAAACTTACAATCTGCTTAGGCACAATTTTGAGAAAAATTTAACACATCAACCTCAAGATACAACTATATCATAATATCATTACTTTATTTTTTTTAAATTTTTTTTTTTTGACAGGCAGAGTGGACAGTGAGAGAGAGAGAGAGAAAGGTCTTCCTTTGCCGTTGGTTTACCCTCCAATGGCCGCCGCGGCCGGCGCACCGCGGCCGGCGCACCGCGCTGATCCGATGGCAGGAGCCAGGAGCCAGGTGCTTTTCCTGGTCTCCCATGGGGTACAGGGCCCAAGCACTTGGGCCATCCTCCACTGCACTCCCTGGCCACAGCAGAGAGCTGGCCTGGAAGAGGGGCAACCGGGACAGAATCCGGCGCCCCAACCGGGACTAGAACCCGGTGTGCCGGCGCCGCTAGGCAGAGGATTAGCCTAGTGAGCCGCGGCACCGGCCCATAATATCATTACTTTAAATTTAAAGAAACAGACCCTTACAAGACCAAAATAACTCACAGGCCATGACGCTGGTTTTTACTTTTTTTTTTTTTTTTGGTTTTGGTTTAAACAAATGTACGCCATGAAGTTTCAACAAGAAAAGTAAATGCCATGAATGTGAAAGGTGCAGTTTGCAATATATCACATCCCGGACCAAGGGAGGTGAAGTAGAAGCGCAGTCACTCTAATTAAACAGCCAGGTCGCATCATGACATGTGGGTTTGCGGCATCCAAACTGTCCATTTATGTTTCCTTTTCCTTGAGCATCAGGGGTCCCACGTGGGCTCCAGTCTCTTCATTGTGTTTTGCATGGAACCCATCACAGACCAGGAACTTTTGAACCTCCGCAACAGCAGTGCACAGCTTTATCTCCCAAACCCTCCATGTCAGAAGCATGAACTGTCCTGGGGTCGGCCTTCCCAGCGGGAATAAACCTTCCCATGGCTTTGTTGTGATGAAATAGCCAAGTGCAGCTGTCCCAGCAGAAAAGATCACTGCTGCGATCCAAGCAGCTCATATGCTGGAACCGGAAGGCAGACTCACGGCCCCGATGCTTGCAAGGAAGGTGCACCAGCCGGACACCCAGCACCAACCTGCTCATGCCGACAGCCACAGCTGGGCTGTGAATCCCTTTTAGCGACTCGGCCACCTCATTTTGGGACCCTCAAAGCCCCAGCCACCTGCTCAGCCCCCATACCCTTCCCTCCCAGCACCTGTAAAGCCCAGACCTCCCCTTGCAGGGTTCAACATGGTGACAATCATCATCCAAGTGGCCACAGGCATGCAGCTCCCCTGCTGGAGGCTGAGGCCTGGGGACTCAGATCTCTGGCCTTGATTGGCCCCTGGCTGTCACTTTGACATACTTTAATGGACCTTTCCTTTCCCCTCGTGACCACTGTTCCCACTCGTTGCTCTCTTCCCACTGGGCTGAGCGCCAGTCTCATTCTTGCAGGATTTGCACGTACTTGGCCATGCGATTGCCTGCCTTGTGGATGCTTGGGAGGTCAAGTCCGAGAACCATGGCAGCCACGTCCTCCTGCCGAGACTGCTGGTTCATCACCTAGAGAACCTGGGGAGGGGAGGTCTCCTGTTGGCCTCCTGCATGGATCTATTTGTCACCTGCTCCCTGGTCATCACGCCCCTCAAGACAGCTGAGGTCCCACACTCTCCCTCTGAGCCTGGACCCCCCACTTCATGAAGAGGGGGAAAGGTGAGATAGCTTAGGGCTCCTGCACCTTCCTCCCCCGACACCTGCCTGCTGGCTTTGGAGTTCAGTCAGATTAGTCTGGGATTGATGGGCTTTGGAGCAAAGAGCAAAAGGAAACAGATGGCATTGACAAGACTCTCCTGGAAGACACTGATGACAACACCTGCCACTTTCCCTTCCCAAGGTCTGGGAACTCCCAGGGTGGAACGGGTAAAGGAGTTCATGGCAGTCAGTGACTGCTGCGTGCGGAGAGCTGGGCTGGGCGCTCGAGGCATCACAGGTGCATCACTTCGCCGGGTGCTCCTCCCGCCTGCGCATTTATTCATCACTTGATGAGTGCTTCGGGCGCTCCTACTACGTGGCAGGCACTGTGCTGGCCGCTGGGATGCAGTGAAGGATGAACGAGATATGGCCCGGCCCTGCAGGAGCTTCCCACCCTGATCAATGTAGCATTGCTGTGAGAAGCGAGAGAAAGGAGAGATGTAGGGTTCCGTGAAAGCTTATTAACAGCAGGTTTCGCTGAGACAGAAGAGGCCTCCCAGAGTAAGTTGTGTTAGAGCTGGAATGGGAAGAATCCATGTGAGTTAAGTGGGTGAGGAGCAGAAAGCTTTCCAGGAACAGGCGACAGGGTATGCAAAGGGCCTGTGGCAGCAGGGGCGTGGTAAGTATAAGGCTGGTCAAAAGGCCACCATGGCTGGAGCTGGGAGAGGAAAGGAGCAGTGGAGAGCCCGTGGAGGGTCTGCTGTCAGGCAGGGGCGGCTGTGACAGGAAGGAGCTCGTTGTAGTTGCAGTGGACTATGGCTTAGAAGGGGTCCGACAAGAGCCTGCTGTCTTCACTCAGGCGAGAGAAGATTGGGGTCTATGCTGGGGTTCTGAGGGAAAGGACTGGGTTAAGCAGTAGTTAAGAGGTGAAAAATCTACCCAGCCTGGCACTGGATTGGCTATAGAGGGCCAGTGAGGAGGCGGAGGGATGTCAGGGTTCACGCCATGTCTGGTTTCCAAAGGGAGGGAGGGGTCAGCAGAGTCCCCAGCCCTGAGAGGGCGGGGTTGTGTCTGTCTGCTCAGTGCTCTGTCCCTGGGGCCTGGCACACAGCTGGTGCTCAGCACCTAAGTGCTGAATGGCAGCGTGGTGATACAGGGAACGGGAAGAGAGGCCCGGGTTTGGAGAAGCCCGTCCTGTGTTCAGTTTTGTACACGCTGAGTTTGAGGTGCCTTCAAAGAGCCCAGATTTGCCACGCAGACCTCAGAGGGAAGGTTGGAGCTCCCGGTGGGAAAATGCCCGAGTCGGCTGTGTTGGGTGGTGACTGAAGCCAGCGCCTGGGTGAGGTGCGTTCAGCCTCAGCACTGACTGAATGAGACAAAGTCCCTGGCTTGTGCAGCTTAGAATCTAAAGGGCGGAAGGAGGGAAACAGACAGACAGACATGTAGCATCACGGCCACCTGGCATTTGCTCGAATCAAATCTCTAAGGGGAGTTGAGTAGCCTGATCCTGCGGGGAAACGTTTGCTGTGGAAATCCTAAGTTTGCAGCCTTCTGGGTAAGGAAGAACAAGGCTCGCCGGAGCTGGGGGTGCCACTTGGTGTAGACGCGTGTTTGTGAAAGCTTTACTGCTTAGGTGTCATTTGCATAGAGACTTGAAGCGAAGACACGGGGCTCTCCTAGGGAGAGCGCTGCAGGCAGAGGGTGGGAGCTGCCAGTGAGGTGGGAACAGCAGAAGAGTGAGAGAGGGAGCGATTAGCAGCTGGTGAGGTTGGCAAGCTACACCTGGAGGTGAGAGCAGACTACGTGGGACTTGGTGGGTCGCTGTAAGAACACTGTGTTACTGAGGACTAGAAAGGATGCCTTGGAGGATCCTGAGCAGGACATGCTACCACCTACCTCTTAAAACTATCACTCTGGGGGCTGACACTATGGCGTGGTGGGTAAAGCAGCTGCCTGCAGCGCTGGCATCCCATGTGGGCGCCAGTTCGAGTCCCAGCTGCTCCACTTCCGAGAGAGAGAGAGAGAGAGAGAGAGAGAGAGAGACAGAGATTTTCCATCTGTTGATTCACTCCCCCGAAGGCTGCAATGGCCAGGGCTGGGCCAGGCTGAATCCAGGAGCCAGCAGCTTTTTCCAGGTCTCCCATGTGGGTAGAAGGGAGACTGCAAGCAAGACAAGCACTTGGGCCATCTTCTGCTGCCTTCCCAGGCTGTTAGCAAAGAGCTGGATTGGACGTGGAGCAGCTGGGACTCAAACTGGCACCCATAGGAGATGCTAGCATTGCAGGTGGCAGCTTTACCTGCTATACCATGATGCTGGCCCCAGATATGTTGATTTTGAATGTCCAACCGGAGATGCTGAGATCAACTAGAGCAAGAACACATAGTGAGAAAAGGAGAGGAGAGGGCTTAGAATCCAGCCCTGTAGTCAAACAACAGAATATGAGCCTGCAAAAGACACAGAGAGGATGTGACTAGAGAAAGAGAAACAGAATGTTGACACAGGGCTAAGGCCAGAAAGGATGAGAGAGAGAGAGAGGGAGAGAGATAGGGAGGGTGGGAGGGAGGGAGGGAGGGAGAGAGATGTGAACCATACATAAACCAGGAACTGGGAACTGGTCATTGGCTGGAGCAACCTGGAGGTGGTTGGCGACCTTAACAGGCATCAGGGAGGTACTGGCACCAGAAACGAGATGAAAGGGGTGCTGGGCACCGAGACAAAGGAGACGGCAGCCCCGGCTTTCACCAGTCAGGATATGAAGTGGAGTTGTGCAAGGCAGTGACTAGCGTTCCCATTTTACTGTTGAGAAAACGTGGCCCCGGGGACTCACGGGCCACACACAGAGTAAGTGGGGAATGTGGGATTCGAAGTCAGGGTGGAGTGACTGCTGGATCCCTCGCTTGCCCCACTTGACAGATACTGTTCTGGTTCCTGTGAGCCCAAGAGGACAAAAGGAGACAGATAGAAACATGCCACAGCATTGCGGGGCCGTCTGGAGAACAGTGGAGAAGTAAGGGCAGAAACACGAGGGACCTGGAGTAGCCAAGCTGTCCGATGCCTGGCACCACGGTGGTTTTGCCTGGAGCTCAGCCTCTCTAGCTGGCTGCCCAGAGGGACTCTGCCAGCACACTTCCAGCAGCTTCTGACCGCAGTGCCAATAGCTTTGCAAATGCAATGCTTCCACACAGGCCATTTCTCCTCTAATCCTTGTCCCCAGGCTCCCCAAACAATCTGCAACAATTTGCGTGTTTACTGTTGTGCAGTCACCTAGACTGAAAGGTGGGCTTGCAAATGCTTATTTTGTGACGTCTTCGCTTCAGTCTAGACTCCCACTTGCTTCTACAGAGGCATCGTGCAGTGCATATGTGCCGTGGGGAAGTACAAGGAGGAATGATTACGGTTCCTCCGTGAGCAGAACAGCGCTCCACCAGCCACCCTGCTTCGGGAGGGAGAGCAGCAGGGTGGGGATCACACGCATGCTCCATGCATTGTGTGATCGGAAGATCACAAGAGAGAGATAGAACAGAAAGATACCTGAAAATGTATCAAGGCATCATCAAAGAATATCCGAAGATATTAATAGAGACCAACTCAGGAAGCTTGGATTACTGATTATTTAATTTTCCTTTTCATAGCTGAGTTCCCTAGATTTTCTCTGAGCATGTGTATTACTTTCATAATCAAAATAGCAATTGATGGCATTTTGAAGCAGAAGCAGGACATATAATATTGCTCCTTCCTGGGCTCAGAGTCTCCTAGGGGAGATAAACAGAAACAAGTAGCAGAGTATACGGCAGGCTGGGGTCTGTGCTGTCTGCTGGCCCTCCCTTCCTCTCTTTTTCCTCCCCACTTGCCTCGCAAGCTTCTGGGACCAGGCCAGGGTCCCCACAGCTTGGCGTCACACGCAGCTTGTGTCTTACCAGTTGCTCTTGTAACTAAGGGGTCACTCTTCCATCTCTCGCTCTCATTTGCCTGGGGCTCTGTGGTGAATCACCTCGTTGAAGTAGCAGCCAGCACGGAGAAGATGGAGTTTCAGTACGTCCTGTCCACCTGGGGCTACCTCAGCAGTCCCTGGTCATGGTGATGGGGATAACACCAAGGGCTCCCAGGAGAAGGTGCCACCCACACCCAGCCTCAGTTGGCAGCTCAGCTTCCCTACCCTCCATGAGACCAGCTTAGCCATGAACTTCCTCCACGGCCTCCAGCCACCCCTGCTCCCCCTGGACCTCACCCTCCTGGGCAGCAGCGTGCTTCGCAAGGTCAGGGTCCTGAGCAATCCCTGGGCAGGAGTCTCACCTGCCGACTGGCCCGTCATGGACAAATGTAGAAGTCAGGGGCCACAGCTGGAACACAGGCTTCTAAGCAGCAGAGTTTGGTGCATGAAACAGGTACCAGGAAGCCTGCATCACCTTAGCTGGGCTGCAGGCTCCCATTTCAATCCCTCCCTTCCCAACTTTTGCTTTGGATGAGGATGTGTGTAACAGATCATGGTTAAAAAAGATCACAACCGGGGTCAGTGCTGTGGCATAGTGGGTAAAGCCGCCGCCTGCAGTGCCAGCATCCCATATGAGCACTTGTTCTAGTCCCAGCTGCTCGTCTTCTGATCCAGCTCTCTGCTGTGGCCTGGGAAAGCAGTAGAAGATGGCCCAAATCCTTGCACCCCTGCACCCACGTGGGAGACCCGGAAGAAGCTCCTGGCTCCTGGCTTCAGATCAGTGCAGCTCCAGGAATTGAAGCCATTTGGGGAATGAACCAGCAGATGGAAGACCTCTCTCTCTGCCTCTGCCTCTCTGTAACTCTGACTTTCAAATAAATAAGTAAATCTTAAAAAAAAAAAAAATCCCAAGGGCCATTTTTTTCTAGTTCCTAAAACATGCCACTCCCTCTCCCCCCATGATCGGTGAACATTCTGTGCCCCAGTCCTCTCTCTCTAGTAGAGACTTACTCCTGTCCCAGTCCTCTCTCTCTAGTAGAGACTCACTCCTCTTTCAGCTCTCAGCTCGAATATCACCTCCTCAGGGAAGCCTTCCCTGTTCTACACCAACAGGTCCCTGCTGTGTGCCCTCACAGCACCTGTACTTCTTCATATTGCTAGACCCATAATCATGTCTGAGACTTCCATTGTGACTACACTCCCTGTTTGAATAAGCACACAGGAGGGCGAGAGGGAGAGGACAGCAGGCATCCTTTTTAACCGCTGCCTGGTCCTCAGTCCTCGCCTCATTGGCCCTAAGTGAGTGGCTGGTGGATGAATGAAGGAAGCCATGGTCAGAAGATAAATGAGGATTAATAGCTGTGGGTGTGAGTGCCTCGGGGCCCGTGGAGGTGGGATGAGCAGAAGCTCACTCACTGAAGGTGCTGACCTCATCCTCACTCTATGGGATAAGGCAACACCTGCCGCGTATGTACTCCGTGCTAGGCACTGTTCTCAGTTTTACAGGTAGCCTCATGCAATGCTCACAATAGTGCATCATTAGTTAGGCCCTCATGTGATTTCCACACACAGATAAGGGGACAGGAGCTCTGAGAAGATAAGCACCTTGTCTGTGATCACGCGAGTAGTGAGTGTGGAGCTGGAGACGGGGTGGTAGGAAGCCGTCACACCCGGCGGTTGCAGGTGGGCAGTGGGATGGCTGAGAATGCCAGGCAGCCTCCTGGGGGCACGACTCCAGGTGGCCTGGCCTTCTCCAGCCTTCAGACTTGGGCCTGTCCAAGTGGGACAGATGGCCTGGATGCTGCACACGGAGGGGTGGGCTCTGCAGGGTGCGCTCGGCTGCACGCCCTGTGATGTTCTCCAGGGTCCACTTATCAGATGTGCAGGTGAGAGGGGGCAGGGCTCCGAGCCACATGCCCAGAAGGCAGCCTGCTGCCCCCACCCAACCTGGCAAGGCAGGACAGGGGTGAGGTCAGGCCCCTCCTGGTCCAGGTTGGAGGTGGAGGACAGGGTGGACCCTAGCTGGGGAGGCTTCTCCTGGGACAGTGTGAGCTGTGGGCCTGCCTGCTGGGGTGATCACAGACACTCAACAAAGTCCCCTGGGGCACATGATCCTCACCTGCAGCTTTGGGACAGAATTCCAGAGGCACAGAGCTCTGGTGGCAGTGTGTCTGGGGCAGAGATGGGGTCATGGATGGTGCCGTGAGGGACTAGGGCTGAGGAGGGCAGAGCAAGGGTAGGTTCATGTCCTGGCATCCTCACCCTTCTCTCTTCCACTCCATGTCTCTAGGGCTCACATGCTCATGAAAGGAGAGACACAATTCAGGCCAGACCAGCTCTGTGGCTCAAGTTCCTGCTGTCCACAGCACCCATCCCTGCCTTCTCCCAGCCCTGCCCCACCACCTCCTCCTGGTAGAGAGATGGTCAGGTCAGCTGGGACACCTCGCCCAGCTGGAGGGCACAAGCCTATGGTGTGGTGTCATGCCTGCCCTTGACCTGGGAGACTCAGCTGCTCAAATCGGAACCTCAGGTGGGCCTGAAACCTAGCGTTTACTGACCGCACATCTGTGTGCACATCCACCAGGACGCTCAGCCCCAGCCTCCTGCCCGGCCCCTCGGCTCCTGCCTCCCAGCCCCTGCACAGCCCAGACCTCCCAATACAGTGTTCACCATCATCAGCCAAGAGACCGTGGGCATGCAGCCCCCCGAGGTACCTCTGATGGGTGGTCAGGTGAGGCCCAGCACGTGGTGGACCTGATGAGATGCTACAGGAGCCAGGACCCCAAGAAGAGGCCCTGCTTCCTGGAGCCCACCCAGCCTCCCTGCCTGGGGCCCAGGGAGCTAGTGCGACCAGGAAGGGAGTTGATTGGGTCCAAGGCCACTCTGGAGAGCCACGCAGAGACAGCCGCTGGCACCAGGGCCAGAGCAACTTTTGGAGGCATCAGCTGCCTGGCGGGGCTGGGAGGATGCCTGGGGAGCCAGGGCGGCTGAGGCCAGGATCTGGTCTGTGTGTTAATGTGTGCACCTGCGGGAGGTAGGCTACAAAACCCTCCATGCAGAAGCTGCAGCATCTGAGCCTGGCTCCAGCTACCCTGGGTTCTTTCTGAGCCGCATTGTCTTCATTTGTAAAATGTCCCCAGACAATGAGCTCACACACCTGGGAAATGGGGTGAGGTTAGCTAGTCCTTCGGGGACTGAGAAAAAATGCATACGTGTGTGTGTGTGAGTGTGTCACGGAGATCACTCAGTCCCGCCCCCTCATCCTGAGCGATCACACCAAGGAGGCTTGATCTTCCCACCCTCTCCTGCACATGTGTGAACACACGTGAGCCCAGGAATGGTGCCTAAAGCAGGGAAGGGACCGCTGGCCAGCCCGCTGCCTGCCCTCCCCTCTCTCCTCCTTCACCACCGTGCTTCCTGGAGCCTGCCGTGTGGACTGCGTGGTCACAGGTCGTGTTCTTTACAAGGCCGCCCAGCTGAGGGGCAAGTAGAGGCTGAAACAGCCCCCGCTGTGCTGCCCGAGCCAGGGAGCACACCTCAGGACTGCCCCTGTGCAGAGGGCGCCCGCTCCTAACGGGCACAGGCGTGACCTGAGGGCTAGCAGCGACATGGCCCGAGCCCCTGGGAAAGACACACGTGCGGGCTCCCACAGAGGGAGCACTTGGCTCTCCCAAGCTGTCAGTGTGAGGGGTCCAATGAGTTAATAGGCACTCAGTGGAAATTGGGGTGTATTTCCTTAGGAATCTCCAAATTTACCATGATAATAGCTTGGGTGTGGCGATTCCATCTCCAGAGCTCACAGATTATGGCAAAAACAAGTTACCTTTCCCAGCCTTCTAGGTGGCTTTTTTGTTTTATCAAGAGCAAGCCAAGGCCGGCACCGTGGTTCACTAGGCTAATCCTCCGCCTTGCTGCGCCAGCACACCGGGTTCTAGTCCCTGTCGGGTCACTGGATTCTGTCCCGGTTGCCCCTCTTCCAGGCCAGCTCTCTGCTGTGGCCCGGGAGTGCAGTGGAGGATGGCCCAAGTGCTTGGGCCCTGCACCCTATGGGAGACCAGGATAAGTACCTGGCTCCTGCCATCGGATCAGCGCGGTGCGCCGGCCGCGGCGGCCATTGGAGGGTGAACCAATGGCAAAGGAAGATCTTTCTCTCTGTCTCTCTCTCACTATCCACTCTGCCTGTCAAAAAAAAAAAAAAAAAAAAAAAGCAAGCCAGAGAGGATAAAGGATTGCAAATCAGGTCTTTTGATGGGTTTTGTCCCTGCCTTGCAACTGGATGTCAATCTGATGGTCACTTTTTTCTTTTTTTTTTTAAATTGTGCTTAAAAACCCCACTACCACCAGCCACTTCCGGTTTTTTTTTCTTCCCTTTGTTGTAGGCAGACATACAGGATAAAATTGATCAGGTCTGTGAGCTGGAAGACCACGCCTTCACCATGCCCCCTGTGTGACCTCACCTGTGTGTCCACCACCAATCAGGCTAATTAACCACGCCCCTTTGGAAATGGATTAATGGCCTGAGACGGGGTGGGCCCGGCCCTTTTTGGCCTTTTTGCCTCTTTCTCCATGTGGGTCCTTGCTGTGCCCGCGCCTTTGGGCCACCCGCCTGTGCCTCCTGGCCTGCGTGCTCCTCCAGGTGGCTGCCCCGGCTGCCGGGATGAGTCCAGACTTCCCCTCCTTCTTAGGTAGGGCCCTCACTCCCCTTCTCTCACTGAATATAAAGCCCAAAAATTATCATGCTGCCTCGTTCATTTATGCCAGTATTCACAGTTCTCTGAATATTAGGCAAGAACCTACAATGCTTATTAATATTCCAAAATTTTTAATAAGCACCCAGTAACATTAATGGCACCTCGTACTCTGATATTACCTTGGAGGCCCCCTCCATGCCTCTTTGGCTTGGAGGTCTTTGACTCTAATAAATCTTGCTTTTAAATTTCTCTGCTTGGAAGTTCTTCCTCTATGTGAGATGAGGAACAAGGTAATAATATGTTCACTTCACCCAGAACATCAGCACCACCCCTCGCTCTCCTGTCCCTAAACTGCCTTGGCAACCAGCCAAGCATGGGGGTGCCATATTCACCCTGCCGTCTGCACAGCTCACCAGGGAGGCGAGGCCCTGGGTCACCTCCCCTATTTGAGGTTTTCCTGTAGACACAGCAGGAAGCGCAATGGCACAGGAGGAGGATCTCCCGGGACCGGGTGGGATGGCAGGGGCGCACAGGGCTAGCACAGACCACCTGTGTCTTCTGTCTCTTCTTCCGGGGCCAGCCAGGAGCCAATGGACAGTGGTGAGACGTAAGTGCCATGATGTTGGGGGGACCAGGGAATCCACAGCAAAGGAGACGGTGGAATCAATGGTACCCTCCTCTACCCTCCCCAGTCCCCTCCCTCTCCCAGACCCTCCAAGCGTGTCCCTGGTAGGGGGGACCTGCATCTGCGTCCCCTCTGGTCTTTGCGTGAGAGAGGATTGAAAGGTAGGGCACTGGGTCTCAAGGCTGGCTGCTTGTTGGAAAAACTCAGGAAATTAAAAACAAAACAGCGGTGTGTTCTGCACCCCCTCCCCCAGGCTAATTAACTCAGAATCTGCATCGTGGGCCAGTGCGTGGAGCAGGGGACGGTGGGGCCTTCAGCCCTCAGGGAAAGCGTAAAATCACAGAGCTCCAGCCACAAATTCATTTCCCAGCCTGAGTTGTTTCCTGATCTGGCCCCAGGCGCTCCTCTGCAGTTCTCCCCTACATAATCTGTCCTCACAGGGCAGAGAGAGCTGGGCGTCAGTCACCCCCCTCCCCTGAACTGGGTATGGAAGACCAAAGCGGCTGGGAACTGGCTGATGCCAGGAGCCAGGACCTCTCTCACGCCTCCTGAGCCCGCGGCTCTTCCCGCCTCAGCAGTGCAATACAGCTGCACGCACGGTACTCCAAGACCGCTCAGGCTGGACTCTGTTGTGCATAGCAGCAATGAGTGGGCAGAGATCTGTGATGCAGGAAAGGTATTATCCTTGCCCTCTAGTCTGGGTAGTTCCTGCAGGAGGATGGCCACGATGACCTCTAGATAGGTCACAGGTCCTTTTCTCTGACCTCATTGTCTTCCCAGCAGACTTCGGGGATTACTGGAAACAGGTCCTACAGCTCGCAGACAGCGAGTGCTTGGTCTTAAGCAGTGAGGAGCTGAGCATCTACTGGAACCAGGTCTGTCCCCTCCACTCCCTGCTGGCCCAGGGAGTCTGCTATGGGGTCAGTGGGGCTGCGCCACACAGCGCCACAAGCCTCCAGCTACATGCCCCACCCCGCCCCCCATCGCCACACAGTCCCAGCAGCCTGTGCGCTCCACCTGCTTCCTAAGGAGGAGGAGAGCCTTGCCCCACTGCACTTTGTGGCCCAGGACGGGGACGACCACACCGCCCGCCTCTCATGGAACATAAGGACCGGGCCCTGTGGCACCTGACCACACGCAACTTGGGAAATGTGGCACAGCTTCTGGTTTCCCAAACAGCAGACCCCAGCTTGTGTGAGACGGAGGGCAAGACTCCGCTCCACAGGGCACGCCTGCTTCACTCATGTCAGCCTTGTCAAGCTGCAGGCTGGCCGGGGGGAGCTAAGCCAGATGTTCCGCAGAGACACCTGAGGACGCCATGCACCTGGCAGTGGTGTGTGGAGAGGGCCATCCCACACCTGCTGAAGAGTGGGGCAACAGGGTCCTCTGGACCCACTGCACTCTGCAGCTGCTGGGGCAAGTACCTTATCTGCAAGATGTGTCGTAGGTATGAGGCCAGCCGCAAGCTGCCCACCCAGAAGGACTTGATGTCCCGTTATCTAGCAGCCTACAAGGGCCCCCTGGAGGTCGTGCACCTGCTGGCTGAGAGCCACATAGACTTGGGTCCTCTTGGAGGCTGAACTGGACACTGCTGCACCTGGCTACCTGCCCCGGGGAGGAAGAGTGGCGTCTGCACTGCTGTAGTGTGGAGCTGATGCCAGTGCTGCTGAGGAGGCCGGCTGCACACCACTCCACCCGCCCATCCTGGGGGGCACCTTCCCAGTGCCTTCAACCTCTTGGAGCACTGTGTAGGCGTCTACACCTGGTTGCCTTCAAGGGGACCACAGCCATCCTCAAAGTGCTGGCCATACACGGTGGAGGCAGGATGGCCTTGCAGCTTGCCCTCCAGAACCAAAAGCACGGTGGCCTTCTCCCTGGAGGTCTGGACAACCTGGGGTGTCCTGCCTGGAAGGGGAGGGGGTGGTGGAAGGGAAGCTGGCCCTTCCCCTCTGCTCTCACCCTCACCCTAGGCCTTGCGGGCGAACGGGACCTGGCCTCCTGGGTGATGCAAGGTGGGGAGAGGAACCACGGAGGCTGGAGCTGGGGACGCTGTTTTCTCATCATCAGATGCTTCTTGCATGAACTTCATCTCCAGCGTGAACTCCGTCTGCTCCCCAAGGCTCCTGCCACCTTTCACCTAAGTTCACGGGGTTTCTTGAATCCTAGGATGCCTCCCACCAAGACCAAGGGACCACAGAGGCCTGGGAAGTGTCTTCCTCCCAGCTCAGGCCCCACATCTCAGGCTGGAGCAAGGGAGCCAGAGGCAGGTGCTTTGCTCCAAGGGCCTCAGAGCTGTCAGACCTGCCCATTGCCGAAGGCCCTGGCCAGCCACTGCTGCCACCGTGACCACCCTCCCCTTCCCAGGGACCCTCATCCCAATGACTGCTCTCCCACATGGTTTTCTTGTGAGATCAGGGTGTGGCCCCTGCTGTGGATTTATGATCTCAAATGAGACACGAGGTTCCTGGCCCCCAGTCCTGCCCTTCCCTGGGTGCAGTTGTGCTACCAGGCTTCAGCCTGGAGTCAGTGCAGCTGTGGATCAGAGCGTCCCTCTGCATACAGGTTGATCTGTGCACTATTTGTGTGTGTGTGTGCATGCGCACACGTGTGGGAGCTGTCTGGCGAGCTGTATTACATGTGTGTGAGTTCACACAGGGCGGGGGACAGCAGAGGGAGCTGCAAGGGCGGTGTTCAGGCCTGGGATGTCACAGGGTAGGCTCGCTTCTCTTCAGCCATGCCTGGTGAACAGTCCCTGCGCCACATCAGTCATCCGTCAGCTGACCTCGCCTGGCCTGGGGTTGTGGGCAGGGCTGGGGCTGCCCACACTAACCTTGTGTGTCCGAGGCTGTGGCTAGGTGGCTGGTGGGTACCAGCTGTGGGAGGGGTGAAGGCAGGACAGATGTCCTGGGGTGCTGGCCTGCCCCCCTCTGCCTGTCCAGGCTGTTGGACAGCACGATGAAAGCAGCCCCTCCAACCCAAGGATGGTCAGCGAGGGCTCATCTGCTCCTACTCTTGGCCAGTTCTGACCCAGAGCCAGCCGGCAGGCCCACCTTCATGTGGCTCTCCCGTCCAGGCTGAGCAGGGGCCTGTCAGCAGCCCGGCATCGGCGCAGGGTGAGAGGTGTGGCAGGTGTTCAGTGCGTTAAGTCCTTTTTAGCAGACCAGCAGCATTGTGTCCCCTGTCCTTGTGGCCTCTGGACCGTGGCTCCAGCCTGTAGGGCCCTGAGCACTTCACCCCACCCTGCCATAGCCTGCAGCTGCCAAGGGAAGCCAGGAGTGCGTCGGCAAGCAGCACCAGCTGGGTTGTGTCCTAGGACAGCAGTTCCAAGGTGAGCTGCACATTAGACTCTCCCAGGTGGGGGGCTTTTCACATGCACCAGTTCGAGCCAGCTCCCCACCAATCACACCGGAGTCTCCAGCATGGGATCCTACCCTGTCATTAACGTTAACTCAGGTGCCCGGGCTGAGAACCGCCACCAGGGGGCGTGCCTTGGATTCTCTGCGCAACTTCCCTAGCGCAGTCATGGAGACAGACCCTGGCCAGTACTGTGGCGGGTGTGTGTGTGTGTGTGTGTGTGTCTTTTCCTTGCCAGGTTGGACGGGTGGGAAAGCCTGAAGACTGGAAGCTGCAGGCCCTTGGCGGTGGTTCCATTCCCACTCCCTGCTAAGGCGCTTGGCCCAGTCTCTTTGTTCTTCCTGAGACAGCCTGGGGCGGAACTTGCAGTTACAAATGCCCCCCTGAGAGTTCTTTCCCAGAGCAGGCGCCAGCAGGAGGGGGCAGGGGGCGGCTTGCTACTCCCTGACCCTGAAGTCTGAGTCTAGGTTCAAGCCTAGGGCTCTGTGTGAGCCGGGGACAGGGGAGTTGGGACTGCTTACTTCCAGCCTGCGGGAGAGTGGTCAGCCCTGCGTGCTCTCCATTTGGGAAGCGTCTGAGGTCTTGAAGAAACGGGTTGGAAAGGCGGTTGATCCTTTGGCACCCGCTGTCCGGGAATGGAGAGATCCTTTGGGGACGTGGACAGGAAAGTCCCTGGGAGCCATCTCTGCTCAGACCCCTGCTCCCCTCTTCCAAGAGAGAACAGAAGCCGCGCCCTTAGGGTCAAGGGGCAGCTTCTAGACTTGCTAGCACCGCCTCTCCCTTCCCAAGCCACCCTCGCCAGACACACACACACACACACGCACACACACACGCACATTAGCCACCTCAAGCCCTATTTTAACATGCTGCCTCCCGGGGCTCTTCTCAGGATGTTTAAAACTGGCTTCTGGGCCGGCGCCGCAGCTCACTAGGCTAATCCTCTGCCTTGCAGCGCCGGCACACCGGGTTCTAGTCCCGGTCAGGGCGCTGGATTCTGTCCCGGCTGCCCCTCTTCCAGGCCAGCTCTCTGCTGTGGCCAGGGAGTGCAGTGGAGGATGGCCCAGGTGCTTGGGCCCTGCGCCCCATGGGAGACCAGGAGAAGCACCTGGCTCCTGGCTTCGGATCAGCGCGGTGTGCCAGCCACAGCGGCCATTGGGGGGTGAACCAATGGAAAAGGAAGACCTTTCTCTCTGTCTCACTGTCCACTCTGCCTGTCAAAAAAATAAAATAAAATAAAATAGGCTTCTAATGAGGCTCTGGATGTTCCCAGGGAGTGGTCTCCAGCTGAATTGTGAGCCCCCTTTACGGTAGCTGGGCAGCAGGGAGGCTAGAGACCCCCAATTTCTTACTGGGCATCTTCACTTGGAGACCCTATGGAGCGCTTACACCCCTAGTGTCCCAAAGTGGGGTGGGGTGGGCACTTGGCACAGGGGATCCAGCTCGCCTGCTTCTGTCAGGAAGCCTTCCCTGCTTGCCCTGCTGCGAACCTCAAGGGTGTTCGGTGCCAGCACCCTGGACAGTGAAGCTTCAAGGGCTGCCGCCTGCCCTGCCTTTCTGGCTCCATGCCCGCCACGTCCCCACATGCTACTCACTTCCGCATTCCACCCAGTCCTCTCGGTGCCTGGAAGGTGCTCCATCCATACCTGCCGAGTCCGAGTCTGGGAGGTAGGGGTAGGGGTTTTGCTGGCGGAGGCGGGGAGGGGCTCTGGGAGGCTGGGTTGAGGGAGCCAGGCAGGCAGGCCTAGGTGCCACCCACTCGTTGACGGATCTCTGGTGTGGCTGGCTGTCTTGCTCAGCCTTGTCTGCGTCATGTAGCAGAGATGATCTTCTCTCACTGTGTGCTGGAATCAGTCTGGTGCCACGCCGGTCGGAGGGCAAGGCAGCACCCAGCCCATACATTTCTTGCAGGTTTTCTGAGTCCTGAGGAAGTTTCCTCTTGGACGAGGGCCCAGACTACACAGCCTTTTGGTGAGGATGCTGTTGGGAACAGCTGCCTCTTTTCCTTTGCACTCGGGGAATGCGGGAGAGACTGCACTTCTGTGCTTTAGGGTGGGCTGTGACACTGAGACAGGTGCCAGGCAAGCTGCAGGGGACACAGTGGGGGTGATACACAGACTATGCTGGTACCTGGAGCCCTAAGAGCCAGGTGCGGGTTCAGCACAAGCAAAGCAAACGGGCCATGTTTGCACCGACGGGAGCAGGAGGGTCTGAGGCCAATGAGCTGCTTTTAGGCTCTGCTCAGCCTTCAGATGGGCAAAGGGCTGTGCACACACAGGTGGGAGGTGGCAGGTGAAGCCAGCAACTTGGAGAGAAGAGGAGGAGGAGGGAGAGGAGGCCAGGGGGGACCTGAGGCTTGGTGGGAGGAAGGGGCTGGGTTCCCATCTGTGGCTCAGCTTTTCCCACTCCAGACTCCAGATCAGAGCACCTGTGCGGGGGACACCTGTGTGGGGGAAACTAGATGATGGACGTGCCTCCTGCAGGCGGGCTTGCCCTCTCTCTGCTTTCCCAGCCCTGGAGGCAGCACTGAGCCTGGCCACCAAATGCCTCTCTTTCCCCATCTGTGAACTCCCAGCAGTGACAGGACAGGACACTCAGAGCTGCACTAAGCCAGGAAAACACAGAAGGCATGGACAGCCCTTCCCTAGGCCCTGCCCACCCCCACGGTGCCACCTGCCTCCCCTCCCCTGGCCACCATCCTTCCCTTCAACCACGACCCCGAGGTGCCGGGGGGCTGGCCCCCTCGCCCTGGCCTCAGCACATCCCCCATCTCAGAGGTCAGGTGTTGACTATGGGAAAGCTGGCACCAAGTGTAGCAGGTGGACAGCAATACTGTGGACTTCCCAACTAATGGCCCCCTGGCCAGGGCTCTGTCCAGCAACTCTCACCGCACCCCTACTCTTGGGACACCACGAGCCCCTGCTGTGGTGCGGCCTTGTATTTGCCAAGTACAGGACTTGGAAGCAGGAGGAAAGGAAAAAGTACTCTTACCAAACACCCCCTTCTGCCGCCCCTCAGCCCTCCAGCATGGGTCTCCAGACTCCAAAGATGACCTGCCCCTCCCACCCCCAACTTCCGCTTCACACAACCTGGGTGTGGCACAGCCAGAGACACCTGCTGCCAGGAGAGGACCCTCAGATTCCTGAAGCTCCACTGGCTGCATCCCAACCCCACTCCCCTACACGCCTGTGCTGGGGCAGCAACCATTGCTTGCCTGCATCCCTACAGCGCGACAGTCAAGGTCTTGTCCCCTACAGCTTTTCCTTCTCTCTTCTTTTCAAAACCAATCTTCGGATCACACCAGCCTCCTCCAACTGTACTCTGGGCTGGTTAAGAGCTGCGCTGGACTGAGTGCTACAAGACGTGGAGTCACGGCCAGCCCGGCCCCAGACAGAGCACGCTCCCTGTAGGAAAGGATCTCCCAGGAGTGGAGATGACAGCAATGGTTCTCCCCTCCGCCTCCCCAGCAGGAGCAGAACAGGAACTCATTGAAGGCCCCTGCATAGGTGGGTGCTGAAGTCACAGCCGGAGCCTGGGTCCTGGACTGGGGGAGGCAGTGAGTGGGGTGGGGGGGCGGGGCACAGGAGGGCTGGGCTGGCAGGTGAAGGCAGCTGGGCAGTCCCCGGGGCAGGGATGGTTTGACAAAGGGTCCTAGACCGGTGGGGTCCCGGAAGTGCGAGGCAGGCCAGTCTGCCAGGCTGCTTCTAGCTGGTAGGTGACTGCTCCTGTTGTGAGACCGCCGGGAGGCAGGATCTGTAGCTGCTTCTTCCAGCTTCTCCTGCCCCGGCCTCGCAGGAAGTTCTCCACATTGCCAGTCTTCTTGCCCTTGCTGCCTCGTCACCTGCTTGCTCAAGGCCAAGGCACCCCACGTCACCCAGGAAGAGTGCCTGGAGCTGAGCAGAGCAAGCCTGTGCCTTGCAGTCCTCGCCCAGGCCCTGGCCACGGTCCCCACACCTAGCCAGGGCCCTGGAGGGGAGAAGCAGAGCGCTGGCATAACTATGCCATTATTGGCTCTTTGCCTGTCATCCCATCATACTGCGAACCCATAAAGGAAGGCATCAGGACCACCACCTGCCCCGGCACCTCGCCCGGGGCCTGGAATGCAACTGTTGCTCCATCAGCACACACTCAGGGACACATGGAGGAAGTGGGGCCATTTCTCAGCCTGCTGGACCTGCTGGACCACCTGCTTTCTCAGTGCCCACGGCCTCTTCCCCCGCCATGGCCGCCTGGGCCTCCTCCACATCCAGTGTGGGTGAGGACGGGCAGTCGCAGCCAGGCCAGCTCCTCAGTCCCATCTGAGAGCACGAATGCACCCAGGAGCCAGGCCGGGGCAGGGTGGGAGAGCTGCCGACGCCCCCCACTGCAAGGGCACTAGAGCGGCCTCCGGAGAAAGGGTGCTGTGCAGAGACGCCGCAGACACGAACCCAGGGAAAGGCAGCCAGGGGTGAATGCGTGGTGGGCGTCCCCTCCACCCTCGCCCGCAGGGAGCCAGAGCCTGGGCCGCCGCCTTCCACCCCCGTGTTCGCAGATCCCCCTCCTCCCATTCCTTTGCCCCTGAAATGCTGAAGGGGGAGGGGGTGGAGCCCAGCCCTCCCCCTGCCCACTGAGCTGTCAATCTGCTGTCTGGCAGAAAGACTTGAAGCCCCGTGACAACTGTGGGCAACTTTCCCCGGCCCCGCCTCCCGCCCCTGCCCTGCCCTCTTCCCCTCGCTCGCTGTCAGGGCTCTTCTCACTCTGCTCCCTCCATCTCTCCCTCTCCAGGCCTCCCTGTGTCATCTCTTCCAAGTCGCACAGCTGATAAACTCCTGCCCTGAAAAGATTCTTAACCATGAGATGAGCTTATTAGCTCCAGTCCAGGGCAAGCTCTTGAACAAACTGGAGCATGGTGTGTGTGTATGTGTGTGTGTGTGTGTGTGTCCATGTGCGCGTGTGCAAGCTCTCAGACTGGAGCATGGTGTGTGTGTGTGTGTGTAGCTTATAGGTTGGGCACCACCAACTGAGAAGGCCCTGGGAGTTCGAGTCCCCTTAGAGGTCTGAGGTCTCTGCCAGAGGCGGTCACTGGGTTACCGCCCCTCCCCCTGGCCCGAGCTAAACGAGGGGCCTGTTTTGCCCACCTTCTGAAATCAGGGTGCTTCTGGGGACAGGAACCTCTCCCCGAGCTTTGAGCTATACTCAGGTTCAGGGGGAAGATCAAAGTCCATAATTAAATGTTCAGGGCAAGTTAAGTGCTCCAAACTCCAGTGCTAAAAATACTGTATTTAGCATGCAAATTATGCCCTGACAGCTCTCCGCAGCCTGAGCCCGTGGGAGCCGCCACCTTGTTTGTCACCACTGCTGTTCTCAAGGTGGCAGGAGTGGCGCTGCTTCGCCAGGTGGACGACTGATGTTTCATCTTTACAAAGCCCAAGTCTTGCCGTCTGGGCACTTCCACGTTGGAGCCCAGGAGGCTTGCAGCTGCTGAGTGGCCAGGAGGCCAAGAGCAGAAAGAGCTGCCCAGGCCACAGCGCTCAGCCTCACCTGCTTCCCCCAGCTGGCCCCAGAGCAAAGGGGTCTGACGGCAGACAGAAGACGCGACAGGGACAAAGCCGGCACAGGAAAGTGGCACTTGCAGGGCTACTTTTTCCACCTCTGCCTGGTGGGGCAGAGAGGCAAAGGACTGGCCCTTCAGAAGCACTGAGGCCTGGAGACGCAGGGACACCTGCCGCACACAGGAACCTGGCCACGCCTGAACGCTGAGGATGCGGCAGCACGGCCCCTGCACCCCTGTCGAGAGCGACTCTGGTCCAAGTTTTATTCGTTTGGTGCATGTGTAGTGATGTTACAGAGTCTGGGGCCCGGGGCTCCCCCCCAAGCTGCAGCCTCCCCTCCTCCTCCCTCAGGGCAGGGCCAGGCCAGGCCAAATGTGTTCAGCAGCCTCTTAGCCGTGGGCTCCTCTAAGGCAGAGGCAGTGGAAGGGAAGGGAAGGGGAGAGAAGAGGCCAGAAGGAACCGGAAGGGCCACAGGAGGAGAGTGGTTTTGCATCAGCGTGTGGCAGGAGCCCCGTGAACCTCAGACGCCGCCAGCCCAGGCCCTCACGTGGGTCCCAGGTCCAAGTCCCTGCCTGCCCCAAGTTGCCCTGCATTTGCTGTGGGAAGGGGGGTTTCTGAGGGCTGTCAGTGGGTAGCAGAGAGCATCAGTAGGAGCTCCTCTCCCCACAGACCCTTGTGGGGCCCCTCGAGGTGAGGGCAGCTACGAGGGGGTGGGGCAGGGACTTGATTTCAGCTTGGGCTTCCCTAGGGTTCCTGCTGCCTGGAGCCTTGGCAGAGCTCTTGCTTCCCCAGAGTACGCCTTGTGGGGCGTGAGCTGTCCATGTCTCCCCACCGCCTGCTCCTGCACAGACCAGGCTGGGCCCTATAACACACAGCACTCAGCCCTGCAGCCCTGCAGCCCTGCCTCTCGTCCCGGCGACCCCGGAGTCCCAGAGAAGGCCAAGGAAGATGGCTGCATCTTTGGTGCCGAGGAAACAGGGGACCGGTGGTAGGAGGATGCCAAGAGCTGCCCCTGTGCCAGGGGCCCAGCCCCCTCGCCCTACCTGGCAGGGTGGGGGCCATGTGGGCAGAGAGGGGCACGGAGCCAAGCTAACACTGCAGGGCCTGCCGGGATGGGGAGAAGGCTGAGCCTACCCCTGGCCTTCCTGCCCACGGCGGGGAGGGAAGAGGCCTGGCAGCCTGGGCAGGGGGAGCAGGCTGCCGGGCAGGCGGGCGCAGGATCAGCAGTGTAGGATCTTCATGAAGGCCTTGCGGAACTCGATGTTGAAGGTGGTGTAGATGATGGGGTTCACGGCGCTGTTGACGTAGCCCAGCCACGTGAAGGCGCTGTACAGGACGGGCGGGATGTTGCAGTCACAGTGTATGTTCAGGATGTGGGTGATGAAGAAGGGCAGCCAGCAGATGATGAACACGCCTGGGGGCGGGGGAGGGCAGGGTCAGGCTGGTCCCCAGGCCCGCCCCAGGCACCAGGGCTGCCGGCTGCAGCTGCGGGAGCACCACGAGACGGGCAAGGGGGGTCCCGGTCCTGGATTCTACACCTGCCTCTGACATCCAGCTGCAGGACACGGTCCCATCACCTCCATCAGCCTTTGTTTCCTGGGCTGTCTGATGGGTACAATGAGACCTGCCTCCTAAGGAAGGACTGGGGGTTTGAAAACGAATCCTACAGGCGCCCGCTCTCACCCAAGTCAGCCAGCAGACGTGGGAACACCCGCTTGGCGTCCTGGCTGCCTTGAGAGCCCTGTCTTCCTCCTAAGCTAACAGGGAAGGGCATGGGTCCCGGCAGCACGACGCTCACTCCTGGGGAAAGGGAGCACGGAACACCCCTCTCGCTTGGCTCTCACAGTGTCCTCATGGCGCACGGGGGGAAGTGGGGCTGCCCACGGCTCTGCCACACACCCAAGGTCCCTCTGCCCTGCAGCAATGAAGGACTCCAGTCTGTCTGGGTCCCCAGATGGCCCAGTTTGTGCTCTGGCCTTTCCTCCATTTCCCCGGCCTCAGTGGGTGCGCCCTTGCACGCCCCTGCCTCGGGACCACGCCCTCCCCCACACTGCACCCCGACCTCCCTCCTGCTCTGCTCGTCTGACTCAGCTGCGCTTTCCCCAAGATCCCCAAGATCTGCTCGGGTGACACGCTCGGCATGGAGGCACAGGAGGCACCTGTGCAGGCGAGCCTGGGGGAAGCAGACCCACAGAGCACAGCCCACTAATCCCACTCTGCCACGTGCCCGCCACGTGATCATGCTGGGACCACGTGCCCTCGTGCACAAAATGAGGACGAGACACCTGCCCCCTCTCATGCCAGGGCGGCTGGGTGAGCCCAGGGGATCATGGGTGCTGTCGGGAAGGCCGTCACACTGGTCCCTCCCTCCCCAGCCACCCACATCAGTCCACTCCTTGACGTTTTACCTTTATTATGTGGTTTTCTAGGCTTTTCTTCAAAAGTTGCCTGGTGAACAGGGCTGCTCCCTCATTTAGATCAGGGACCACTTCTCTGGTCCTACAGTATCTGGACTGAGTGCAAATGAACTGAATTTCCTAATTCCCCAAAACAATCAGTAGTAACAACACTGACCTATGTGCACTGCTCTCTGGTTGATAAAATGTTTTCACTAAGCCTCTGACGACACAACAACCCTGAGAAGTAATTTACCCTACGGACAGAGAGACTAGAGAGGGAAGGTGACCTGCCTGGGGACACGGAATCCCTCTGCACCTCAGTTTGCCCGTCTGTAAAATGAGTACAACTACACAACCTCCCTAACCCAGCTGCCTGTTCACCCGCGGCTTTGGCTGTCCCTCTGAAAGCACTGAGCCCACGACCTCCCAGCCACGGTCAGGAAGGGCGTGGCAGCAAGTAGGACCAGCAGCCGCCGGTTCTCACCCCAGCCAGGGCGGCCCCCGGCTGACTCACCGAGAACGATGGCGAGCATCTGGGTGGCTTTCTTCTCCTTCTGCTGGGAGAGCTTTCTGCGGCTCATGGTCTTGAGCGAGGTCCGCGTTTTGCCATTGGGCATGGTCTGGATCTCAAAGATCTTGGCAATCTTGGGGTGGTCTTTGGCGTGCCCATTCTTCTCCGGTTTGGCAGGGCTGTCGGGGGTGCTGTGGAGGCCGTGGTGGGACGGGTCAGGGAGGGTCAGCTGGTGGTGGCTGGGCGGGATGGGGCTGTACCGGGTCCTCTCGGGTGGGCTGGTGCTGGACAGCATCTCCATTTCCAGCTCCTGGGCTCGGCGGGCAGCCTCCTGCACCAGGAGCAGAGAGCTCTGGGTAAAGCCAGGCAAGTGCCCAGGCGTCAGCCGCCCAGCCATCCCTCTCCCCCTCTGGAGACTCCTGCAAACACCGCAAGGTCACCTCGCCGTGGAGGCCAAGTGGGTGAGCACTGGAAGGTGGGGATCATCCCTGCGGGGTTGTCTCTCCCAGAGCAGCCTCCAGGCAGCTTCTACACCTGCCGGCATTCCGAGGGGACCTGGTACCCAAGCACGTCTCCTTCCTTACCTGAGCACCAGCTAAGAGCAGGTGCCAAGCTGGCTGCCAGGGACATACACCTGACTCCTGTTCTAACAGCACAGAGGACATCCACGCTGCCTCTGCCTCTTCCTGCCCCACTGAAACCTGGGGCCCAGAGCTCCTGCCTGCACCAGCGAATGCACAGCGCTCCGTATTTGCCTGGTGGGACCCAACCAGGTGCTGGGGGACTGGCCCCTGAGACCCTGTGTCCCCCTCGTTGGTCTGTCCTGGAGGGCCCTGGCATGGCTCACTCCACTCCTCCAGCGTCTTCCCAAGGCTCTCCTGCTTGTGCCCCTAGAGGTCTCAGCCTGAGCTGGAGTTCAGCCTAGACACCTGGCCTGACTTCATGTATGGCCCCTGGGGCCCCTGGCTCCCTGTCCACCTGGGCTGCATGGGGAACGTCATATAAAGCCTGTAATGTCATTTGGTCTGGCCTTGTCAAGGCAGCCACAGGCAGGACCAGAAATTCAGTGGCTACAGCAGGCTCATTTTAAAGTTGATAAAGTTGTGTGGCCGCGAATGATGTTACAAATATCCAAATGACCCTTGGCAGAATAAAGGTTCCTACTCCTGATAGGTGATGGAACACCTACTGCTTGGACCCTGGTGCTACCAGGACCCAGCAAAGCTTGGGGGTTCGCTGTCATACGGTGCCTCTGGGTGCTGCTTCCAGGGTGTGCCTCACACCCACCCGCCACAGCTGCTCCACTCCAGCCTCCCCCGGTTCCCAGCCTCCAGCCCCAGAACCTGCCTGTCTGTACGGCAGCACCTGCCGGGGAAAAGGAAATGGGCAGGGTTGTGGGGTCACGTAGGTCTGGGCTCAAGCACGCACTCTCTCACTAACTGTCCAGGCTTGGGCCAGTTACTGTGCCTCTCTGAGCCTCGGCCGCCACTTCAGTGAACGGAGATTGATGGGAACAACAAGATGAGCCTTCCAGGGGCCTTGGTGAGGATTCGATGAGATAATGGGAACACGGCAGGTGTCAGAGGAATGAGAGAAGCTGTTATTATATTTTTGTTTTAGGCTGGCAGTGTCCCCTCTCCCAACCATCTGCCTGGGCTTGGGCACCTACTGTGCCTTACAGAATGGAGGTATGCTTGGTGAATCTGCCCTTGACCGAGGCAGAGGAGGGGATGTGGGAGGTGCTGAGGTCTGAGTCCTGGCCCTGGCGGGGGACAGAGCTGGCTCTGGGTCCCTGGCCTGCACACTTACCACTCGCCGCCTGTTCACTGGGAAACTCCCATTAGACTTCATAATAACCGTGCCGAGTGTCCTGTCCTCGGGGTGGGTACAGTTGCCCTGTGGAGTGAGCCAGCACACGGGTCACACGAGGTGGGGAGGGGACAGGGCTGTGGGAGGCGGGGGACAGAAACCCAAGGCGGGATAGGCCATGGAGAACTCGGGCCAGGAACAGGGGCTAGGAGATCAGGAGGGCAGGGGCCAGAGGCAGGAGCTGGGCCACAGACAAGGGACAAGAGGCTGTGGTTTGGATGTGCGCCTGCTCGGGGCTGGTACCAGGCCAGGCACGCTCACATCGAATTCTCAAGACCACTCCGTGAGGTCGGCATTGCGATGCCCAGGGAACAGATGACAAAACTGAGGCTCAGAGAAGGCAAGCAACTTGCCCAAGGCTACTCAGCAACAAAAAGAAGAGTGGCAGCGGCAGGATGTGAACCTGACGTGTCTAACCCAAAGCTCCCTCCTTACCCCCATGCTGTCGTCCTCGGGGAGGGCGGAGAGGAGGGGAGAAGTCACAAGGCGTGCGAGGGGGGTGATGAGAGAGGAGCAGAAAAGAGAAGTGGGAAAGGAGTGGGTGCCAGGAACAGGGGTACTTGGAGAGGCAGGCAGAGAGCGTGGCAGGCAAGGGAGCCAGGATGGAGGAGGGAGAGGGGAAGAGAGGGAGAGGGCAGAGCCAGGAAGGAGAGGCTGGGGCAAGAGGGAGAGAAGAAGGGGCCCAGCAGGAGCTGCCGCTTGCAGTGGCAAAAATCCCGAGCACAGACTTCTCCTGGAGCTGGCACCCCCAGGGACCCCACCTGCCCCTCCGCTGAGTTCCAGCCCTGGGTCAGCCATGTCCCAGCCCCAACCTGCGCACGCGACACGCCCCCTCCGTTCTAGGGCTTGGGGAGGGCTGGGGGGAGGGCGGCAGGACCTTGAGCGGGGCCCTCAGGTTGGCCCTGAAGGCTCGGCTGCTGCGCTTGGTGTTGACCCTCTTACGGCGCTTGCGCAGGACGATGTAGATCTTGATGTAGACGAGCAGGGTGACGATGAAGGGCACATAGAAGGAGACGATGGAGGAGTAGACCACGAAGGCGGGGTTGGCGATGATGCACTCATTCTGGTCTGCGGGAGGGAGAGCCCGGCCAGCCGGGGGCAGGCATCAGCAGGAGGTGACTCCGTGCTCACGAGTGCCTGGACGTCAAACACGCGCGTGTGCCCAAAGCAGGCCGGGAAGCTAACGGGACTGTTCCTCAGGACTGGGTCATTAGTGCCTCTAGCTCTAGGCACACCAGTGGGACCACGGGATCCAGAAGCAACGACACAGGAAAATTACTCCAGGGACAGAAAACCCTGACTTTCGCCTTTCCTGTCTGTTGGGCAGAGGCCTGCCGCCTCTCAGTTTCAGGAACAAACTAGCTTGGTCCTGTTGGCTGAACTCAACGTGTGTTCCTGCATCCCATTTCCCTGTGCCCTTCAGGTCTACCAGAGGTCTGTCCTCTGGCTCAGGGCCTTCCCAGGTCAGCTGAAGCGTATTCAGCCCTGGGTCCACCTCTTGGGATTCCAGCCATGTGCTGTCAAGGCACAATGTCCCCCACTGTCCCAAGGCGCACCTGCACTGCTCTCATTTCCCCGACGAGAGGAATTTCCACAGTGACAGGTGCTTTGTGTCTCTGCTGTCTGAGGTGCTCTGGCTGTGCCTCCCAGGAATGGGATGTGGTCGGCTCACCTCCACTTGTTTCCAAATTTCCCAGCAGCCCAGGCCTGGCTTGGCCTCAGCGTGTGTGCGTGCACGCACACACACACACACACACACACACACACATATTCAGTGTGTGAGCCTGTCTAGCTTGTTTCAATTGAATAAGCAAAGTTGAAAATGGCCAGACATCCTCCTGAACCATTATCCCCATTCTTCGTCCAACACCACTGTGCCCCAGGCTGTTGGCTTCTCTCTGGCCCAACCTGCAACAACTCTGAGTTGGGTTTGGCTCAGGAGACCCAGCCTGGCCTCCGTCCAGGTGGCAAATGGGCTCCCATTGGGCCTCCATCCACAGACTCGGGCCCCTCCAGCTTTTGCAGAGGCAAAGGCCCGGGGCCACCAATTCCAGGCAGATGAAGGCAGGACTCACCCGTTTTGTTGAGGCCAAAGAGCAGCGGACAGGAGATGGTGAGGGACAGGACCCAAACGATAGCGATCATGACGGTGACTCGGCGCTTAGAGCTGTAGCGTGTGTTGTACAGCATAGGCATGGCCACAGCTGTGTACCTGCAAGGGTGGGGCCCTGAGTCAGGGGTGCAGGCCCAGGGACCCCTCGCTCCACAGTGTGCACCGGAGATGCCCCTGCTCCTTGTGGCTGGACAGGAGACCCACCTCCAGGAACGTGCCTGGCCCTCCAGCTCAACCCTCCCTCCTTTCCCAAACTCGGCAGGCAAGGGCAGTTGGTGATGCCCAATGAAGCACCTGGGAACTGGCCAGCTGCTCTGTACTCCTGCATCATGACTATTATTCTAATTCTCCCACTTGGATTTTAGGCTTTTGGGGGCGGGGGGCAGTCCTGCCTGAGTCTTTGCACCTGTGCTGGGCTCACGGGTGGTGGAAGTGTTTGTTGATACGGTGGTAACTAGGCTCCCCAGGACAAGGTGTAAGTCCCAACATGGCAGCTGTTGCCAATCCTCCCTCAAACCCTCCTCAGCCATTCACTGATTCACCCATCTAAGAACCTCACGAGCCCCTGGGAGCCCACATGGCAGATCTGTGCAAATCAGCAAAAGGCTCCAAGGGTTCAGCTTAGCCAGGTGGGCACGGCTTGAGCCCCCTTGGCCAGGTGCCCAGCGTGGAACATAACCCATTGCTACAGCTTCGGACAGCAGCTGTCACAGTCATTGGTTTCTAGAGGAGGAAATCGGGAGTTCTGAGAACTTCCCCAGCCCGCCCAAGGCCATGTATGTAGGAGGCGATGGACCCAAGACTTTAGCCAGGGCTTTTTCTTTTGCATTGGGTATTGTCTGGGTATTTCCGGTAGCCTCACTGTGCATACGTGGCCTCTCTTTAGGGAGTCAAGAGCACACACTACTGTATACGTGCATGTACACAAACAGATGCACATGCACACAGCCAGTCAGGCAGCACCACAGCCAGAGGCTGGCCTAAGGACAGACAGCACAGCTGCAACACTGAGTGGCCGGGGTCACTTCTTCCCCAGGCTGCGCTCACCTGTCGATGCTGATGGCACACAGGTTCAGGATGCTTGCTGTGCACATCATGACATCCAGCGTGACGAAGATGTCACAGTGAACCCTGCTGAATTTCCACTCGCCCACCACCTGGGGAGAAAGCAGCGCAGTAGGTGACAGCAAGAGGGGGCAGCAGTTTAGGTCCTGTTACAGGTCCTCCTGTCCAGGTCAAGCACAGGCTCAAGGACAGCTGTGGGAGGCTCGTGGGTTTCCAGCCGGGGCCTAGATGAGAGGGGGACAGCAGTGGGGAGGAGAGGCCTCTCCTCTCCCGACACACGAAGCCACTGTGTGTGCTAAGACCTGCAGCCTGAAGTGAGCAGCTCACCTCTGGGCCGCACGTGATCTCTCAGATTGTTTCTGTCTAGTTGGCGTGCGTCTGTCACTGGACAACTACGTTAGTGATGTTTTCTGTGCTCCTGATGCTCTGGTATCGGGGGGGGGGGGGGGGGAGGGCTCACAGACCCAGGGAGAGACTGCCCTTCCCAAAGCTGGCTAATTCCGGAATACACCAAGCAGCTTACATGACAGCACGACTCAATTGCAAACCCACTGTCACTTATCTAACTCTCATATCCTACGCTACTACTTCCTGTGCCACATCACCCCAGGGCCAGGGACTGGCCAGCAAGGGCCCATGCCAGAATGACTTGGACAAGCCGGTCCTGAACTGCTTAGCACACCCTGCCTTGAGTTCCCCTTGGAAAGCTCAATACAGGCTGTGGCCAGGGCTTTCCCCACATCTTTGCTTCTGCCTCTGCCCCAAGCCTGGTGCTTCCTCTGTGGCTCTCATTCCTAGGGGCACTGGAAGCAGCACAACTCAGTTGCTCAGTGGCACGGATCTCCCCGTGTCATCACCCAGGCACACCTCCATACATCAGCCCCAGGTGTCACTGTAGGATGCCCATTTCACCCACGAGCCAGCTCAGCCTCAGGGGAGGGCAGGGACCTGCCCAGGGCCTTTTGGCTCAGCTTCTGGTCCTGCACTGGCTTGGATTCTGGGAAAGCCAGGGAAGCCCCATCATGTGGGACACAGAGTCAGGGCCCCCAACATTCTCTGTTAAGAACAGTTGTGAAGATGGCGACTCCCCAAGAAGCAGGGGAGAAATGGCTGCTCCTTGTAGCACCCGGAGCTGGGCTGCAGCTTTAGGAACACACAATGGCTAGGGACAGGAGTGGCCACCAGCCATCCTCGGAGTGCCAGGAAATGAGGAGCCCAGCTCCTGGCAAGAATAGGATGTACCCCCTAGCCTCAGCTCTCTCTCTCTCTCTCTCACCCCTACTCCCCCACACACGCCTACACACCCATACCTGCTGTTGATACAGGCACACATTCCCAAAGCAGCCTGGCCAACCCCTGAGGACAGAGTCTGGGCAGGGAACTGCATCACTGGCTTCTCCCCATAGGACAGCGAGGAGCCAGAGGGCCCCTCTGAGTGGCTGCAACCTGGCAGCGCCCACTGCGAGTCATAGTGCGGCCGGCCGCAGGGCTAAATACAATGTTGGTTGGGTGGAGGGCACAGAAGGGGCTTCCCTGGTATCCCTTTTGGGGGCCCCTGAGCAGGGCCCAGGCCTACCTGCCCCGAAAATCGCCCTTAGGATTGCTTTCATGCTCAGGTCTGGGTATCTGCCTCCCTCCGCGCACCGTCCTTGCCTGCAAACACTTCCATGTGCCACGCTCGGGTACAGCTGTGCACAATCCAGACACAGCCCTGCCTTCAGAGGGCTTCCCCACAACAGCCCGCCTCGAGCCTTACCTGGGGGCGTCTGTGGTCCCGGAAGCAGCTGCCCCCAAGAACAGAAGAACACGTGCACTCTGCAGGAATGCAGTGGACAGGGGCATTTACTGTGCTGAAAACTCCCGCAGGAACGGGCTGCTTACTCTGAATCCACAGATGTGGGAACCCAGCAGCACGTGTGCAGCAGAGCCGGATGTGAGGCTTGCCCCTTGGGCACCACATCCTCGGGGAGGAAGGCGGCTCTGTGTCCTGCTCTGAAAAGTGAGGGCAGTGGCACTGAGTCCCGGGACGAACACTTGGTGGGGCCCATATGCCGACGTTCCTGGCATGGTGCCTAGCCAGGCAGGGCCTGTCTGCGCCCCGATTCCCAGTGCACGGAGGAGCCGAGCAGAGAGGGCTATAGCCCAAAGCACAGCAGCCTTTGCCCTGTGGCTCTGGAATAGGCTGGAGGGGGGGAAGGGGCTTAGGGGAGCACAGAGTGGCAGCCCCTGTGTTGAGCAGGGGGGAAAGGAGTGAAGGTTTCAGGCCTCGGGACACAAACGTGCCCTCCCCTTGGTGATCCTCACCAGCTATTCCCATTTCCAGTGGGACCTAGAGCCCAGCTCCAGGGCCACACAGACCCAGCTGGCCCTGGCCGCTGTGTGATGCAGGAGAGGGCACCTAACGCCTCTGGCTACCTGGCTCATCAGCTGCTCGGAGCTGCTCCAGGGACTGCACAGGAAAATGCTGTCTATGAAGGACTTAACACCTAGCACTCTAGAAATGGTAGCTAGGGTGTTTAAGGAGACAGTGTATCACATAAAGAGAAAAATGGAGCCCAGAGAGGGGGCAGGGAGAGGACCTGGGGAAGCACCAGGCCCCTCAGCGGGGGTCCAGGCTGTCCTGGAGCAGGAGGTGGGGCCCAGACCTACCTCCAGGTAGACAACCCAGGGCATGACGAGCGTGGCGACGAGGAGGTCGGCCACGGCAAGGCTGACGATCAGGTAGTTGGTGGTGGTCTGCAGCGCCTTCTCGCGGGACACGGCCATGCACACGAGCACGTTGCCGAAGACGATGACGAAGATGAGCAGCGTGAGCAGCATGGCGTAGTAGTTGTAGTGGGGCCTGTCCCCTCTTCCTTCTGACCCGTTCAAGGGCCGGCTCCAGTTCTGCCTCTCCAGATCCTCATCGTACCAGGACAGATTGAGGGGATCCATCGGGGCGGCGGGGCCACTGGATGGCCAGGCTCTGGCCAGGAGAAGCGGACACAGGCATGAGCATGGGCGCCTCCAACGCACGCTGCCTCCCAAGGAGGGCCCTGGCGTGGGACCCAGCCCTGGGCAGGCAGCAGCGAAAACTCTCCAACCTCAGGATTCCAAGCTTTACAACCACCAGTTGTAGGGCCAGCTCTCCTTCTTCTAACAAATAACGCATTTTTAACGAACAACAAAATAGGCGAGCTTGAGGAGAGCTGACCACTCCGTCATTTGTTGGCCACGCTAAGCAGGACCCACGCACTACACACTCTAAGTTAGCTAGGACTTGGAGCTTCTGGTGGCCAAACAGGAGGAGACGTTCATTCACTCACTCTCGATTCTGTACGTATCTGCTATGATAGTTCTAGACACACAGGCAGGAACTTTATAAATATACATTCTAGAAGAGCAGTAGCCAATTAATCAAACAGTGAAATCTGGCAGTGGCAGGGAATTGGAAAGAGAGTGGGTGGGGAGATGCGCGGCCTAGTTTAGGTATTCAAGGAAGGCTTTCTGGAGGAAGTGACTTCAACAGACCCCTGAGGGATGTGTAGGAATCAGCCAGGTACAGAGCTGGGAGCCAGGGGGAAGGGTCTAGACTCAGGAAGCAGCAAATGCAAGGCAGAGTTAGAGGGCAGGTGTCTTGGTAGAGGGCTTGAAAGAGATTCGGGACTGCTGAAACGTAGAGGGGCTTGGCAGGAGTAGGTCCTGGGAGGGTGTAACAGGCAAGGTCGTGCCAGGAGTTTGACTTGCTATTAAGGGTGGTAGTGACGCCCATGATGGGCTTTGCCTTTGAGAGAGTCGATTCTGGCTGCAGTGCGGAGAATGGATAGGAGGGGCCCAGAGTGGAAGCAGTGCACCTGCTGGGAGGCAGCAGCAGAAACACAAGCAGGGCTGGCGTTGTGGCGTGGTGGGCTAAGCCTCCGCCTGCGGAGTCCCATATGGGCGCCAGTTCCTGTCCTGACTGCTCCTCTTCCCCTCTCCCATGTGGCCTGGGAGAGCAGTGGAGGATGGCCCAGGTGCTTGGGCCCTGCACCCGTGTGGGAGACCTGAAGAGGCTTGAGTCTCCTGGCTCTGGATTGGCTCAGCTCCGGCCATTGGGACCATCTGGGGAGTGAACCAGAGGATGGAAGACCTCTCTCTCTCTCTCTGCCTCTCTGTAACTCCACCTCTCAAATAAATAAATAAAATCTTTTTAAAAGATGCAAGTAACAAATGCAGTGAGAAGCCTGAGGAACCAGCACCTCCCGCCGGCGGGTGAAGTCCTCCAGGAGGTGTCACCTGAAATGGAGGAGGAGGAGCTCACAGAGCAACCGCAGGAACACAACACGGTCCCACACAGCGAGTAACCACGCCACACTGAAAACATAGGCACGGCCGTGAGGCTGGGAAAGTGAATCTGAAGGGACATCCACGGGCCAGCCTGGGCTTTGCTAGCTTGGGAGCCTCTGAAAGGTTGGGCATGGAGGACTGACCACTGGATGGACATCCTAGACAGGTCCCTGGCTGCCGTGCCATGGAGGAGACTGAGTGAAGCTATGGCTGCAGCTGAGGTCAGAGACAACAGTCGCCAGAATGCAGGCAGTGGGGATGAAGATGGAGAGCTGTGTTCAGACCCTGGAGACTGCCTGGGAGTCAGGGTCACGGAACTTGGTCCTTGGGTGGCTGTGGTGGAGGAGGAAAGGCACGGGGAAGAAGTCAGATTTCTGCCTTGGGCTCCAGGAGGCTGGTGGTGGCAACGCTCAAAGAGAAAGGGGCGGAGGGGCCCAGGAGGAGACCTGGGAGGAACCTGGCATCCGTGAGCTTGCTTGGTGGAGGCTGAAACGCGCACAGCAACACTCAGAGGGCCGGCTCTCCTGCTAACAAGCGGTCCTGTTCCACACAGTGGAATCCAACCCATCAGCAATACAAGGCCTCTTGCACAAAGCACTCTGATGCCAGGAACTCTGCCCTTCAAAGGGACTCAAAAGCCAGCAACTTCCACCACTCTGGACAAACACATTTCCATATGCAAATCAGGGAGCAGGGCCAGGGGTTTTGCCTGCCCCTGCCCCCTCATCTCTGCCTGACACACCCAGCAGAGGAGCAGGGCTGACATCCTACCCGGCACCTTCACTCCGGAGTCTCAGGGGAAAGCAAACGCCTAATTGCAGGAGCCAAGTCGTGGAACGCCGGCGTGCGGCAAGCCCCGCTGTTGTCAGCTCGCGCAGCTCTGTGTCCTATCGACGCCATGTTCCACAGAGCCAACGCGTCCCTCTTCCCACTGGGCGCACACAGCAGGAGGCCCATATGTATGTATTGATTCCAGAGCCCGGGCTGCCTCTGACATTTATTTTACTCAATCGGCCTCTACTGAACTTGTTAGGAGGAAAGCACAGGTCAATGCCCTGTGGAGACGTGGGACCACATCCTGATCATTCCTCTCTTCCTTCATCCCTCTCTCCCTGGTCGGGCTAAGGGCCCTGCCAGGACTCTCCGCTCCCTGTCTCCCCAGTCCCTACCCATTCTCCAGCCAACCCCACTCTCAAATCAGATTTCTGGTCCCACAGTACCCTGCAGAGGCCACCTGTGCTGACATAAAGGGTCTGACACCCCGCCAAGCTCATGTGGATACACCACCTCACTTACTCTCCAAGGCTTGTCACTGCTGTGCCCACTTTACAAACAGGGGAGAAGCCTGGAAAGCTCGCCTTCCTCTGCTCACCCAGTCCCCGACACCCTCCAGGGCAGGGCTTGCTCAGATGTCTCCTGTCAGGACCATCACCCACCCTCCTCAGGCCCTGCAGCACTTCTCGTGGCTCGGTCCTGAATACATCCCATGTGTGTGCCTGCTGCTTTCACAAGGGTTGCTCGTGATGCTCAAGCCTCATCTTTTTTGGGGGAACTGACTCCAGGCTCTGTGGTTCTCAGACAGATGTTTGCTGCACTGAATCAAAAGCTCTGTCAGTTTCACAGAGAAGAAAACTCCTCCCGACCTGAAATGCACCTGCTAACCTAGGACGGGTGAGTAGCAAGAAAGCACATGGTGTCCCACGCTGGTCCCATATATAAGCTGAATGCGTTCTGCTCTCTGCAAATCACAAATCTCGTATGCCAAAGTCCTAACCCCCAGTACCTTGAGGCATGACTGTACCTGAGGACAGGCCTTTAAACAGGTAGATGGAAGCTCAAACGAGACCGCTGGGCAGGCCCTAATCCAATCTGACCTGCATCCTCATAAAAAGAACTGGGGCATGCACACGCACACACACATGCACAAACACCCAGGGAATGTGCAGGGGAAAGACCAGAGGCCATGTGAGGACACAGCGAGAAGGCAGCCGTCTGCAGACCGAGGAGGGAGGCCTCCCGAGAAATCGGCTCTGCTGATCTCGGTCCTGGACGTCCAGGCTCCAGAACTGTGAGAGATGAATGTCTGATGTTTAAGCCACGCAGTCTGTGCTATTTTCTTAATGGAGCCGAGCAGAGGGGCACAGGCCCCGGAAGCAGACGCCCGGGACGAAACGGGCATGCAGGGAGCTGGGGAATACTCCTGGACCAGGGCCTGCACCTGGGGCAAGACAGACCAGACGGGGCTGGTGCCCGCTCTGCCGTCACATCAAAGGGCTGCATCAGAGCAACAGAATCAGAGCTTTACTCCGCTCCTATCCCCTCGCACAGACCTGAGGGCCTGCGGCTGAGCCAGGGAACACGGCGACCTCAAGAGAGGTGTCTCTTCAGCAGTGGCAATCGCCAAGAGCTGTGTATTGCAGTGCTCCTGGGAGGGGGAGAGTGAGTGGCTTGAGTGCTATGGGACACCCAGGGGTGCCCCACAGTGTCCCCCACAGCCAATGTTCAGCCCTCTAAGAGAGGATATGCATGTGTGCGTTGCTGGGGTGATCAGGGAGGACTGCCTGGAGGAGGGAGAACGCAAACTGAGACTTAAAATGATGAGCAAAATTCAGAGGGAAAATCTGAGAACTACAGGTCACCGGGCGGTTGGGTACCAGTGGTTCATTCCCCTGAGTGCTGGCCACTCTGCAGGGAAGTGTGAGTTCCTACATCTAAGGCTGCTGGGAAAGGCCACGAGCATTGAGTGTCCTATTTAAGTATTGATTCTTGATGGTTGCCATTGCTTTTGCAGATCCAAAAATAGTGTATTTAAATTATGATGTGGCCGGTGCTGTGGCGTAGTAGGCTAAGCCTCTGCCTGCGGCACCAGCATCCCATATGGGCGCCAGTTCGTGTCCTAGCTGCTCCTCTTCTGATCCAGCTCTCTGCTATGGCCTGGGAAAGCAGTTGAAGATGGCCCAAGTGCTTGGGCCCCTGCACCCGCGTGGGAGACCCCAAGGAACTCCTGGCTCCTGGGTTCAGATCGGCTCAGTTTCAGCCGTTGCGGCCATGTGGGAAGTGAACCAGTGGATGGAAGACCTTTCTGTCTCTCCCTCTCTGTGTCTGTAACTCGGCCTCTTAAACAAACAAACATTTTTAAAAATTGTAGAAAAATGGGAAAAATATGGAAATGTTTAAATTTCTATAAACTCTATTAGCATCTTGGTGCGGGGGGGGTGGGGGGTGGGGGGCTTGTTCCTGTCGCCTGGGGGGCTGCTGCCTCTCACAGCAGGGGCTGCCTGACCACCTCCCATCACGCCATATTGAACTGCAAGAATCCGAACATCGGCCCACCCACCTCCCAGCAGAAGAGGTGCCAGCAAGGCACAGGGGCTAAAGACCAGAAATCCCGGGTTCAAGTCTCAACTCTGCCTCTACTAGCTTTGGAGCCTCGGCGGGGTTATTTAGATGTCCACAGCCTCAGTTTTCCCACCCATAAATTAGGGACAGTTATCCCTGTGATGGGGTTAAAGAAGGTGCTGCACACGCTGCTGGCACGGGGAGGCCTCCGTGCCGTTTGGCATGGTGGCCTGCGATACCATGTCCCATGGCAGAGTGCCCGGTTCAAGTCCCAGCTACTCGGCCTCCGGCCTAGCTTCCTGACAACACGCACCCTGGGGGGAAGCAGCAGATGCTTCCAACGCTTGGGTCCCTGCTACCCAGATGGAAGACTGGATTAGGTTCTGGGCACTTCACTTTGGCCTGGCCCAGCCTTGGCTCTTGCAAACATTTGCAGAGTGAACCAGCAAATGGAAGATTTCTCTCTCTCTCTCCCTGTCCTTTCTCTCTGCCTTTGGAATACACTTTTAAAAAAGCTAATTTTTTATAAAATCAATCGAGCAAAAGAAGGAAATGAAAATCGGCCATCAGGCAACAAGTGTGAGGCTCAGAGATGAAATGAGCAGCACTGTGCAAGTGTGCGCGGGCCGCCGAGGTCAGGGGCCCTCGTGGGCACTTCCTGCCATGCGTAGGGTCTCCTCTGGCCCACGGAGGGCAGTGTGGGGGTGCTGCATGGAAGGGAATGGGCTCCCAAAGGCAGCAACCAACCCCTCGGGAGGAAGAAAAGTAAAGAAAGGGCAAAGTCTGGCCCTGGGCCTTGGACAAAGGATAAATTTAAGTGACCAGCAGGACAGGACAGCAGCTGGCCTGGAAGACCCTGCAGCAGCCCAGAAGCGTGATGCTAATCCTATTTCAAGGCTCTAGGGGGAAGGCGAAGGTACCCTGCACCACAAGTTTATGTAGCACTCAGAAAGAAAGAAGAATGCCGCCACTCTCCGATTCAGCTCTCAGCTATCCGTTATCAAATGCCTTCTGCTTTCAGACACGGAAATGTGGGCGGGGGAAGGAGCCGATATGCACCTTGAATGGATTTGGAATTCAACGCCTCCCTCCCTGGCATTTCTCTGCTGGCATTTTCGCAGGAGCCCTGAGCAAACCCGCCGATCCCGGGCGCCACCTGCTCCAGCTCCAGCCCATCCCTTCTGCTTGCAGCTGGAAGCGTGGCTGGGCTCGAAGGGGAGCCCCCCAAGGAGGCACAAGGGGAGAGTCAGGCTGGAGGACTTTACGCATCCCTGCCCTTGCCCTGCCCCACAGGTCCCCACTTGGCCAGAGCTTCTGTCTGTGGGTGGGGCAGAGGGAAGGTGCCTATGCCACAGCTCAGGGCTGCTCCCGGTGCTATAGCCTGACCCCAACTACAGAGAAACCAGCTGAGGTCAATGTCAGCCTGGGGTTTGTGTAGGGGAGAGGCCAAGCCACCCAGCACCCAGCGATCTGGATTTGCAGGGACAAATCAACGGCGGATAATTTTACTCAAGTCACTTGGATAGGCCTGCTGGGGTTTTAGGACTCTTACAACGGTAATAGGATTTTAAAATGCTTTTAAAAATATATTGCTTTAAATTGACACATGAAAAAGGTACATATTCACAGACTCCCCAGTAGTATTCTGACACACGTATACAGGGTGGATGTGCAAATCTGGGCAAGCATATTGGTCTTCTCAAACAGTCATCATTGCTTTCAGGTGGAACAATTCAAATCTTGGCTTTAGCTTTTTTTTTTAAGTACACAGAACAGTTTTACTCTTTTTCAAAAAGGAGACTGATAAATGCAGGACCCGAGGTGGATTATTCTTACAGTCACACGCTATTTCAGATAAATAAGAGCACACACACACACACACACATATTTAAAAATCTGTTGTCAGAAACAGCATTTTGATCTAGGGTTATGAAAGCAGGCTCACCACCCTCCAAATGCCACCTCCCTCTTCCTCCCAGGTGGCTCATGCCTCATGCATAAAAGCTTAGAGAAGCTCCAAATCACAGTCCCCGAGCAAATAACCATTTAGTGAGCACCAGATCCATGCAGGGTCACGGCCATGGCTCAGCACTCCCAGCTACTGCCACTTGATCCTGTCTGGGAGGGAGGGGTGGATGAGCTAACTCTGCTGGTTCCCATCCCTGCTCAAGGGACCGCCACCTCCACCCCAGGGTAGCCTCCCTCCTCCTCCCCCTTCTCATGGCAGCTTGCAGACAAGGTTCACAGGGCTCTGTCTGGGGTCTCCTAGGCTCGTCTGGGCCAGCCGCCCTTGGTGGGGGCCAGGAGCAAGAGGAAGGATGGTTGGGGCATCAAGGAGCCCGAGATCTGCCCCTCACCTGTCACCAGCACCCACTGCTCTCCCAGAGCCATGGCCAGATCTTGTAGAACCCTGCACTCAGGCGCTCAGAACCCTCCCGGCCAGCTCAAGTCCAGCCTGCGCTAACGGGGGCTGAGCTCCCATAGCTGTCTTGGGAGGAGTCCAGCGTGGGGCTGGCAGTGGGCAACTCCCACTCCAACAGCCCCGGGCACCCTGCACCTCAGATACCTCATTATCTAGGGTGTTGGCCTTGATTTCTCCAGCTGTGTAGTGCTGTGGGGGTTGGGGCTGAACTGCATTCTGCATGGACCCTCCCCTGCGGGCAGTGCAGGGCAGGCCTTCTGGGGAGGAGGGGTTGCTCTCCCACTCACACACCAGGGCCTGCAGGGCTCCCTAGCCTGTGGCCAGACACGGCTTCTCCCAGTCTGCCAGGAGAACAAACAGCAGAGTGTGGAGGGTGTGGTCACCCCAGCCCCGAGGCTGGTGCAGTGGGGTCAGTCTGTTAGGACAACTGGGACCCTGGGGAAAGCTGGCTGGTCCAGGCAGGAAGGGAGGGGACCTCTCTCTCTCTCCCTCCCCCCCCCTCTCTGTATACCCCCTCCCTGTCTCTCTGCAGCTATCTCTGTTTCTGTATCTCTCTCTGTCTCTATACCCCTCTCTGCCTCTGTCTCTCTTGTTCTCCTTGTTTGTCTCCCTATGTCTTTGTCTCTTTCTCTGTATCTCTGACTCTGGCACTCTCTGTCTCCCCCCCCCATCACCACCACCTGCCTCCCTCCCTCTCTATTCCTCTCTCACTTCCCTCCCCTGGCTCCATCTCTCAGGCTCTGTCCATCCCAGGCTCCTCTGCTCTGTCTGGCTCCAGGGAGTGGGGGATGAGGCTGAGCAAACCCCAGCAAACCCCGTGCCTCGTGTCAGCTTCAGTCAGGAACTGCCTCCCTGAAAGTTTGGCACTTGAAGGAATCTAATTGTCTAATTAAAATCTAACAATCCCTTATCAGGCTCCTTGGCGGGTGAGACACTGCTGTCTTAAACACATCATTTTTTCCTCTTTTCAGAGACTTGAAGCATTTCAATGAAAAAGTCGGGGGGGGGGGGGGGGGCGCAGTTTGCATTTGCATGTCAAAAGCAGCTTGTAGGAGGGAGTGAAGCTGGCTGAGAACAGGGGGCCCAGCCACACCCCTCCCAATCCTGCAGGCCCAGAGGCCCAAGGCAGCGGGTGACTCAGGGCTGGGCCTCCCAGAATCTCTGGCGATTCCCAAGAGGCCAGGTGGGCAGGGAGGGGGGTGGGGGGAGGCGGCTCCCATTCCTTCCTGTTAGGAATAGCCCCTCCGCCTGGGACAGCCTCAGAGAGGCTTGGGCTGGGTAGGAGGAGGCAGGGAGTGGGTGGAGAAGACACTGGGTTAAGAAGAGCAAGCCTGTATGTTTTGTGTGTTTGGGGTCGGGGGAGGGGTGCTATCAATCCTCAAGACTGGTCCCTGCCCCTGCCCCGGAGAAACACCACGTGCCCTCTGTGATGGGGACGGAGTCTGGGCTACTTAAGAGACCTGGGTCTGCCTCCACAGGCCTGGCCTGCCCTTTGGGGTCGAGGGACAGGAGTGGCGACAGAGGCCATGCACTGACACCCCTGCTAGTGCCCCTCATGGCTAGGCCCCTGGCCAGGCTCAGACCTGTGAGGAGGCAACAGGGCACGCAGCACACGCGCGTCACCCATGGGGAACACCACCAAGCTTTCCTGCACGCCTCTCACCCTCCTGCTCCAGCTCTGCCCAGCTGCGGCTCACAGTGCTCAGTCTGAGGCCGGCAGCTGGGCCCTCTGCTCAGGGCCTCTCTCCCCGTCTGCCCTGCAGTCCCTGCCTTGTTCCTCCCTTCCTGCCAAAATCAGAGCTGTCGTGGGACATTCACCCTACTTCCGGCCCCAAATCCCAACCCCACCAGCCCCAGGAAGCACCTGCTCTCCCTCAGGCTCCAGTGCCCAGGTCTTGCCCCTGCTGCTGGCTGGCTTCCTGCTCGTCCTCCTTACCCCGCAGGGCCATCCGCCCGGTCACTTCTCCAGGGAAGCTGTCCAGGTGCTGCACTCCTTGGTGACACTCATCACAGGTGTCATTATTCGTCTTTTGATTTGTTAGTGTCTGCTTCTTGCCAAACTGTGAGCTCGCCCCTCATCAGGAGCTTGCCCATCTGTCCGCCGTGTTCTCTCACCTTCCAGCGTGGTGCCTGGCAGTGGCTGGAGCCAGGGCTCACTCAGGTATGAGGGAGCTAGTCCCTGGGTTTCTTTCTACCCTGCAGGCATTCCCTATTCCCCAGTGGCCTCCTCTGCCATCTCCTTCTGGCAGCTGGGGCGGGATGTCCAGCTGGCTGGGGTCCATCTATGGCAGTCACAGTGGACATCTCTGTGGCCCAGAGGCAAAGAGGATGATGATGCGTGTGAGGGTGCATGGGGCACAGGTAACAGGCCTTCTGTGGGGAGAGCAGTGCAGAGCTGCTGGGAGGCTGGGGACCAGGGTTCCAGTACACGTAAGTTAGCACCTGCTGCAGGAATGGAATGTCTGCAGGCCAAGGCCAGCCGGAAACCGTAGTCTTCTCACATCGGTACCAACCACACCCGGAGAAGCTAGGTTCACCTACAGCACATGAACCCCTGGTGCAGGTCCCCAGGGAGAGGCTGGGGCACACACAGCTCCTTGCCCAGCTGTGGCAAAGCAGACCTGGCTGAGAGTCTATATGGGCAGGGGAGGCCCAAGCTGGGTGGGATGGGGGCTCCCCGCCTCCACGGCTCACATCCCAGACCACCTTCCTGTTCTTCTGCCTCTGCCCCAGGTGGCCAGGGAGCCCGGGCCTGCCCAGGTGTCCCTGCAAGCATGGAGCGCCCTGAGCCGCCCATCCAGGGCTCGGGGGCCTGAGGTGGGCTGCAGGTGGAGTCAGCGCGGGAAGGGGTGTCTGCCTGGCAGCCCCGTCCCCGTGCACGTACTGCGATGGCTCCGTGAAAATGTCTCCTCACCAACTGTCAAAGTGTCACAAATTAATTAACTGTTAGCTGAAGTGACTCAGTGCGTGGGGGGAGGGGGGCACGGCTCTGGGAATATGGAGCAGGGTAGTGCTGGGGCTGTGCCAGCCCTGCACAGTGCGAGGGAAGGGGCAGACCACTGGGGCACGTGCGCAGCAGAGAGCGGGTGGGAAGCAGGCAAGGGGGCACCAGGGGCCGCCCCCCGAGGAAGGGAACACAGTGGGCACAATGAAGCCTCTGGAAATTGCTCAGATCTAAACCCAGAGCCAGGTCCACCGGCTGGCGCTCTGTCTCTGTTCTTTTTGGCCCCACTTCTGTCCTTCCTCAGTACCCCCCACAACCAACAAAGAATTGGGAAGTGGAGCATGGTATGCCCTGGGTGGCTGGGGCTGGGCAGGCCACGGGGGCCCAGGGAGACAGCAATGCACTTAGCTGCCCACCTGTCCCCGGCAGCAGGCCGGAGCGGAGCAGGGCTGGGCCTCAGACCGGCTGCCTTGACCTTTCCTTTAATTTCAGGAAAGCATTGAGAAAACACACTCTTGAAAGTCAAGAGGGAGACAAATCCTGAACCTCGCTGCTCTAGAAGGAGGAAAAACAATCCCAGCTATTTGGCAGAAAATTGATCTGCGTTATGAAAAAATGTCCCCGTTCATAAACCCAGGGACAGGGTCCAGGTTCAACCAGGGCAGTGTGGTCCACACTCATGAGGCCGGGAGCCCTGGGGAAGCCCTCTCCCCAAGTCCTCTGGCTCTGGCCTGCAGCACGTTGGTGTCGGGGACCTTTCCTTCCAGGGGACGGAGACAGGAGCCCTTGCTACAAAGGAGAAGGTGGGCCACTGGGGCCAGGCTGACACCTGCTTAGCATCAGAACCTCAGAGACAACCGAAGGTGAAACTCCCTGCAGGAATGCAATCTGAAAAATCCAGGGTGTGGACAAACGCTTTAGCTCTCGTCCAAAAATAAATTGCAAAGAACTGAAAGGAGACGGAGGGGGAGCCTCTGGCATAAAGACACTTGAACATGCACGCCTTGTTTGGAGCCTGACTCAAAGACACCAACCATTCAAAACCCTTGATGCTTATGAGACGATCGAGAATTGAAACAGACCTTTGATGATATCAGGAATGACTGATAACAAGTTTTAGCATGGCAACAATATTCTGCCGATTATTTTTAGAGTCCTTATCTTTTAGAGATATGCATTGAAATACTTACAGAGAACATTATATGCTGTCTTGGCTTTATTTAAAAATAGTAAGAGGGCCCACGCTGTGGAGCAGCAGGTAAAGCCACTGCCTGCTATGCCAGCATCCCATATGTGTGCCAGTTTGAGTCCCAGCTGCTCCACCTCTGATCCAGCTCCCTGCTAATGTGTCTGCAAAAGCAGTAGAAGATGGCCCAAATCCTTGGGCCCTGCACCCACGTGGGAGACCGAGAAGAAGCTCCTGGCTCCTGGCTCCTGGCTTCAACCTGGCCCGTCCCTGGCTATTACAGCCATCTAGGGAGTGAACCAGCAGATGGAAGATCACTCTCAATCTCTGTCTCTCCCTTTCTCTCTGTAACTACTACTTTCAAATAATTAAATCTTTTAAAAATAAAGAAAATAATATGGAGATGGGGGGTATAGATACAAAGCTGGCCATAAGCTGACTGTGGTGGAAGCCGGGTGGTAGATAAACTGAGGTACCTGATCTTATCCTTTCTACTTTTTTTTTAAAAAATGTTCTACAGCAAAACATTGACAAAAATTAACCCATTCTTTAACCTCCTTAAGAGAATACAGGTGTGGAGCCGGCGCTGTGGTGCAGTGGGTTAAAGCCCTGGTCTGAAGCACTGGCATCCCATATGGGCGCCGGTTCGAGTCCCAGCTGCTCCTCTTCCAGTCCAGCTCTCTGCTGTGGCCTGGGAAAGCAGTAGAAGATGGCCCGAGTGCTTGTGGGCCCCTGAATGAACATGGGAGACTGGCAGAAGCTTCTGGCTTCTGGCTTTGGATTGGCGCAGCTCCAGCTGTTGCGGCCATCTGGGCAGTGAACCAGCGGATGGAAGACCTCTCTCTCTGTTTCTACCTCTCTCTGTAACTCTTTCAAATAAATAAAAATAAATCTTAAAAAAAAAAAAGAAAGAAAATACAGGTGCAAGCCAGGTTTCACGTTCTCTTTCTGATCCTACTCATTTTCAAAGCTGGCTCCTTTTCTGCCAGTGTGGCCTGGCCGTCCCTCTCTGTTTCTGTTTACTCCACAGACCCCTTCCAGGCCAGGTGGCGCCTCGGGGACACCCAGAGCATTGAGAAGAGGCCCTCTGGCCACAATCTCTGTGGCCTGGGACCCTCATCCCTTCCTCGCCCCACAAAGACTGCTGGTCTTGGCCCAATGGGTCCTGCCTTTCCTTTCACAGAGGATGATGGCTCCGTAGGTGGGGACAGGACGGATGGGAACGCCCACTTTAACGACGACCGTAACAGCTGCGGTATCTTGCACCTGCCAGGCACATGTGGAGCTCTGGGAGCTCGGAGCTCATTCCCCTGTTGCAGACCGAGCAGGTACAGGGAGGGGGCAGCTCGCCCAGCTTCACCCCAGGGGCGGGGTCCACCTGCCTCCAGACCCAGTCTCTGCAGTTCCCCGGGAGCTGAATCTGGATCGAGGGTGGGAGGGAGTAGTCCTGGGGCTCCAGATCCAAGGTGCACCTACAGGGACAGGTGCCTCCACTTCCTGGAAATGTGGTGGCTTCACATGTGTGCCCAAGCCTCAAGCTCCCTATAGGGCTGGCAGGTCTCAGCTGAGTGCCCACAAGGCCCCTGTAGGAATCCCTCACAGCAAGCTCCAGGCCACAAAGTTTCCTCAGAGCCTGGATGTTTTCCAGAAAACATTGCTGTGAGAGGCTGCAGCATCCAGCTGCCCTGACAAGAGAGCTGGGAGGAGCGCAGGGCACCCGGCAGCCGCTTCAATAGCTGATGGTCAGTAACAGTAATTATGGAAGCTTTCACAGCTAATTTCAGAGTGTAAAATGATGCATTTCACAGTGTCTTGCAGAGGCCACAGTCACACTAGAAAGCACAGCCCTTCCTCTGGCCTCTAGGGTCACCGACCCCTCTGTTCCCACCCAGGAGCAGCTGTGACTGGCAGCATTAGCTGCCTGCATGCCTGGGCTCTTTGCTCTGTGTCTCTCCTGTTCCTCTGATGTGTCTGTGATCCCGTGTGTATGCACAGCATCTACAAGGCAGGCTAGCAGTGGAGTAAGTGCCTGATGGATGGCGGTGGTGCTGGAGGAGGTGGTGGGTGCTAATGCCATGTTAGATGGCTGGGAGGCAGGCGGAGGCTGATCTCCTTTGGGGGTTACTGTGAAGATTCAATGGGATTCACCTAACCTTTGGCACAGTGTCAGGACAAGAAGAGGCACTCGGTTGTTCCAATTCTCTTGGTGGCTTGGTGCCAGGGAAAAATCTACAATGTTGAAGTTTACTGCTGGAAGAAACCTTAGAGATGTCCTAATCTAATATCTTCCTTTTACAGATTAAAAGACGGACCAGAAAAGTGTGAAACCCCTCACCCAAGTTCACAGAGCCAGTGGTGTCCGTGAGCAGGACTGCTACGAAGGCCTCTGGGCTGGTGCTGTGCCTTACCCTTTGCAACTCTGGCTGGCTCAGGGACAGGGCGCAGTAAGTAAGCAAGCCCACCCTCCCAGGCTCCTGCACTACCACCATCATCTGCATCTTCAAAGAACTCAGGTCAGCTAGAGCAGAAATCTACAGCCTCCAGGAGCGTCACCCCTGCATCCAACCACACCCCACCCAGCCTCTGCGCACGCCCGCCTCTCCTAGAGCTGTCCTCAGCAGACGGGGCAACAGCTGGCCCTTGGGGGTGCCACTCTCCTCTCTGTGTCCTCTGAGCACTCATGGTGATGTCCCCAGACATCCAGGGTGTGGCTCAGGGCCGTGCCGCCTGCCAGGTTGCCCTGGGGAATGCTGTTTCCAGACATAATTTCCTTGAGAGGTTCTCTGTGCTGTTCCTGCTTAGGAGCCTGGAGACAGGGCTGAACCTCTGGATTTGCTGCCCAGCAGCCTGATGTGGGTGATAGTGGGGGCGACAGCAGTGGCAAATAATCCACAGCCCAGGACACAAAGATGCAAGGGAATTGTGGGCAGCAGAGACAATGGCCTGGGACCAGAGACCTTGCTCAGAGAGATCAGCCCACGTAGCTCCAGATCTGGGAGAGAGGGAGCCAGAGAAGAGAAGGCGCCCCTCCAGGCTGGAGCCACCACACTGACTTCAGATCCAGAGACTTTCTTCCTTGGGGCTCCTGGGACACAGAGGAGCTAAGTTTCCTGAGCCCGTCGTGGCAAACAACATAATGTTGCTAATCAAACTTCCTGTGCGCCCACCCAGTTTTATAAATCAGGCTTTTGATGCACTAAGTGAAGATGAATTAGCAGTAATGAGGCTGTGACAGCTCCCTCGGCACAGGCTGACGGGGAGTTTGATGGCTGCGCAAGGAGGGGGGAGCTCTTCTCAGGGATCAGCTCGAGCTGCCAAGAGCGTGCAAATCACCCTCCGATGCCAAGGCACCGTGGCTCCCACCTGCACATCACACAGTCACCAGCCAGGAAGTTTAAGCCCTTTGTGTACTCGAGAAACAAGAAGTTGTGGTCTTCCTATGGTGAGTCATCTATAAGAGTCCCAAGCCATGGGCAAGCGCCGTGGCTCACTTGGCTAATCCTCCGCCTGCGGCGCCGGCATCCCATATGGGCACCGGGTTCTAGTCCCGGTTGCTCCTCTTCCAGTCCCGCTCTCTGCTGTGGCCCGGGAGTGCAGTGGAAGATGGCACAGGTGCTTGGGCCCTGTACCCGCATGGGAGACCAGGGGAAAGTACCTGGCTCCTGGCTTCAGATCGGCGCAGTGCCAGCCATAGCATACATTTGGGGAGTGAACCAATGGAAGGAAGATCTTTCTCTCTGTCTTTTTCTCACTGTCTATAACTCTGTCAAATAAAAAAACAAAAAAGAGTCCCAAGCCAGTAATGGCTACGGGCAGACTGTAACATGGAATCATTCTCTCTTCTTACATGGGAAAGACGGAGGCTGGCGAGGGTGGGCTGGTAGAATCCTTCCTGTTGGCAAGGCTGCCAGTGATGCAGCTGTGGTCTCCTCCAGCCCAGCGATGCACACTCTGCACCGGTTGGCCCTCCTGTACCCGTGCCCGCAGACCTGTAGCCTACAGGCCATATTTAGCTTGCAGATACAATTTATTGGGCTCACATAACATTGTGGAAAAATTGGAATTGGTTGCCAAGATTTAGAATCTGGATATGTCAGGGGCTGGAATTCTGGTGCAGTGAGATTAAGCTGCCACCTGCAATGCTGGCGTCCCATGTGATCACTGTTTCTAATCCCAGCTGCTCTGCTTCTGATTCAGCTTCCTGCTAGCGTGCCTGGGAAGGCAGTGGAGGATGACCCAAGTCCTTGAGCCCCTACACCTACATGGGAGACCCAGATGGAGTCCCTGGTTCCTGGCTTTGGCCTGGCCCAGCCTTGGCCATTGGAGCCATTTGGGAGTGAACCAGTAGATGGGAGATCTCTCTCTCTCTCTCTCTCTGTAACTCTGCCTTTCAAATAAATAAATAAAATCTTTTTAAAAATTAGAATTTGGAGATTTCACATTAAAATACAGATCTCTAGCCTTTTCTAAAGAGAATGCTAAGTTTTAGAAACACTTGGTCTTTCTTGTATGGCAACACTCAACTGGGATTGAGTAGAGGTAGCCCCCTTCACACAAGACATAACCAACTGAAGAAGAAAGAGGGGAGCCCAGCTCGTGAGGGAGGGGCTGTGTCTGCATCCCAAGCATGAAGGAAGGGGAAAGAGAGGGAGCTGCATCTCTACCCAATGCCCCCCACTCCCATGTGGTCTCACTGCCCCAGCTCAGAAATGGCAGGACCCCAGGGCTTTGGCAGAGGTCAGGGCAGAAGCGTCCCCACCTCCCACCCGGCTGGGACTCACGCTCTCAAGTTTTCCACAGTCCCCACCAAACCCTATAGCCCTACCACAGGTAGCTTCACTCAGTCTGAATTTACTGTCAGGACTCAGAACATATGACGCATGTGTCCTCTCCTCACAGCAGCTTCAGGGATAACTGGGCTATAATTACGCTGCCGAATGACAAGCGTCCTCCTCATCACGGGTGGCGGCAGAAAGAGGAGCCCGCGTGTGGCAGGGGCCGCCTGAAGCCCTGTGGTGCCGTGATGCATAGCAGCGATGTTCTGCAGCTCCCAGCCCTAGCTGCAGACTTCAGCTCCGTCTCTGGAGGCCCCTGTCCTACTGTTTGGAAGACAGCAGCTCCCGTGGGCTGCCTGTCTTTCCTGCTGATACTCGGAGTGACACAGTCACAACAAACCTCTCTCTCTCCCCACAGGCGGCATTTGCTTTCCACTCTTGATGCCTGATCAACTAATTATATCCATGGCCCAGGAACGGTGATTCTGTCGGCCACCGGGGTGTGCACTGCAGGCTGAAGCAAAACAGCCTGTCCTCCCGGCGTGACGTCCACTGTGCGCACCTGCCTGATGGACAGTGTGGCCAGTGACCTGGGCGGGGCTTGGCCCGGCCTCTTATCTTCACTGCCTTCCTCACTCTGGGCACAGAGGAGCGCTCTGGGGGAGGTGGGGTCTCTTATCCTTGCCCTCCTTCCTTACCTGTGATTCTAACAAACACGCTAGGCTTCGCTTGGTAAGGGAGAGGCAAGGCCTGTGCTCCCCTCCTGGATGGACTCAGCTGCCCTGATACCTTCAGCTTCCATCTCTGAAAACACCAACATCTCCTGGAACAGGCTTGTCTGTGAGTTTGGTGGTCTGGGAGGATCATGCCCAGCAGTCTTTGCTCCCTTGCAGTTTCTTCTGCACTACGGTCTCATGGCCTGTCTGAAGCCACCTTCTCCAAGAAGCCTTCCGTGAGCTCTCCCAGGGCAGGTCGGTCATCCCTCTCCAATTTCACAGCACAGGATTTTTTTTACTTGGCCCTGTGGGGTCGGAATCCAAAAGTGCGGGGGTCTCTTCCATTTCCTGTGCTTGTCAGTGAGGAGGTTTGTGTCTCCCTCATCCTTTGCTGCTCCGGCAGCAAGCCCAGCCAGCACAGCTGAACTGAGTGCAAGATCACACACATTCGGAGCTCGCTGGTGGCCTCTGCTCTCGGCGCAGCAGAGTAATCATCTCTCTGCAGTCCTTGTCCCGGGCACCAGGCATGGTTCCTGCCAGGAAGCTGTGCTTGGGACACCAGGAGACCTGTGGGCTGACTGGCCAGTCAGGTCTGCTCCCAAACCTGGGCACACTGGATGTTCTTGTCATCATCAACTTAGGTCGCTATCTCATAATAATGAAACATGGATACCAAAGTAAACTATTGATCCCAGAAAACTAAGTGGGATGTGTGTGGGAGGGGAGATGGCAGATTTTGATAAAGAAAAATTGCTAAAACCAAGAGATCTGAGCAGTTCAATGTGAATGAAATAAATCTAAGAATTGTAAGATTTTTTTGCTTTTGGGCTGGCGCCGCGGCTCACTAGGCTAATCTTCCGCCTTGCGGCACCGGCGCACCGGGTTCTAGGTTCTATAGGGGCGCCGGATTCTGTCCCGGTTGCAACTCTTCCAGGCCAGCTCTCTGCTGTGGCCCGGGAGTGCAGTGAGGATGGCCCAAGTCCTTGGGCCCTGCACCCCATGGGAGACCAGGAGAAGCACCTGGCTCCTGCCATCGGATCAGCGCGGTGCGCCAGCCTCAGCACGCTGGCCGCGGAGGCCATTGGAGGGTGAACCAATGGCAAAAAGGAAGACCTTTCTCTCTGTCTCTCTCTCTCTGTCTACTCTGCCTGTCAAAAAATAAAAAAATAAATAAATAAAAAAGAATGTATGCTTTCTTTGTTCTTCTCTAAAAAATAAAACTAAGGAACGGTAAGTTGTATGGAAAGCATTATGGGTATGCCAGTGCACACAAAATGAGGCAAAACTCCAACCTGTGGGCTCGCATGCAAAGACTAGACCCAGGATAAAAGGAGTCCTCAAAGAGTTCATGGAAAATGCATCTTAGGTAAAACTATGCATGGATATCATTTTTTGTGCAAAAATAAACACGCTCTAATTTATTACATCTACACAGACTGTAGTTTGAGTCACTAAGAAGGTAAGACATCTCTCTGAAAAGAGCCTGTATCACAGCAACATGAATTCTGCTAAAATTAAAGCAAGAACAAGCATCAGATTGAAGGTGAAGCCACTGATGCTTGATGAAACGTTTATGGGAACAAGGCCCCAAAGAAGCCAGCAGTTTACAAACAACTATTTTAAGAAGGGATGAGGGGTGGGCCTTTGGCCTACTAGTTAAGACGCCAGAGTGCTTGGGTTGGAGTCCCAGCTCTACTCCTGATTCCAGCTTCCTGCTAACGTGCAGCCTAGGAGGCCACAGTGATGCTTCATGTAGTGATGTCCCTGCCACCCACGTGGAGACCTGGATTGAGTTCCCAACTTCGACCAGGCCCAATTCTGGCCATTGCAAGCTTTCAAGGACTACCACTCTCTATATTACTCTCTCAAATAAATAAATACATTTTATATTTTAATTTTTAAAAAAGAGTTACCTATTTATCTGGAAGGCAGAGTTATAGAGGGGACAGAGAGACAGAGATCCTCCATCTGCTGGTCCACTCCCTAAATGGCTGCAACGGCTGGAGCTGAGTCTATCCATAGCCAGGAGCCAGGAGCTTCTTCTGGGTCTCCCACGTGGGTGCAGAGGCCCAAGCATTAGCATTAACAGGGAGCTGGATCGGAAGTGGAACAGCCAGAACCTGAACTGGTGCCTATATGGGATGCTGGTGCTGCAGGTGGCAGCTTAACCAACTACGCCATAGCATCAGCCCCTAAATAAATAGATTTTAAAAGGGATGAGATGACGCTGAAAATGACGCCCACAGTGTTAGGTCATATGCACCAACTTTCAAGAAAAGAATTAATCCTGTTTGTGCCCTAACTGAAGGGAACTGACAATTAACAGCTGAAGCGACATCCAACACCACAGATACCTCAACTGGTTCAAGCTTTCACAATCCTGACTAAAATACCAAAGAGGAGCAAACTCTGCTGGGTGAGTGCCGAAACTGTTGTGCCCAGGTGAGCTGCAGACAAGATCAGAGATCCCAACGGAAATTGTAAACAAGTGGGATCAGGATGTAGAAGGATTTCTTGACGAACTGGAACAGGAGATAAAACGTGGCTTTACCAGTACAACCCTAAAGACAGGGCACAATCAAAGCACTGGTCAGCAAAAGACAGAAGTGCTTTGGTCAGAGCAAACCCTCAAGAGCGAAGGTTATGGCAACAGTTTTGGGGGATGCCAAGGCATTTTGCTTGCAGACTTTCTGGAGGGACAAAGAATGATAGTATCAGCTTGTCAGGAGAGTACTTTGGAAAGTTAGCCAGAGCGTTAGCAGGAACACACCCAGGAGGGGTTGACCAGAGAGCCCTCCTGAACCATGACAACGCTCCCGCTCACTCCTCTCCTCAAACAAGAGCAATTTTGTCAGAGTTTAAATGGGAAATCATTAGGCTTCCTCCCTACATTCTTGACTTGGTTCCTTCTGGCTTCTTTTTGTTTTCTAATCTTAAAAAGAAAAGATCTGGCCGGCACCGTGGCTCACTAGGCTAATCCTCCGCCTTGCGGCGCCGGCACACCGAATTCTAGTCCCTGTCGGGTCACTGGATTCTGTCCCGGTTGCCCCTCTCCCAGTCCAGCTCTCTGCTGTGGCCCGGGAGTACAGTGGAGGATGGCCCAAGTGCTTGGGCCCTGCACCCACATGGGAGACCAGGAGAAGCACCTGGCTCCCAGCTTCAGATCAGTGCTGTGCGCCGGCCACAGCAGCCATTGGAGGGTGAACCAATGGTAAAGGCAGACCTTTCTCTTTGTCTCTCTCTCTCTCACTGTCCACTCTGCCTGTCAAAAAAAAAAAAAATCTTCAAAGAGTATCCATTTTTCTTCAGTTAATAATGTAACAAAAGGCTCAGCACTGTGGTGTAGTGGGGTAAGCCACCATCTGCAGTGCTGGCATCCCATATGGACTCTGGTTTGAGTCCCAGCTGTTCCACTTCTGATCCAGCTCCCTGCTAATGTGCCTAGGAAAGCAGCAGAAGATGGCTCTAGTGCTTAGGCTCCTGTACCCATGTGAGAGACTTAGATTGAGTTCCAGGCTCCTAGATCCAGCCTGGCTCACCCCTGGCCATTGTGGCCCTTTTGGAAGTGAACCAGTGGATGGAAGATATCTCTCTCTCTCTCTCTCTCTCTCTCTGTTTCTCCTGCTCTCTTTGTAACTCTAACTTTCAAATAAATAGGTAAATCTTTTTAAAAAATTAAGAAAAGGACCATGTTGTCAGGATTAAACCCTTGGGGCTGTCAGTTCTTTAGAGATGGAGCAAATGACCACTGTCATTGCTTACAGAAGCATTGCGCTTCACGGAGAACATGTTGAGAAATAAAATTTATATTTTACATTTTTATCTTTTCATTCCATTTTCCCATAAACTTTGTAAAATCCCCTTATCTACACAAAAACCTTGGTACATGAATATACATGAATGTTCTAGGGTAAAATGAAACGTTTGGAGGACTTCCAATTGGTCAGTCATACTGGAAGAGGGCCCCCAGTCACCGTGTGGCCGTAAGAAGCCTTTTCCACCTGCTGTGGTCTCCCGGATGGGGGGTAAGTCCCGTAGAAAATAAGGAGCCTTGTGCTTCAATAATCACAATGGTCATGATTCATCTCCTGCTCCACTTCTTCTGTCATGGAAATGGCGGCTGATGAGGGTGGCAGCCACACCTTGGTGCAGCACTTGTCACGGAGCCCCTGTCTATGCAGCACTGATTAGGAATGGGAGATGGAACACTGAACAAGAGAGGCGAAGCCCCTTGTCCCGGGGAGCTTCCTCCTTAGACACAGTGACGTGAGCACTGGCCGGACAGGCTCGGTGGCAGAGAGGACTCACCCCTCCCAGAGGGGAGGCGACTCCACCAATGCAGCACGCCCAACAGATCAACTGGCTACCACTCTCAGAGCTGCGTGGGATCTTCCACGCCACAAGACAGGTTTGTGGCAAAAAGCAAAGGCTCTGGGAGTGTAGAGAACTTAAGACAGTAGAAAGTACTAAAGCTATTTAAACAAGTACTAAAGACTGCAAAACTTGGGGCTGTACCCCTCCATTACAAATGTTTAAAGTGTCCCAGATTCTTCAAGAGCCTCAGCAGTACTCTTCAAGTCTCGAGGCCGGGCACAGGTGTTTGACCTAGCGGTTAAGATGCCCATGTCCTATATTGGAGTGCCTGGGTTCAATGCCCGGCTCCAGCTCCTGGTTTCAGCATCCTGTCAATAAAGACCCCAAAAGGCAGCAGTGACGGCTCAAGTCATTGGGTTCCTGCCACCCACATAGGAGACCTGGGTTGAATTCCTGGCTCCCAGCTTTGGCCTTGGCCCAGCCCTGGCCAATGGAAGCATGTGCGAAGTGAACCAGCAGATGGGAGAGCTCAATCTCTGTCTCTCAAGTAAACCTTTTAAGAAGTCTCATGGTCATGAAGCAAAGGCTGAGGATCTGTCCCACATGGGAGGAGAAGAAGGAAAGATGACATCTAAATGCCACGTGGATCCTGGATTAGCTCCTGGACTGGAAACACTGGCCAAGAACACATGCGCGCTGTCATTTAGTTACTAGTACTGGACCAGCATTACTTTCCTGATTTGGCAATTGTAGCATGGTTATGTAAAATGTTAACATTGGGGGAAGCTGGGTAAAGGTGCATGATAACTCTCTGTACTGCTTGTGCAGCTCTTTCCAAATCTGAAATGATCTTAACTAAAAATACAGGCATCCCAGTGAGTGGTCAGCTGACAGTCTCTGCCCACGTCAAGGGGCTGGACCACAGCACCCCTGGCTGGCCAGGCCTTCCTGTGGCATCATATCCTCCTTTCCCCTGCAAGCGAGGATGCACGATCTCCTCCGAGCCAAGGGAAGGCTCCGCTCTCAGGCTTCTATGGATGGAGCAAACACTGAATGTCACAGTCAGCCCCGGGCTGGCTGCTGCTGGAACGATGGAAAGGAGGCAAAGCAGAGAGGAACAAACACCTTCTCACTGCTTCTTTTCAATACCAATCATTCTAAGCATCTACTGCATTGCAGGCACAGCAACACTCTTAAATCCTCATAATGTCCTCATTTTTCAGGACGCTGGGACCCCTAAAACATCACCGATTTATCTGCAGTCCCAGCTGTTAGGTGGCAGAGGCAGGACTCTAACGAGGTCAGCCTGTTCCCACAGCCGGTGCTGGCTACACAGATGCTGGTGGTGGCCTGGCCGGGGAGGCACTGTCCTCCCACTGTTCTGGACAGTTTCCAGGGAGAGAGTCGGTGAGTCCCAGCGAGGTGTCTGTGGCATTGGCTAGGAAGTTGTCCTCACTGTCAGACCTCATGCATCCCACGGCTTCCTGCCAGACCTCACGGCCTGCACTGCTCCTCCCGGGACCCAGGGGTTCTGCTTCCTGCCGGTGAAACACATTAGCGGGCAGCTGTTGTCTTGAACTCCACCTCCCACTCAGCCTTGCCGAGTCCCTCAGAGTGGGTCAGTCCATAGAGCTGCTCTTTCAGCCCCAGGCCCGTGGATCCCACCCCAGCTGACCAGGAGCCTCTGAGGATTCTTAGGGTCACTGCTGTTGAAAGACCACCTTCCATCCCGCAGAGGGAATCAGCAGCCAGCGCTGCTGCCAGTGCCAGAAAGAACACACTCCTGTTCATCACAACCCAGCAGTAACAGTAATGGGACCTACTGTCTGTTGGCACCAGGTCGCACACTTTTTAATAATCCCGAAAACACCCTTTATTACATTTGATTGCCTTGGAGTGAGTGAGGCAAAGGAGCAGCAGAACCTAGCAGTGGAGGCCTGAAGCCTGCTTTATTACTTGCAAGCCTCTCTTTCCATGGTGCTATGAGACCCCTACTAACATGCTGCAAATGCAAGATGGGCTATTTGGGGCCATTTCCCCCCTATTACTGCTAACCTCAGCAATGATCTCAGAGTCAGGACAACACTCCCACTTTGCCACATAGGGAGATGCAAGGCATTCTGAAGACAAGGAAGAGAAGCCCTGTCCTGTCTCTGTGCTAACGTGCTGCACGCTCCTGGGATAAGGGCTCCCTGAGAAGCCAAGGACCGCACAGCGAACGGCAGACCGAGGGTCACACCCAGGCTCCTCTGGCTCTAAAGCTCTTGTGTTCTGTCACCATCAAAGCCCGGGCCCAGGTAAACAGCTGGCCTTCTGGAAACGGACAACAAGACAGAAGCTCTACAGATTCCACTCAAGAGCCAAGCATCCGTGGCCAGTGAAGATGCTGCTGTCTGTTTCCAGAGTGGAAGGGGCTTGCAAGGAACCATCCGCACTTCCCCACCTGCCTGCCTGCCACACAGGCTCAGGAGCTGGAGTGCAGAGTCCGAAGATGACAGCAGCCCCCACACACCTGAGCCTGGCCCGAGAATCAAGGTGCAGCATGAGGTTGGGAGACCTATCACACTGCACGGCCACATTCTGCTCCACTGGGCCCCTTGGCAGCTGCACAGCTCAGCCATGCTGTTTGTTATATCACAGAATGCTCTCTCTCTCCTGCACCCTCCTTGTCCCCTTGTGGGTGCGACTACACTGGAGGACCTACGAGACCCCGTGCCTCCAGTCCCAAGACGCAGTCCTACCATGACGTGGCCTCCAGCCCTGCCACCTGAGGCACCAGCAGCTGCACCTGTTACAGCTGTCTGTGGCCACAACAACAATAAGGCTCCACAGAGGGGCTGGCAGGTCAAAGCCACAGCTTGCAGTGCTGGCATCCCATATGGGTACTGATACGAGTCCCAGCTGCTCCACTTCCAATCCAGCTCCCTGCTAATGTGCTTGGGAAAGCAGCAGAAGATGGTCAAAGTGCTTGGGCCCTTGCACCCACATGGAAAACCTAAAGGAAGCTCCTGGCTCCTGGCTTTGGCCTAGCCCAGCCCCAGTCATCATGGCCATTTGGGGAGTGAATCAGCAGTTGGAAAATCTCTGTCTCTTTCTCTATCTGTGTAACTCTGCCTTTCAATAAATAAATAAATGTGAGGTTTTTTTTTTGTTTTTTGTTTGTTTGTTTGTTTGTTTCTGTTTTTGTTTTTGTTTTGACAGGCAGAGTGGACAGTGAGAGAGAGAGAGCCAGAGAGAAAGGTCTTCCTTTGCCGTTGGTTCACCCTCCAATGGCCGCCGCGGCCGGTGTACTGCGGCCGGCGCACCGCACTGATCCGAAGGCAGGAGCCAGGTGCTTCTCCTGGTCTCCCGTGGGGTGCAGGGCCCAAGCACTTGGGCCATCCTCCACTGCACTCCCTGAACACAGCAGAGAGCTGGACTGGAAGGGGGGCAACCGGGACGGAATCCGGTGCCCCGACAGGGACTAGAACCGGGTGTGCCGGCGCCGCTAGGTGGAGGATTAGCCTATTGAGCTGCGGCGCCGGCCTTTAAATGTGGTTTTTAAGAAAAGATTTTTATTTATTTATTTGAGAGGTAGAGTTACAGACAGAGAGAAGGAGAGACAGAGATCTTCCACACTGCTGGTTCCCTCCCCAAATGGCCACAATGACTGGGGCTAGGCTAGGCCAAAGCCAGGAGCCAGGAGCTTCTTCCAGATTTCCCACTCAGGTGCAGGGGCTGGAGCATTTGGGCCATCTTCTGCTGCTTTCCCAGGCCATAGCAGAGAGCTGGATCAGAAGAGGAGCAGCTGGGACTTGAACTGGCACCCATATGGGTTTGCCAGCAGAGGCTTAGCCTACTACCCCACAGCACTGGCCCCTAAATAAATACATTTAAAAAAAAAAGCAGGGGATGGGGGCCCACAGAAGGATCCTGAGGGGCCTCTGGGGTGGTCCTAGCAGCAAAAAAGGACCAGGGGAAGTTCAGGCTGGGAAGAGCTCCTCACTCTGCTAGATGCAGCCAAGAAGCAAGGAGTGCGTGGCGAGTCACTGGGAAGACGCAGGGCTCTTGGTCCTCTCTCTCAAGTCTGTTGCGATCTGAGGTCCACAGGCCAGGACAATGCCAAAGCCCAGAGGGCCCCTCAGAACAACGCGCCAGGGGGTCTGGCCTCAAGCTGGGCAGCCCAGCCTTGCAAGCCACCAGCCAGCCCTGGTGCTCCCCGCAGCCCTGCCCAGGCGAGCCGTGGCTGGAAACCATACCCCAAGCTCCCGGGGAACTCCCTGGCTATTCTTGGAACAGACTCCTGGCTCCCTCTCACTCTAATAAGCCCAGGAGTCACTGCCACAATATTTTCCCTTTGGAAGGAGGGGGTGCCTCAGGAGCTGCACCTCGGTGCTCTCCTGGCAGCAGCATTAATCACCTCTCTGTGGCAGACTCAGCCCCAGCCGAGAGAAGGAAGTGGGGGAAGGCAGAGCTAGAGGGGGCTGGTGGTCCCCTGTCCTCACCCAAGGCCTGCGGCAAAGCGCTCTCCTGAGGTGGCAAGGACAGACAAGGATCTGGGCCGCTCCCCAGCCACCTCCACAGAGCTGTGCCCATCATGGCTTGTGCAGACGACACCAGACCCACAGCACAGAGCCTGGATGCAGGAGATGTGAGGAGGTGGGATGGTGCTGGAACATGAGGGCTCCCCTTTCCCTCCTGTCTCCATCTTCCCCTCCCAATCATTCTGCACATGCCCCCCAAACCCACCTCCCAAGGCCGTGGCCTTAGGCTCACCGTTGTCTCCTTGCTCAAAACACCTTCAGCGAAGGAAGCAGCCAAGACTCCCTAGCTCTGCCCCTGCTGCTGGCTGCCTCTCCTGTGGCAAGGCTGGGCTCTCGCTGGACGGGACTTCTCCATGCCCCCCCACCCTGCTTTGCCTCATCCTCCTCAGGCCCCCGACTTTGAATGCCACCTCTTCTCCACCTGCCCCATTCCCAGCTGCCCAAATCCTGCAGACCCCTCAAGGGACAAAGCTCACCTCCCAGAAGAGGTCCTCCCCAATCACCTGAGGTCATCGACACCTCTTCCTCCTGCCTCCCATGGGGTCTGACATGGGAAGCTCAGGCAAGATGACATTGTAAAGCCCTGGGAGAGGAGGGACCCTGAGAAGCCTTGGGCAGGTGAGATGGGAAAGGCCTGGTATTCATCACGTTTAGACAGATCAAGCAAATGAGCTGTGGGCCACAGGTGTCCTTCTAAGAACAGATTATGCAAGCCGTCCCAAGGGCAGGTTTTGCAAAGCGTGGCGCTTCCTCCCAGGGAACACACATCACAACAGGTGCTCAGGAAAACCTGCTAAGTGACAGGCGTGACCTGGAGCTGTTCCCACCAACACAGTGTCTGCCGTGGGAGAACAGTGGAGGAGTTTGGCCAAGAGTTTAGATTGGAGTAACAGCTGAAAGAACTCCAAATGGCCTTACTGTCTGGTGAGAAAACACATTCAGGAAAGCCTGATGGGTCTTCCAAGAGGTGGGGGGCCACAGGGATTAGCAGCGAAGTGAGAAGTCACTGCAGAGCCAGGGCAGAATGGCTGGAAGTCCATGAAGGAATCTGGGGCCGGTGCTGGGCAAGCTAAAGCTCATCCAAGGCCGAGGTAGGACTGCCTGCTCCCCAGGCTCCTGCCCTGACTGGCACCAGCCCAATTTGTGGCACCTCTCTCGCCGCACACTTAATATCCCCGCACATCTCCTCCAGCATCCAGCACCACACCTGACACCTGGGGCCCCTCAGCAAAGGCATGCCCTGAGTAAACTGGCAAGAGGGGGCTGGCAAACAGCAGAGTACCAGCCCTCCAGTCTACTGCTGCCCTAGGAGAGTGTGCCAGAGCTTCTAATATCGCAAGCAAAGACAGAAATCTGGAGCTCATTTGAACACCTCTTATTGTTAGAGGCTGGCAACTAACTCGCCACACTGTTTGAGCCAAGGCACGGCCATGGGTGAGATCCAGCTTGCACCCAGCACTCACACCACCAGAACCACCAAGCAGCAAACGGCGGCAGTGAGGACACCACTGGACTCCCCCGAGGCCTCACCCTCCGACCAGGAGGGCAGGGTGCTTATTCCCTCTTGAAGAGCTGAGCAAGCTGGCCCGGAAGGGCATTTTACTTTGCCCAAGTCACTCGGCTATTGAATAGCAAAGACAGGATCAGAACTCACGCCTCAGCACTGTTTCCTGCAGGCTCTTTCTCCAAACTCATGCTGTCTCCAGGCTCCAGCGGACAGCAGAGCCAGAGACCAGAGCAGCTGGCGGGCTGATCATGGTGTCCTGGCAGAGGAACAGATGGGCAGGCTACTACTAACATCTTACTTCATCTCTGTAAGTGGAAGTGTTCTGCATCAAGTGAACAGAAGCCTAAAAGGGAGCAACGCCCTTCAGTCCGACCCCGGCTTCGAGGCAGTGTGCAAACACAGAACCCCAAGAACCAAGGGGAGGCTGGGTCCTCTTGAGGAAGAGCTTCATTACACTGCCCCAACGTACACCGCTGATCTCCCTCCGAGTCTGCCCCAGAGAGCCCACTGCCTTCTACTGGGCGGACTATGCACTGAGAGAAGGAGAAAAACTGGACTTCTGGTGGATTACTGGGCATGGGCCCTGAACTGGTTTTTAAAGGACATGAATTCCAGGAAACCCCAAATGTCACCGTGCTCTGCCCACTGGAGTGGGGGCTGGTGGAGGTCAGGTGGTCCGTGGAGTGTTAACTCAGATCCAACTCACAGGGGGTCCCTGAGCCCTCCCACGGCCCTTCCTTCAGTTCCAGATGCCTCACTGGACAGACCCATTCGGCCACTCGCAGAATCCCCCACTGCACAGGACTAGCCAGATTCCTTGGAGCAGTTAAGCAAACGCACCCAAAACTTGGAACTGAGGCTGCAGGCCCACCTACAGATCACCTGGCTCTCTGGGGAGCACACTTGGTTTACTGTTCCCCACCCAGGAGGGGTCCGAGCCTCTAAGACACAGTTAACTGGTAGAGAACTTGGTAACACGTAGAGGGTTTCCATCTCGCAGAGAAAACAGACCCAAGCTTCAGGATGCTATTGTCCTGTATAACGTTAATAAATCTGGTACCTAAACTGGCAATCTAACTCCAGCTTTCTCCCACTGACATATATATATATTTCCCATATCCTCTTTTGAACCTAGCTTTTGTCACTCTGCTGGTTCCCTCATTAACGTGTTAAATAAATCTCTGACAAGGCATTGTTTGAGAAATAGGTTTTAAACCTTTTGGAAGGTATTAATTCAACAACTTACATGGCTCAAAAAATAAAACACTCACAGGAAAATCCAGCTGCTGGGGATGGATTAAGTGACGAGTGAACCCACCATCCCGTTTCTTCTCCCCTCTTCCAGCCCCCTCTGGCCAACATGCTGGGCTCAGCCCTGGCTGTCAGCTGTCGGGTCAGCGCACTCCACCCTCTGACCATGCGATCCATGGCCCCAGGCTGGCCTGCTGCGGTTGCAGGACTGCCCACAAAGTAAGAGGTGGCTCCAAACGACATAGAGGAGGTAGGCACTCTCCAGCTACTGGAGACAGGACCCCCCCCCCAGGAGGTGGAGATGCAAAGCTCAGAAAGCTGATCCCTTGTGTAAGCAACCTGGGATGTAAATACCCAGGAGAGGCGGCAGTGCCAGGCGTCCTGTGGTTTCCATAAGATGGGTTACACTTGCCCAATGTGCACTCCTTTGCTTACACACTGAGGAGCAGGGGGCAGGGCCACTGGGATGTGCGTGAATGCCTGTGAGGGGGTAGGAGGGGACACCTGCTGACCCAGGTCACCCCTCAACTCCAGCCACGCACCTTCTGGAAGGCGTCCCTGACCACTTGCCACCCCAGCACATGGCGCTGCTTGTCTGTAGCACCCCACCCTGCCTTTTACCTTGTGCTAGTAATTTGTTGGGAATTAGAAGGCTAGGTCTTCATCCTGGCTCTACAGCTTCTTAGCTGAGTGACTTTGGATAAGTCACTTAATATCCCTCTCTCCTCTCTCTTCTCTTGCAAACGAGAACAACAGTTGGGGTGGGTGTTTGGCCTAGTAGTTAACACACTGGTCAGGACACCCATGTCCCACATTGGAGTATCTGGGTTCCATACCCAGATCTGGTTCCTGACTCCCACTTCCTGCTAACATGGAGCCTGGGAATAGCAGATGAGGGTCCAAGCGGTTGGGTCCCTGCCACCCATGTGGGAGACCTGGATGAGTTCTCAGCTCCAGCCTTCAGTCTCAGCCCAGCTCTGGCCATTGAGGGTATTTGGGGAATGAGACAGTGGATAGGAATTCTGTTCATCTATCTCTCAAACAAATGAATTAACTAGTTAAAAATAATAATTTTTTAAATGAGAATAATAGCTGCTTCCTCTACTCCATGGGGCAATAAGCATCAAGCTTTAGGTTCACATCCTGGCTCGACATAAACAATTCACCAACGAGGGAAAATATTTAGAAACCTAACCGCTATCCTCACTTTACTCATACGTGAAATGAGGATGGTGATCAGGATTATGCCTACCCCGCGGGCCAGGGCTTTGGGTTGCTGTGACGACTCCATGTGATACGGTGCAGTGTACTTTGAAGATTATACTGACAGTGGCACACACTCCATCAGTGTTAGCTGCTTTAACTGAAGATGTTTTGAAAGGATAGGATTCTTATCAACAGGGAGCTTTTGTAAGTATGATTGCCAGTTTCCTTGTATTATTCTCAAATTTTGTCTCCTCAGGTAGTTTTCAAGTTTATAAAATCATTTAGCAACTATTGATTGAATACTTTCCAAATTCTAGGCAATATGGATACCAAAAGAAAGAAGGCAAAGCCACAGTCTTCAAGGAGATCACAGCTCAGTGGGAGAAGCAAGTCACAAGTGATTAGCACGGCACTGGTGGCCCAAGTGCACAGAGGGTTGGCATGGTGCGTGACTGGGCTGCCAGCACCTGGGAGGATCTTCTCAGCAAGGTTCCATCTCCAGAGCAAGGCCAGGTCACATGGCTTCTCCAAAGTCCTTGCCAGTTCCTCCCCACCTTGATATTCTGCTCCAGGAGAGGGTTTTGTATATGATGGAAGGCCAGCGTGCACTTGTTGGAGAAATATGGAGAACTGAACAAGTCTTATTATCTAGGTCACCCGGAGTTCCTCTGGTGGAGGAAGAAGAGGAAGGGAAATTCATGTGAAGAGAGGACCCATCCCATCCCAGATGCTGAGAAAGGCCTGTGCGACACGGCCCCGTGGTGGCTGGGGTTGGCTGTGTGGACCTCGCTTCCCTACTCTGCATTCAAAGGCAGCCAGTTGGCAGCTTGAAATCAGCTACAGTTTGAGTATGTACACAATGAAATCAGCAAATGCTAATCAAGAGTGTGATTTTCTTTTCTTGGAGATCTGGTTGTTAAGACATTTACCAGTGTACAACTGTGCGGATCACTCACAATCATCTATCCCACAGATGAGAAATTAAGGGGTCAGAGAAATTAAATAATTTGCTCCACCAACCTCAGAAGGCAGACTTAGGACTTGAACTCTTCCCAGTCCCAAGCCCTGGATTCCCTCTAACTTGTGCCCTCCTCTTACCCCTCATTTCCCCATGCACTTGATCAGCAGATTAGCCTTGCCCTGGCTGAAGGGGAGAACAGAAAGGTTTCGCCTTCCACTCAAACTCTTTGTAAAAACTGGAGCTTCTCAGACCCAGGCCGAGATCTGTGGGAGCCCCCATGATACCTGCCAAATGTATTATCCACTGTGGGCTCCTTGTTCAATCCTACCAAAAATGAATAAACCCATGAAAACATGCTTAATACGACCAATCACTAGAGAAACATCAACCAAGGCCACAATAAGATATCGCCTCATGCCACTAGGATTGTCATTATTTAAACAAACAGACAAATGGAAATGGAGCATTGGTGAAGATGTGGAGAAACTGGAACCCTTGTACACTGTTGGTGAGAACGTCCAACAGTGCAGCCACTGTGGAAAGCGCTATAATGTTCCTCAAAAGTTAAAAATAGAATCATCATCCAATTCAGCAATCCTACCTCTGGGTAAATCTCCAAAAGAACTGAAAGCAGGATCTCAAAGAGTTATTTACACAGCATTGTTTACAGCAGTGCTGTTCAGGATAGCCAACAGGTGGTGGCCAGCCAAGTGTCCATTGATAAATGTGTGGATAGAGAAAACTAGTATATTCATACACAAAGAGTAGAATACCACCTAGCCCCAGCAAAGTATGAAAAACAATTAATGCTTCAATATGAATGCATCTTGATGGGGCCAGCGCTGTGGCACAGTGGGTTAACACCCTGGCCTGAAGCGCTGGCATCCCATATGGGCGTCGGTTCGAGTCCCAGCTGATCCACTTCCAATCCAGCTCTCTGCTATGGCCTGGGAAAGCAGTAGATGATGGCCCAAGTTCTTGGGCCCCTGCACCCACATGGGAGACCAGGAAGAGGCTCCTGGCTCCTGGCTTCGGATCGGCACAGCTCCGGCCATTGCAGCCAATTGGGGAGTGAACCATCAGATGGAAGACCTCTCTCTCTCTCTCTGCTTCTCCTCTCTGTGTAACTCTGATTTTCAAATAAATAAAAATAAATCTTTTAGAAGAATGAATGCATCTTGAGGACATTATGCTAAATCAAACAAGCTAAGAACAAAAAGACAAAATGTATATGATTCTACTCCATGGGGTATCTAAAGTGGTACATTTATTGAGACAAAGTAGAATGGTGGTTACCAAGGTGTTGGAGGGTGAGTGTTTAATGGGGAAAGTTTCAGTAGCACAAGATGGAAAGTTCTAGAAATCTGCTGTGTAACAACATAAATGTATGTAACACTCCTGAACTATACACTTAGAATGGTTAAGATGGTAAATTTTATGCTACAAAGGAAAAGAAACTATGGTCCTAAATGGCATTCACAGCCCACTTTAGCCCCTGAAAAATGAATGATGATGTACTGGGCTCCCTGTGCAACACCTGGGAGGCAGCCATACCACAGGAGCTGGGGGTGGGGGGGGGGAGCAGGTGCTGGGACCCTGACCTTGGATGACCCAGCCAGCTCAGCAGGGGAGTTCTGAAACTAATGCATTCATTTTACTTAACAGGCGTCTGTGCCTACCTGCTAGGCCCCGTGGTGATATAAAGATAACACAGTGCTCCTTCCTCCAAGTTAATACGCTAGTACTTGGTGCAGCTGGGAAGACTCAGCTGCATTTGAATCCTGGCTGTGCCACTTGCTGGGAGGAGTCACTGGACCTGGCTCAGGGGCCACATCGAGAGATCTCTTCCCGCGGTGGCTCTGGACAATCAGGACACCTAGTAAAGTGTCGTTTTCTCCAGGGAATAGCCACTCACTTGACTACAGAAAACTACAAGCCTAGACAGAAGGGCAATTCTCAGCAACAAGAAACAGTGACCCTGATACAGGCAGGCAGATAGGATAAAGGTGGTTCGATTTGTGAGCTGGAGACCGTGCCCCTACCTGATCTCACCATGAAGCCCACCAGCCAATCAGACTACAAAACCACTCTGGTTTGGGAGTTGATAAAAGGCCTGGAGCACAGTGAGCCCCTCTCTTTTTGGTTGCACAGCCTTGCTGCCCTTGATGCCCTGTGGGCCGCCAGCTCTCTGCTCTCCTGCCTGCTTGCTTGCTCCACGTGTCTCGCTCCTGGCCTGCTCTCTGCCTGGAATGGACCCAACTTAGCTTCTAGACCTCTCTCTCCCCACTAATTAAGGCCCTCACTTTTCTGTGCATTCCTCTCACTGAATAAAATCCTTAAAAACTTACCACATTGTCTGGTCTGCTTGAGCCAGTATTCAGAATTCTCTGAACAAGTGGCAAGAACCCACAGGATTATTAATTGAAATTATTAATGAGCAGGACAATATCAACCCCGTTCTCCTGTACACTGCTTCTTTGTGGACTGTCCAGTCCTGTTTCTAGGCAGGGAAATTGAGGACGGATCTACAAGGTTTACAGAACTGTCCACCAGCCCGAGCCTCACTGCACCAGCACCTCCAGCTGCTCCTCCAGACCCAGTCCCTGGTTCCCCAAGACTCAGCCCATGTGGCCACCACCACCAGGGCCAGGACCAAGGCATCCACTTTCCTGCACAGGCTCTATTTGCATCTAAATGAAAAAGGCGGGGAAGGGTTGGGGGATGGGCTGTAGACTGCAAGTGCAACCACTTGTCCGAGATGGTTTCCGTTTGTCTGCTTTCTCCAGCTTCTGCCAGAGCCGCCTCTGAGCTCTGCCTGCGCTGCGCAATCTGGTCTCACAAGTGTCTAATTCGGAAATTATGGGCTGTCCTGGTGGCAGTGCTGCAGGGCCTAGCCCCTGTTCAGGCAGCAGTGCCCACGCCTGCCGTCATGGAGCTAGGGCCAATGACGCCCCACGCTGGAAGCCGACCCTCTGCTCCAAAGGCTGTCCTGGGAGGGGTCAGGGAAGCAGGGCAGCTGCAGCAGCCTGCCTGGGGAGGGACACCAAAGACTTGGGTCCTCCCGGGCACTCGGGAGGCCAGACTGTCACAAAGGGATTAAAAGGGCAGAAGACGATTCTCTTAGCTCCCCTCAGGCTCCCAGTGGGCTGGTGACACCGCCAAGACCTGCAATTAGAAAAACAACCTCCAGAGGCCACAGCTCAGCTGGTTAAACTGTGTCTACCCTGGGCGGTGAGCAATTTTTATCCATAAACACACAGAGCAGTGGGGAGGAGGGTTAATTACAAAATGATGGTGGGGGCCTCATCTGTTGATAACTGCGTTCCCCATAATGTCCTCCTTCTGTCCTTTGATGCTGCCTCTCACTGCGTTTGTAATTTCTGGCCCACGTGGGTGACGGGGACTGCCCCGCCCGGGCCCACAGGTATCACCAGGGACATGCGAGAAGAAAGGTTGTGTTTACCGCTGCTCCTAGTTCGCTACCAGGAAGACGAAGCCCTTCACGGGTTTTGATGGAGAGGCCGCAGGGATCGCCCTTGCATGGGCATGCGGATTTACTGCTTCTTCCAAATGCGTCAGCCGAGATTAAAGCACTAATTTATTTGAAAGGATACGTGTCAGCTGTGATCTGAAAGGAAAAACTGCTGGTCCGCCCCGACTCAGGCTGTGTGCCACCACCGGAAACAGCACTGATCCGAGCACACGCACACGCATATGAGTTAGCAGGACTAAATGCTCACTGTTGTGCAGAGCGCTTGGACTGTGCTTACATATAAAGGCAGGCTCTAACTCAGCCGCGCTCCCCAGATGTAGGAATCCGTGCATCCATCACGCACTGCTTCACCCACTCACTCCACAAACGATCAGCATGAGTGTACACTCAGCACCAAGGACTGGAAGGTGCCCTTTTGGACCTCACACGCTGGGGGCAGGGATGAGGCAGAGGGAGGCAGAGCAGGTCATTACAACACAGGGTGCTATACTCTGTAATGACAGAGATCAACCTAGCACATGGTAGAACTTAACGTGACTCGGGCAGCCTGGTATTGTAAACACACAAATCTCGAGTTGAATACCAGTTCTAGCCTTAGCACCTCTGTGGCCTTGAGAACTATGCTGTCTGCCTTCTACACATCATCTTTAATCTTTAAAAGATAGGAATTAGGGGCCGGCGCTGTGGCATAACGGGTAAAGCTGCCACCTCTACTGCCGGCATCCCATATGGATGCCGGTTCGTGTTCCGGCTGCTCCACTTCTGATCCAGCTCTCTGCTGTGGCCTGGGAAAGCAGTAGAACATGTAATATCTTGGAGTCTCAGTTTCCTTCTCTGTAAAAAAGGAATAATAATTCCCATCTTTTTTTAAAAAAAGAAAAAGATTTATTTATTTATTTGAAAGGAAGAGTTACAGAAAGGCAGAGGCAGAGAGAGAAAGAGAAGTCTTCCACTCACTGGTTCACTCCCCAGATGGCCACAATAGCCCGAGCCGCACCGATCCTAAACCAGGAGCCAGGAGCTTCCTCTGGGTCGCCCACGCGGGTGCAGGGGCCCAAGGACTTGGGCCATGTTCTACTGCTTTCCCAGGCCACAGCAGAGAGCTGGATCAGAAGTGGAGCAGCTGGAACACGAACCAGCATCCATATGGGATGCCGGCAGTAGAGGTGGCAGCTTTACCCGCTATGCCACAGCGCCGGCCCTTAATTCCTCTTTTAAAGATTAAAGATGATGTGTAGAAGGCAGACAGCATAGTCAGCATTTTAAGATGGTAAATACTGTTCACATGGGAAATTCAATAGTAAGCAAGAAAGTATGTGATTGTAAAAGTAATAGGTTATGTGGATGTGTTTTAAAGCAGGGCGTGTGACCCTCAGAGGCAGCTCTGGACGGAGGGAGGCAGAGTGAGAGCAACTGGACTTACATGGGCCTGTATTGGGGTCTCTGCAGGCAGGAGTCTTGGGCTGTAGTCTCCGTCCTGTCCCCTAAGCAGCAGCTTTGCTGCACTTAAACTTTTCCTCTCCTCTGTTCTTAAAATGACATTGCATGGCCAGCGCCATGGCTCACTTGGTTAATCCTCCACCTGTGGTACCGGAGTCCCATATGGGCGCTGGGTTCTATCCTGGTTGCTCCTCTTCCAGTCCAGCTCTCTGCTGTGGCCTGGGAGGGTAGTGGAGGATGGCCCAGGTGCTTGAGCCCTGCACCCGCACGGGAGACCAGGAAGAAGCACCTGGCTCCTGGCTTTGGATCGGCGTGGCGCCAGCCGTAGCGGCCAATTGGGGGGTGAACAAACAGAAGGAAGACCTTTCTCTCTGTCTCTCCCTCTCATTGTCTGTAACTCTACTTTTCAAATAAATAAATAAATAATCATTTAAAAAATGACTTGGTGGTCGCGGTTTGCTAACACTGGAGGCGACTGCAGCCACTGTAATGTCATTTTTTAATGGTTGATCTCTGGCACCTGGGCCATCCTCCACTACCCTCCCAGGCCACAGCAGAGAGCTGGACTGGAAGAGGAGCAACCAGGATAGAACCCAGCGCCCATATGGGACTCCGGTACCACAGGTGGAGGATTAACCAAGTGAGCCATGGCGCTGGCCCTGCAATGTCATTTTAAGAGACAGAGGAGAGGAAAAGTTTAAGTGCAGCAAAGCTGCTGCTTAGGGGACAGGACGGAGACTACAGCCCAAGACTCCTGCCTGCAGAGACCCCAATACAGGCCCGTGTAAGTCCAGTTTGAGTAGGAGAGCCCAGGCAACGAGCAGATCACCAAGATGATCAACAGACGCCCAAGAAACTGGGCAGCGGGCTCCAAGGCATGGTGTTGTGGGTGTGGTAGAAACAGACCAGGTTCTAGCTCTAGCTTCTCCATTCTCTGCTCTCATGTCCATTCTGTTGGGTTTTCCTGAATCTCAGTGCCTGGGACACAGAAGTTTCAAGGCTATGACTAGAGGCACTGTGAGATCCTGGTCGTCTGGGCCATTATCACAGCTCCCTGGGTCCAGCCATTCCCAGGGCCCAAGCAGCCAGAGGCTCTGCGCTCAGGGCCCTGCAAGCGCCTCTTTGCCACCGCGGCCCCGCCCCTCCGGCCAGCCTCAGCCAAACCTGGTGGAGCAGGGACGGGGCATGGAGGGAAGGCTGTGGGGGGGTACCGCGGGAGGGCACCCTCGGGTCATAGAAACCCTGGTCTCTGTCCCAAGCTGCCCTGGCCAAGATTGCCACCTCGGGGGACAGCTGAATAGCCAGCCTCCAAAAGCCTGTGGGGACAGATTCCACCTGCCACTCAACAGCTCCCAGACTCCTTCTCTGGACTGAAGACTACTCCAGAGCACTGCTGGGGTGGGGGGAGGGAGAGCTCAGCCCCAGCCCTCCCACTCACTGTGGTGCAGACCCCTCCCTGGGATCTCAGCAGAGGCACCTGGACCCTGGCCTCAGGTGCTCCTGCCTCTGCCCGTTTCTCCTTCCCCCACTTACCAGGACCTTGGACCCCTGCAGCTGTGATGTTGCCGTGGAGACAGGGTGTGAGAGATGTTGCAAGGAGCAAGGGGAGGAAAGCAAAGGGGCCCCACTATCCTGCTACTCAGGAGCCAGTGCAGAGCCCCAGACAGGCCCCAATGGAGCCTCGAAGGCCCCAAGTATCCAAGGCTAGGCTGAGAACAGCGCCTCGGGAGTTCCTGACCCCATCCTCCCCATCGCTCTCAGGGGATCCACAGTTCTCTCCCCACTTAGTCAAGTCCTTCAACAAGTAATTAATGAGCATCTGCTAGACCAGCACCCAGGCTCAACAGCTCTGGCTGGCTCAGCCCCACTGGGAAGAGCTCTAAGCAGCTACAAATGTTTCCACAAGGAGCCAAGGCTGAACCACACGCGGGTGACTCTGCAGCGTCACAGGCTCCTCATTGCAGGTGCCCAGGAAAACCTCCCTAGCACCGTCAGCATCCTCTCCATCCTCGCGGGCTGGCCAGGTGGGCTCACTGAACGATGGGGTCTAGGGTTTGTTTGTAAGAACAAAGACCCCACGAGCCCATCTGTGAGGTCCTTCTCTACCCCTTCTCCACAGGGAGCGCAGGTGCCGTGCCTCTCCCAGCGAAGCTGAACCTGAATACAACAGCCTCAGCAGCAGCCTGGGAGCCTCTCACCCCCATCAGCAAGCAGCAATGAAACACCTTCTGGAAATACACACTGTGCAAGGCCAAGCTCCGCCGGGTGCAAGTGGGGTCACCATCATTACCTAGGGTGGACCAGGGGTCCCTGTGACAGATCAGGGTACAAGAGAGACGAACACTGCTTTGAGGGAGGCACATTAGGAGCTAGAAGGCTTGGATTCCACCCTTACTTGGCCCATGAGAGACCCTGGAGAATTCACTTGGCCAAATGGAGCCTCAATGCTCTCATTTGCAAACTGACAGCATCAGACAGAGAATCCGGTGCATAGGAGCCATTTAATAAATGCACAGAGAATGAATGTTTGGTGGACAACTTCAAGTCCCCGAGGTCCTCATAACCACAGAAGGCCCTTGGCATTCATACTCAGCCACCTCCGTCACTGACCCTGAGCCTGAGTGCCCCAGGAACCCAGGGATCCCAAGGGCTTCCCCATTCTGCAACATTCAAGGGATCCCTCACTCTACCCTCCCCCTCATCTCCTCCTCCACCCATGCCAGCAGCTCAGCAAATCCCTTTAACCCTAGCCTCCCAGCTGCACTCAGGAGATAAGGCTCCAATGAGACAAGTTGGGCAGCTGTTCCATGAACAGGTGACAGAGAAGAAAATGGCCCTGCCCCAGAGGAAGCAGCAGGGACTAGGATGCACCCTGTACTGGGCTGAATCGTGTCTCACCAGAATGTCAGAACATGGCCTTATTTGGAAATAGAGTCTTTGCAGATGTAACTGGTTAAGGATCCAGAGGGGCTCATATCGGATTAGAGTGGGCACTAATCCCTTGAGAGACAGAGATCTTCCATCTGCTGGTTTACTCCCCAGATGGTCACAGAGGTCAAGGCTGGGTCAGGCTGAAGCCAGGAGCCTAGAGCTTCTTCCAGGTCTCCCACGTGGATGCAGGGGCCCAAGTACTTGGGGCAGCTTCCGCTGTTTTCCCAGGTGCATTAGCAGGGGGCTGGATCAGCAGTGGAGCAGCCAGGACTTGAACTGGTGCCCATATGGGATGCCAGTGTTGCATCCTAGAGAGCCTAGGGAAGACGACATGAAGATGGAGGCAGAGAGCGCACAGGAGTGATGCTGCCCGAAGCCAAGACACACCAAGAGCCTCGAGGACTGGATGAGACCAAGACGGACTCTCCCCTGGAGCCTGCAGAGGGGACATGGCTCTGCGGGCACCCTCATCTTGGATTCCGGCCACCAGAACTGTAAGAGATTAACTCCATTTTCGAAGCCACTCAATTTGTGGGACTTTGCCACGGCAGCCACAGGGAACAAACACATTCCCCAAGCTTGCCTGTTCCTACAGTGATTTGGGCACAGGGCTGCAAGGGCTGCAGAGGTCTCCCCACCATTTCTCTCCCTGTGGAGACTTTCCGGATGTCTTGGAGCTCAGGGAATCATCCACATACAGGTCTTGACCTGTTCTGTAAGAGGACAGCATTCATTCAATTATTCATCCATTTATCCATGCAACATGTGTTTACTGACAGCCTATTACCCATCAAGGAGGTGCTGAGTGCAGAGAATGGAAACTACCCCCTCTTCTGTGCTCTGCTCAGGCCTGTGCCCTGCGGTCTGACGGATGGCACATCAACTGCCTGGGACACCATCAACGACAAGACCATGCCATTCAAAGAGCTGGTGCATGTCTATTGATACAGTAAGCACCAACCTGCCTACGGTCTACCTCCCTGTGAGAAGATGTTGGTGGCTCAACAGCTCCATCACACAAAACCACAAACCCCTTAAAATAGGCAAGCACTGGAACTGGGTGCCATGGTGTAGTGGGTTAAGCTGCTGTCTACAGTGCCAGCATCCCGTATGGGCACCAGTTTGAGTCTTAGCTGCTCCATTTCTGATCCACCTCCCTGCTAATGTGCCTGGGAAAGTAGTGGAAGATGGCCCAAGTGCTTGGGCCCCTGCATCCACGTGGGAGACCTGGGAGAGGCTCCAGGATCCTGGCTTCAGCCTGACCCAGCCGTGGCCTCTGTTGGCCAGGAGTGAACCAGCAGATGGAAGACCTCTCTCTCTCTCTCTCTCTCTCTGGCTCTGCCTCTCTCTGTAGCTCTAACTTTCAAATAAATAAAATAAATCTTTTTTTTAAAGTTAGGTATTTTATCCTGGGTGCAGGCAGACACACAGCAAATGTCAGCAGGTCATTCTCTCTCCTCTTTCCTGAATTCTTCAACTGTATCACCTCTCACCCACATCTTCATACCTATGTGCCACCCTCCTCTTTCTGATGCTCTGCACATACAGGGGGGAATGTGACTAGTTCACGAGCTACTGCGGGAGCAGAGGAGGAGTGTGCGTGTACTGAGCTGCAGCAGCAGCCCCTCCCTCCCAGCCTCAACTGTGGGCACGGCTTCCTCTACAGTGCTGTCCCAAGACTGCTCACGCCCCACTCCCTGCGATATCGCACCCCCACCCCCCCAGGAAGAGAGGATAAAAGCTGGAGCGCAGATTGGGAAGGGTCCTGGGCACATGTCTGTGCCTCCCGATAACCTGATGAGCATCCTGCCAGCGACGCTGGTTGAAAGCGCACCATGTGTCTGGTACTGGGCAGAACACTTCCCACACCTGTTCACTGACTTCACACAAAACCCTGCCAAGTGGGTACCACAGTCATCCTGTCTTACAGGAGCAACCCACAGCTCAAGAAGGGCCAAGAGGTTTGCTCGTTAGTGGCAGGACAAGGTCTGAGCCCCCATTAGTCTGGCTTTCAAGTGCGTCTTCTGATCTCTCAGCTACACAGAATAACGAGAGGGAAGAGACAGATTCGACTTGTTCCTGAGGCTCTCAGGCCTGTCCCTTTCATACTCAGGACCAGCCCAGTTCCCCAAACTCTGAACCCCAATTTCAAAACAGAAGCCCCCTCAGAGCACTAGAGGTACCCCCTCCACCAGCCACTGTTCTAGCTTGTCTGTCTCCAAGCCTCCAGACTGACCTGAACCAACACACTGGGATCTATCTCCCCGGAAGCTCACCCGAAGTTTTCTTCTTAAACGTGTGTGTGATTGAAGCAGGCTTCCACTGTTCAGTATCTCCCACTGCCACGTCCTCTGACAACTGAAAAATTTCCAACCAACCTCTCATGTAGTCACAGCTGCAGGTGGCCAGACTGTACCAGGTGAGGATACAAGAGAGAAGGTACCAAGCATCTTGCTGACCAATAAGAAACCCCAGACACTGCCAGACTCTCGTGTTGGACTTCAAGTAAGCAGAGAAAGAGAAGGAGAAGGAGAAGGAGAGGGAGAGGGAGAGGGAGAGGAGAGAGAGAGGGAGAGGGAGAGGGAGAGGGAGAGGGAGAGGGGGAGGGGGAGGGGGAGGGGGAGGGGGAGGGGGAGGGGGAGACACGCACCGGGGGAAGTAAGCCCTCACTCACTGATCCGTCATCACTCATCCACTCCTCACTCAGCGTTAAGTGACCAGCAAGTACTGAGCATCACTTGAGGTTGTAACAGTTTGAGAGAACTATGAGCCAGGTTCTCTGCTCAAGGACCTCAGACAAGAGCGCACACTGAAGGGTAAGCATTAAGCACCAAGACGGCAGAGCAAGGCCTCTTCCTGGTGGGTGCGGGGTGAGACGGGAGCTCTGTGGCCCCTAACTCAAAAGGATGACAGCAACCTGAGCCACTCTCACTTGGAACGAGTAAGAGCTTAGCCCTGGCCACCGCCAAGAACCCTGGTGCAGCGAAGCTGAGAGGATAAGAAAGAGGTGCAAGCTTGAATTTTGGGAAAATTTTAGACATAATTTTAGACATGCAAAGTCAGGTGCTAGATCAGTGCAAAAGGACAACAGCTAAAAATGTTTCCCCTTAAGTTTCTTCCTAATAACAATCACTAGAGTTACCAATTATGGCTTGCTTACTTTTGCCAAGGACTCTTTCAGATGTCCTATATCTGCTACTTAATCACCATAACCAAATGAAGTTGGAATTCGCATCACGTTACAGATTGGAAATCCAAGGTGAGAAAGGCTAATCAACCTGCTCAAGCTCACAAAGCTAAGCAAGTGTTGGAGCTGGATGCAGATTCTGGGAGTACAAATTCAGGATGCAAATTCCAGAGCCCACAGGTTTAACCACCATATTAAACTGCTTTTAGGGGCTTAACTTAGGAATCAGTTACTAGTCCATGCAGCTTTTTCATAAAACTCATGGTGAGTTTCTACAACAGCTTAGAAGTGTTCTGGCTGATTACCAGGGGAACACCACTCTACAGCGATTTTAGTGGAGCCTTCAGTGCTGCTGAATCTTAGGCATTCCAAATTATTAGGCAGCCCATAAACAGTGCCTTCATTTTGTACCTGAAGAAATGGATGCACAGGTGAAGCGCCCTTCCCAGACCTCTGGGGCCTCTGCACTAGCACTGAGCAGCTAGTCCTTAAACTCGGGACTCACGACTCATCCTGTGCCATCCCACTCCCGTGTCCGTAAAATCAAGAAGCATAGATTCACAGATGTAGCAAGTTTTCACCCATGGCAATATGAAAGCAACAACAAAGGCTGAAGGACTGGCAGAAATCTGGCTTTCCCCCTTTGGACAGTTCAGCACACCCCGAAGAGACTGGGAGACAGGGCGACATTATCAGAGTTCCAGACTAGCTTGACCAGTCGGTCATCCGGCCACACCTGTTCTCCTCTTGCTCCCCTCGAGCTGGAAGGCAGAGTTGACACCGGTTCCCTTCTGCTCCCAGTGCACTCCATCCAGGATAGAACACTCACTAGATGGACCTCCAGTTTAAGAACCCTGAGACAGTCATCCACCTTCTCCCTCCGCTGTCTCCCTCCTCACTTTCTGGTACCATAAGCAAAGCTCACTGTCATTTCAGTTTCTTAAGGAAGCACCTTTTTATCCCTATCCTGTATATCACTTACATAAGTCAGACAGCGCTATTGTTTTGGTATCAGTCTAGCTCTGAATCTCTCCCCGACATGTTAGCTGCATGACCTTGTGCAAGCCAATTACCTCTCTAAGCCCATGTTTCTTCCTCTGCAAAATGGAGAAACAACAGTGGCCGTTCATAGACTTGCTGCAGCATTAGGAGTTGATATGAAAAACACCTGCCAAGTGCTGAGCACAGTGACCTGCACACAGCAAGTACATAATAAATGCTGGCAGCTTGGATGATGAGGCCAACGATGAAGGGACAGTGTGAGCAGGACCACTTGTCAAAAGCAGCCCTTCTAAGGAGTAAGGCACTTTCGCAGATCAAGGGTTCCCAGGGAATTGCTAGTGGTGTTGCTACCTGGGATCCCAGAAAGGAGAGGAAGCAATCACACAGCGTGCAACAAAAATAATTTTATTTCTAATGCCTTTCCCCTGCTGGGCCACTTAGAGCCCACACAATAACAACAAGGCAGGGGTGGAAGCCAGAAGAGCAGGCATGTTGCAAAGGAGCCCAGTGATGAGAGGACAGCACGCAGGACTCCCTTGGTCTCCCAGACATCTGCAGGGGTGTGCCCTTGGAGTGGCAGTGCCCCGCAAGGCAGAGGCCTACTACTGGGGCCCTTGAGGCTGAGAAGCCTAATCTTCTAGCCACGCTCTGTCTGGGAGCAGGCAGCGATCACTCAGAGAGTGTCAGGGAAAGCCCAAACCACTCCCCATCCCTGAAGGCGGCAAAGAAATCCCTCCTCTCCTCCTGGGAAAAGTGAAAATTCTTGCAGGTGCCAGCTAATTAAGACAAAATTGCTCCAAATGCATAGAGTTAATGCCAGTATTCAATGCATATTTAACACCAGCCTCTTCTGAGTGCCCCCTGAGAACCTACATACATACACTGCCCTATCCTCCCTCAAATGCTTTCGGCAGCCTCCAGGTCTCTGAGGTGGGGACACTGCGGCAGCACAGCCTCTTCCATCCAGGGGAGGATGGAGTCCCCAGGCCCCTGTGAGTCATCCCTATTCACTGAAGCCAGCGGGAGCCTTGGCTCCTCCACAGAGAAACATTTCTGTGTCTCCCAAGCAGAGAAGGGAGAGCACACTCCCAGGGGCATCCTGGCCACCCAGCATGTTGATTTAACCCATTTATCAGATTGAGGTGAAAAGGACAGGAAGGAAAAGTATCCTGTCCAGGGGAAAAGTTCTCTAGACCCAAACAGAAGCAAACCAAGGAGGCTGAGTCTTACGGGTTTATCACTCTCCATCCCCATAACTAACATTATCATAAGCTATTTTCCAAGCCTATGCATTTAGATAATATGACTCTGTTGTTAAAGAAAATAAAGAAATTTTCAATTACACTGGTGATGGGGACAGGTGAGAGGCAGAGGCATATTAACACTGAATTTCAACACTATTCAAGAAATTAAAAACGCTGGAGATAATATTAGTCTAGAACCCAGAATTGGTAAATGAGCAACATGCACAGCTTAAATGGCATCATTTCATATCCTGGAGAGCTCGTGGGCTTATATACAATCCCAGAGCCAAGTCTTGAGTCCTCCCACATCCACAAGATGCCTCCCTGGGGGTGCTGGGAGGGAAAATGGTGCTAGGGTACAGCTCAGGGAGAGACTATAGCCAAGAAGTTCAGCTGAACTGTGCTCTCTCTGCTGCCTCTGCCTGTGGTTTCCACACATTTCTTATATGCAGAACGCTCCCCTGCTGGGCAGAGCTCCTGGTGGGATAGAACAGCTTTGCTTGCTGGGTCCAATATCAGTGCCCAGGAACTAAAGGCTCATGCCACTCCTTTTGGACAGGACTTTAATAACAGGAGTGTTCTGGACTAACAGAGTAGCTGCTCTGTTGCAGGTCACGGGCAACCAGAATGACCTCTGTGAAGCCAAAGAACCCAAGGATCCAAGTCCTGAGACTGTTTACAGTGTCGAAATGCGAATGAACAGACTGTCCTTGTAAGTTCAAGACCCCAAACCTCACCTGCTGATACACAACCTGATCCTGGGCGAGACTGAGGCTTGGAGTCCTGGCATGATAAAACCTCCACTCTGATTTTCCTCTCCTTCCTCATTGCCAAAACACCTTGCCTACTAGAGACTCACTGGTCTTAAACCACAGAGGAGGGTATAATGAGGGGTGGCAGGTCAGAAAATGAGACATTGGAAGGGCAGGGTTGGCTCAAGGAGATCTCATAACACCTGCTCCAAGCGCGCGTGCACACACACACACACACACATACACACAGTGCTATACTTCTCAACACCAGAATGCAACTTTCACTTTCAGGGGAAACAGAGCTACCTCTCTCCAGGCAGAGTCCACCCCACCTTTCCCTTTCACTTATATACTCAGATCTTAAGATTACGCATTCCGGACAGAAGTAATCCAATCTTGCAGATGCAAGTAGAGGGCTGACTATCCCATAAACAATATCTGGCCAATTCAGCCCTACAAGCCCCTGAGTTTATGCAGCACAGGAACCAAATCAATACAGTCAATATGTCACTGCCAGCAGAGCATGAGTGGCTTCCAGCCTTGGGGGAGCACGACATGCTACTGGGTTGAACTAATCACTCCTTGGCATTTCAGGAGCAGTTGGGTTAGCAGATCACTGCACATGCATAATGAAAAACAGTAACTCACCCAGAAGGGGACGGAAAAGGGACACAGTAGGTTAGCCCCCAGAGAGGGGCAGTTAGTACTTACACAAGTCAACCTGAAGCCATATTGGTGAATCCTAGAGAGGGTGCAGATCTATATTGGAAGAAGAAAAGCCCAGGAGAAGGCTGAGGGAAATGGGGTCGCTTTGCACCACTCATTGCAGCAGTGGGATTATATCAGGGGTGATCCTTCTGCCGGGAGTCCCACACTTGAGGGGTTTAATATGTACAACTCGGGCTGGGGCGGGGAGGGCTGGGGGATAAATTCAAGATCTCGATTTTATAAACTTAAAATTCAGAGTCTGTGTACCTATGAATCATCCAGAAATACTTTAAAGATATAAATTCCTGAGCATCCATTTGGGAATCTCATTCAGCAGTTCTTCAGGGAAGAAGCAATAACACGCATTTTTAATCAGCTTCCGAGGTGATTCAGACACAGGCAGTTCATGAAAACAAAGCAAAACAAACAAGTGGCAGAGACCCCTACAGCAGACCTGACTCTGCCCCTCTCCAGGCATCGCTCATGCTCAGGCTGTGCAGGAAAGGGGAGAAGGAACTCAGAATCCTCTTTAGGAGCCCAAGGCTGGGACTACCATGGCTTGCAGTTGGGTACAGGTTTAATCCCCCAAATCTCTTCCCTGTCTGGAGTTCAGACAGCGTGAAAACCCCTAGAAACTAACAGGCCAGGGATTGTGAACACTTCACACGGAAGTCTCAGGCAGGAGTTGAGAAACCCAGCAAATTTGCTTGCTGACTCTGGAAATTGTCCACTCTCTCCACCCACCCTCTTCCAACAGCAGTCTAAGGAGGGGAGGCAAAAGAATGCTGTCTTTTTCAAGCGATCCCAATGCTCTAGGATAAATCGGGGGTAAGTACAAGGATTTTCATAGGACCATGGGGGGGGGGGGTCCACGGAAACCTTGTTCCCTGAGGAGAAGCAAAGATTATCCTAAAAGGTTTCTAGCCTGGTCAAAACCTAGAAATTACTGGATCTACAGCAGCATCTAGAAAGCGTCCACCAAGTGCCTGATGCCTCATCCAACCCCTACAGCCCCAGCACCTAAAGCGCGGGGCCTGGCAGGCAAGAGTGTCTCGCTCAGGCAGCTTCCCTGCAGCTCAGAGCAGGGCCTGTCCCCGCGGAGCTGCCGCGCTGTGCCTCGTGTCCATGGCGAAGCCTGTTGTGTAGACGCACAGGCACCCTCTTACCTCTGCTCTTGGAGAGGCGCCTCACAGACCGTCCGCAGAGGACAGCGATGGGGACGCGCGCGGTCTGCCGCTTAGGGCTGCCTCTCGTTTCCGCACGGCGCCTGGCGGGGCTCCAGGTTCAACCCAGAGCTGGACGGTCACCCCCCGCCCCCGCCTCTGCGTCCACCGTCAGTCCACAGGGGTCGGGACTCCCGCCCTCGCTCCCTGAGTGGGTCTCGAACCGAGCGGAGGCGAAGCAGAACGCGCGTTCAGGACCAAGGCCAGCGCGAGCCGAGGCGTGGGAGAGACGGGCCAGGGCCACGGCCCTGCTCCTCCGGTCCCTCGCTTCTGCCGTTTCAAATGTTAAAGTCTGGGGTCGCCCCAATGCGGAGCTGCCAAAAATCAACCCTTCCCGCTACGCGGCGGGCGGAAACTCCGGTGCGCGCTCTCGGGCAAGGTCGGAGCCGCTCGCCCTCCGAAGCCGCGCGGCCCACGGGCTCGCTCTCGGGGCTGGCCGGGCCGTGCTCGTGGCCGGGACTCCCGCTCGGGCGACGCGGGCGGTGCTGGGGAGAAGGGCGGGGACGTCCCGGGCCAGCAGCCCGACGGAGGGCGCGCGGGGAGCCCGAGTCCAGCGGCCGGGCAAACTTCTGTCCCCGCCACGCCGCCCTCGAGCCCCCACCGCCTGTCTCCGGGGCCCTGCCGGGCCCGGCCGCCGACGCTCCATCCGGTCGGGGCTTACCTTCAAGCCATAGGGCGCCCGGGGGCAGAGACGGCACCGGCTGCGCGAGGCTCCTGGCGCCCGCTGCATCCACGCGCGGCTGCCCCTCCGGCAGCCGTCCTGGACCGCCGCTCTCCTTGGCGGGCGCCTGGTCCCGGCCCCGCCGCGCCGTGCAGAGCCCCGGCGGGCAGCCGCTCGGCCGGCTCGGGCCCGCGAGGAGCAGTGGACGGGCCGCGGCGGGGCGGGGAGGGGCCGGCGAGCGGGCGGCGGGCTGCACGGGGACGAGGCGCGGAGGCGGCGCGGCACGGCGCGCGGGAGGCGGCCGGTTCCGGCACTGAGGCTGGACAGCTTCGCGGCGCCTGAGCGCCGGGAGCGCCGAGGGGGTGGGCGGGGCCGCCTGGCCACGAGGCTGCTGGGGCCCCGCCCCTAGGGTCGGCGCGCCCCGCCCCTCCCCGCCGCGCCGGCGAGCCTGCTCCGCGTTGCGGAGGCCTGGGGTCTGGAGGCGTCCGCCCTCCGGCCGGGGCTGCGGGCTGAGCTCGCGCTACGCACCGGGGTAACGCAGCGGCTGTCTTGGTTAAGCATCTTCAAGGGAGCCAGAAGGCAAGGGTCGGGTGTAGGGAAGGAACCCGGGTCGGTTTTACGTCTTGGGATCTCTGGGGTCAGTTCGGTTGCTGGACTCTTCCGGAGGAAAAGCCTGCTTGGAGTTGACCTGGGACGGGAATGTGAAAGGCGGCTTTGGGGACTCCAGCTCACATCGGACTCCCAAAGGAGAGCCTGGTGGGGAGTGGTGGGAGAGGAAGAAAGTGGTGGTGAGGACTGCCCCGCGGCCGCCCTGGGCCAGAGGAGCCTCCTGTTCCTTCCCTTCCCCTCTCCTCTCCTCATTCCTTCAGCTGTTAGCTCCTTCTGTTCTGCCTCCCCCGCACTGTCAGAGGCAGGGGCCACAGGCTCCTGTTCCCACATGCCGCCAGTCCAGAGTGGAGGCCCTCGGGAAAATACCGGTAACACACCGCTTACCTGCGGCTTTAACGGGTGCACATAAAAGGACGCCCTCCCAGGAGCCCGCACTGGGGAGGAGACAGCTGCCCTGCCTTTGCCCGGTGTGCGAATCTGAACTGTCCCCCGCTCCTGCAGGAGCGAAAGGAAGATAGGCAGCGGTCAGGAGCCCTAACATTTTGTCGTCATTGCTTTTAAAGCAATCAAACCCAACCGTTGTGATTTCCCTTGTACAGCCTTGAGCCGTTCTTCCCAAGGTTTCGTCCACTCACGGAGGGGCTTGATACCTCCCAACTCAGCACCCCTACAGGTTCAGGACCAGGTGAGCCTCGCGCTAGAGTGAGCCCTGAGATTGGTGTCCTGCCTCTGTCACCTGCTGTTTGCATCAGCTTGCGTTTGGATCACCTGCCTCAATCAATCTTGCCGAGCCTCGGTTTCCCTATCTTTAAATTGGGGCTAATGACACCTGTCTCTCTGGGCTGCACTGAGGATAACAGATGAGGATGTCTTAGACAAACTGCAATATGAGCAACCTCCCGCCCCTGCCCCTGGCTGCGAGATGTGGGGAGGTGAACCTCACTCTGTCAGAAGAAGCAGGAGCCAGATGACTTCCACAGGGAGGCACCAGCCCAAGGACACAATCACTCTGTGCTGCCTTTTTTACCCTGATCTCGCATGGCTGAGTGAATTTAATGCTGGCTGTGAGTGAGACGGATGGATCTTTTAGTTTTCAATTAGCAAACGCCTCGATCTTTAAACAAGCGGCTCTGCCAACAGATGCACTGAGTGATTGATGACAGGCAACATCTGTGGCCACATTGTGGCTGCACCAGAGGCTCCCAGTCCTCTGGAGGTCATTCGGTGCCTCCCCTGCCTCTAGGCAGAACTGTACCCTGTCCAAGTGGGCAGGATGGGGGCAGGACATCCGCTTTCCTTATAGCTGTCCTGGGTAACAGGCCACAGCAGCCTCCCTGGATTCTTTGCATGTTCAAGAGCCTAGGAGTTGGGAGGTAATTCCTGGTGTGCTACCTGCATCTTTATTTCTGCTTTTTTCATTGTTGAAAAGGACAAGTCAGTGGATCATAATAGGGGTTGGGGTCTGTTGTAGTCCATTTGGATCACTGTAACAACATACCATAAACTAGACAACTTACAAAGGACAGAAATGTATATCTCACAGTTCTGCAGACTGCGAAGTCCAAGGTCAAGGCACCCACAGATTCAGTGGCTGGAGAGGGTCTGCTTCCAGGTTTGTGGAAGGCACTGTCTGTGTCCTCACATGATTAACAGGACAAATGAACTCCCGTGGACCTCTTTCATGGGGGCACTGATCTCTTTCATGGGGGCTCATGACTTAGCTCCACCTCCTAAGGTATCAATCCTAACCTTGGAGGTAAGGATTCCAGCATATGAACTTGGGGTGGACACACAGCTTCAGACCATAGTAGGGCTAGATGATGCGGTAGGGGCAGGTAGGAGGTTTGCTGGCCCATTGTAATCAGGAAACAAACGACTGGGCCAACAGAGAATCAGGGGGAGTTAGGATTTCTTCCTGCGCTCTAACAGCTGCCCTCCTCGGGCGAGAAGGAGAGCTGACTGGGGCTGGGGAAGGAGGAACCCTCTCCGGTCTCAAACTCTGACCCACCTACAGAGCCACAAGACTGTCACAGCCCTTCAGAAAATCATGCCACAGAACACAACGCAAGTGCTCTCATCAGTGGGGTTGGAAGGCCATTTAGCAGCAACCCTGGCGTCACTCAGGACTTTGTCTGTGTTCTGAACTTTAGCACCCAGGCAAATCCTGAGTATTTCTGAGGTCCAGGATCCTCAAGTATAGAGTGGTAGCAGAGATCTACGGGCAGTGGTCTGGCAAAGATCCATTGGAAATGGCAAGTGATGCAAGTGATGCTTGCAAGTGATGCTCAGTGCCTTTTCCTCCCAGCCAGGGCTTTAGCTAGAGAAGAACGGAAGGGCACGCCCAAGTTCCCCCTCTGCACTCAACCTGCTTTCAGATGAAAACCGAGATCATAATTTTAAAGCTCTGGGAACTTTTCTTTGGTCGTCCTTGTCTTTCACCATTGTTGTTATCCCATTTCCAACTGGATTCCTTGCCTGCATGTTCTGGGTAGGCAGATCATCTGGGTCAAAGGCAGTGTGGGGCGAAGAGAAAATGAACTTGTTTACACTTGCTTATGTCTCACCAAGTGCAGAAAGCATTAGACATGTGCAGAATTCTTGGTTACTGATGTTGCTGAGAGATCCACAGCCCCAGGTGGGAAAAAGCCATCGAGGAGACTTACTGAGGGTGGATTAGGCTGGCAATCCCCAAGGGAGGGCTGGAGGAGGAGAGGAGGGCCCCTCTCAGACCAAAATGCAGGGGAGCAGAGAGCTACCTGAGAGTTTTGACATCTGCGTGCCCTTAGAGAATGATTTCCCCATTGGTGCACTCAAATGGGCTTTCCCGCCTCGGAGTGAAATGGACCTTTGTAGATGTGCTGAGCCTCCTCCTATTTTGAAATAATAAAGAATACAGGTGTGAAGCAAAATTATGAAGTTTATTATATGGCTCTTCAGAACTACAAAACAGATAAATTGGGTTGCAATTATCCATATTCCAAATTTATTTAATGGCTTAATGGAAATAAGTCATAAAGTATACATTTAATGTGTGCGCTCATGGCCACAATGGCATTATTTAGAATAGCCTAAAGCTGGTAGAAACAGCTCAAGTATTTGTCAATATGGACAAACAAAATGTGGTGTATACATACGCCAGGGTATGGGTCAGTCCTCAAAAGGAGGGAATTCTCACACAAGCTACAACACGGACGAACCTCGAGACGTTATGGAAGGTAAAATCAGTCAGTCACAAATGGTCAAATGCTGTAAGATTCGACTTACATGCGTTACCTGGAGCTGTTAGCCCTAGGGACAGAGGTTGGAGTGGCAGTTGCCAGAGATAGGGGGGAGGAGTGAAAAGGGAGGTATTTAGTGGATAGGTAATGGGTGTGGGGTCTCAGCTGGAAGAGGAAAGAAGTTCTGTAGATAAAAGGTGGTGATGATTGCACAACAGTTTTGGTGTACTTAATACTACTGAACGGTTTGGTTAAATGGTTAAAAATCTCTATTACATGTTATGTGTCCATCCCACAATAAAATAATATATGCCTGTGTCAGTATTCACAGCAGTTGCCAACATATGTGAAAACAAAGTAACACATCTTGGCGATTCCCCGGTAAATAGGTGGGGAAGTGACTGAATTCAGAGAACCATCACTTTATAGACAACTTCTGAAGTTCTGTTTAGAGAAGTGCAATTGGTACTGGCTCTCAGTGTTTCAGCCCCTTCTGTGGATAAGAGGGGATTTCCAAAAGCTCATGGGAAAATGGGATTCAACAACAGGCTTTATTTGGTGCAAAAATTTTCTGAAATTTTAGTGTAGATTTGCATACTACACATTTCCCATGAACTTTTTGGATACGTCTCATAATAGATTTACCTTCCAATAGCCGTGTGATGTCAAGAATGTCATTGATTTGGGAGTGCCCTGGGCAGGTTACGAAGGGCTCCCCTTGCACAGGATGGGAGCAGGCCATGAAAGGAGGGTGACAGATTTCAGGTACTGTCAACGCACGGTCCATTCAATTACTCAAGTTCTGAATGGAGTTGTGCAGTTCGGAGAAAGCTGTCAATGGGGAAGAAAAACCCTATCCCTCGCTTGCTTTGTTGAGGGTGAGTGAATAAGGCGCAGTGGCGATTTTAGTCTAGAAAGTAGCCGGCAGCATCCGGGGCTCTTTGCCTCACGACCAGCTCCTCTGCAGGTGCTGCCCGTCTCTGAGAGCTACGCCTGCAGCTGCTCACGGCCTCTGTTTACCCAACACAATCAGGGAGCGTGGTGGTGAGAAACAAACACTTCTGGCAGCTGACGAAGAAAGGGAATTTATTGAACATACTGGAGTAGCTCACAGACTCACAGGGGAGATGAGGGAGGGAGCCAGGATTGTAAAATAGGCAAGGACACAAAAAAGCTAGTTCCATCCAGACTCAAGCCTGAGTCACAGTTCAGCGTGACTAACGTAGCTAATTGCAGGGTACCAGATGGCATCTCTGCTGCTGCTGGCATCCGACACTGGCATCCCCCGGCTCTCTGTCCTGTCATTCCTGGAAACCGGAAGTTGTGGCTACTTGTGCTAGCTCTAGAATGGACTCTCCACGGACCTGCTTCTCTAAGTCATCAGCTCCTGAGTCAAGAGCTGGAGCAGCTGCTTCTCCCTGGGTGAGCTGGATCACGAGCTGCACCCTTGCATGGGAAGAGGGCTCTGCCTGCCACCCAGCACCACATAGTGAGGGGTTCTCCAGCACAGGCATGGAGCTAAATAACAACAAGGATCCACTGCATTGCAGATCCAGTGGGAAAGACGGATCACTGATTCCTGTCCATTCTCCTTCCTGAATGCCATACAAATCCTCCCACTCTCTCCACCCCCAGCCGCCCTGCGACACATGCAATCATCCTCTCGTGCAGATTATTACAAAGCCTCCTAATGGCTCTCTGCTCTAGCCCAGCTCCCACACTGCATAAGAATGCGGTTTCTAAAGCAGAAATCTGATCCTGTCACTCTACTTTAAACCCCTCAAAGGTTTTCCTGTTGCCTTTGAGATAAGTTCTAATCTTGCTAAAATGGATTTAAAGTTTGCTGCATCTGTCTTTTCCTTTTTCCAGCTTCATCACTGGTACTTTTCCCTCCAAGTGAATGAATCAGTGAGCCCTGTGAAGGGTGGCAGTGATGATCTAGTCAAGAGTTTCCCAAATGTCCAATAGAAAGAGCTGGGAGATTAAGAGAAAAAAAAAGCACAAATTTGAGGATTCGATGCCAGATGTGCTAGGGCAGAATTTGGAAGGCAGAGATTGGGATCTGTACTTTTAAAAAGCCAACCAGGGATTCTAAGCACCAGCTGGCCGGCACAGAGAGGAAGTCCTAAGCTAATCCATACCCTGAGGCCTGGAGAGGTTAACATTCAATGTATAGGAATTATGTTGGTGTTGCGATGAACAAAACTTCAAGAACAGTTAGCGTGATACATGTGGTGCTATACATAATCATTATTGTGCCACATGGTAATTAGGCATCACTAGTGAGGAAGCTATTCAGACAAAGGACTATTGTTACAGTTAGAGAAGCCCAGTATTTGGGGGCCCCTCTCGGGGGAAAGGTTGGCATTGCAATGAGATCCAAGTTGGCTGCTTGCACTCTGACAGATCTGATGACAGGTGAGTCTACCCAGGGAGTTGAAAAGTTAGGTGGGAGCTGAGTTGCTGTGAGTTGGTTCAAGGCAAGCCCTCCAACCAGACCAACCTGACTGGGAAAGACAAAACAGTTCTGGCCCCTTCTTTCAGGGAGGGGTTTGTTTGGAATGAGTTGGGCATCCTGGAGGGAAGGAGGGGAAACAGTTGTAGACCTCAGGTCCTTTCTCCTGTAGGAACACATGGAAGCATGGAATTTAAAGGTATCTCTTTTTCTATCTACTTTCAGCAAAAACATCTTACTCATATACTGGGATTGCCCAGGCCTTGCCCTGTGGACACAGACTAAACATCAACTGGATGTACTGTTGCACAATCATGTGCCGCCTTCATGGGAAACTGCTCCTCTCGTGTCTGGAGAGCCCAGGCAACCCATCCATGAGGTGTCTGACCCAAGAAGTCCTTTCTCAACTAAAAATCAGGATTAGCTGGGACAACTGGTTTTTTTCCTGTTAGGAATTTGCGCTCTGAGTTTCTCTAGAGAGAACTGTTCTGTTGGCACTGGGAGCAGAAACTGACGCAGAGGGAAGTCCGGAGGAGCAAGGATCATGAGCAAGCATGAGCAAGCGACATGTATGAGTAAACCAAGATTCTCAATAAGCCAGAGAGATGAGCCTGAGGAATAACCAACACAAAGAGGCAGTCATGCAGAGTAAAAAACATCTCAGTGGAGATGAAAACTGTGGAGGGTGACAATCTGTCCTGACGCCTACAACTACTAGGATCTGGCCCAGTCTTCCAGATCTGGTCTCTGCAAAAGTCCAAGAGGGCTGCAGCTCCTGCCTTTCTCACACATCTCGGTTAAACCCTCCCTGGTACCCCTGAGGCTCAGCCCCGTGAATGAGCTTTCCAATTTTCTTACTTCCACGTTCTTCCCCACATGCACTTACTTCCTCCAGGTGACCCAAGAAAGCCTCCAGTCTTTACCATCTAAAGAACCTAATACATCTGCCCCAATCTGGGACCTATTTGTGAACAATGGCTTCCCCAGGCCCTCCCCGGGTACCCAGATTGGTGCTCTGAGCTGGGTGAGTGCTAACCTCACTCACTAGGGACTCTTCTTAGATTTCTCCACCTTCGTCAATTTCAAGTCAAGACCTGGAAAGGACAAATGAAGTAGCCGGACATGGGGACCCAGTGGTCTAATCAAACAGAAGGAGACTCAAGTCAAAGGCAGAAGGCGAGCTGGAAGCCCCCTGAAAATGACCTCCCTGTGGTCCCCTGGGCGCTTCTGCCTGGCTTCCCTGGCTGCACGGCACACCTCAGTGTCCCCTGTGCTCTCTGAACTCATGGCGCCCAAAGAACCCTGCAACCTGCCCCACCCTATCCTTCTTCCTTTGATGTGAAGTTTCCCTTTCCCCTGAGATCAATCAAGAAAGTGATATTTTTCAACTTCAGAAAACTAAAGTGAAACCAAAGACAGCCAGAGACAAATAATGGAAAGACCAAGCAGGACACATCCTGTTTGTCTGGCACACATTCTTTATTATCCTGGGCTCCTGACATCTCACTCAGACCACCTCACGGGCTCACTCTGGTTGATTCGGGTTCGGATTTGTATCCAGGTTGGACCATCCAGGAATTCTGTTTTTGCCAGAATTGGTCCCCTGGCCTCTCTCTTCTGTGGGACTTCCTTCCACACCTGTTTGACTGCTCTGTAGTACAATGGTCACTCTGGTCACTGTCAGATTCAGCCTCTGGACCTTCAACTTCCTTATGTCCAGGCTCTTGTGTCAATACCTTTTCCACTAGGGAGGTTTCTGAGATCTTGAGAAATCTACCTGTGGCCCTAGCCCAAGCCTAAATGTGCTGATTGCCAGTGAGAAAGAAAGAAGCAACTCTTCCCTGGGATTTACTCTGCTGCAGACTCTGTGGTTCACATGTGGGCGGGCGTCATGCCAATGAGTCCTCCCGGCTCCTCAGACTTCTGGATGCTGAACAGACCCTGTGAATAGCTTGAGAAGGGAGGACCAGGATTCAAAACTGGCTTCTCCAAACACTGAGCCCACTGCTTTGCCAATCAGGCGTTCACAGAGCAGCTAAGTCTGGGAATGCAAAGAGGTTCTCACGTCACGTGTCAGTTCTGAGGCCCAGTAGCGGCCTGGAGTGTGCTTGGAGGAGGAAGATGAGGCCACATCTGTGCCCAGTGGGAGAGTAAATCAGGATAAATTAGAGAGGCCTGGTGGGGGGTAGCTGGAAGGGGTCATATCTTTGCCACTCATGGGCCAAGCCATTGTTGTGGCAGCCACATGGGCTTAGCAGCAGGCATCATCGTCCCCAGAAACTCTCTGCTTTACAGATCCTATGACAATATGACCTTTGGGAGTTACTAAACCTCTTTAGGCCTCAGTTATTTTGCCAGTGAGATAAAATGAAGTGTAGTACGTCCCTCATAGGTTTTGGGAAGTGTGAACTGACAACACTTCTAGAGCACAGGCGATTGACACATGCTCATTGCTGTTGCTATTGCCTACTAGGAAGAACCCAGAGCCTGCACTGTTGCACAGTCAGCTTCCTGCTTCTATGTTCCAGCGTGGTGAAAAACATCCAGTCTTCTCAAATGCCTCCTTCAAACGCCAGTGCATCTGTGACAACCGACCCTGGGTCTGGGTTTCCTGTTGAGTCTCACTATTCTCCACTCTACTGTTAGAATCTCAGATTCTCTGCCCCCCCCCCGCCCCCCCCCCCAGGAGACCCCCTTGTGGATGTGATTACACGTCTTGATTGTTTCATTAAGTCCCATTTCAGAGTGGCTGGTAAATACCTGTAGAATGTGGAAGCTAATTATCATCTTAATTGGAGAGGATGAACTGGTATATAATATGTGTGATTTAATTATCAAGGTAAACCTTGTAAAGGTTAATGAGAAATCAAAACTCATAACCAAAGGTTCTGAAATTGCTGGGCAGGTAATTCACAAGCTTTGGCAAGAAGAGAGATGACCCCTGGGACTATGGCCCAGCAGGCTGCTGACCGTTTGACTTGCTTGGACAGAAGATTGGAGCCATTGCCTTTCCAGTAGAAAGGAAGGTGCTTGGGGTCCAGATATTTCTGGACATTCATTTATTTTATCAAGTCTGTCTGTCTGTCTATCTATCTATCTATCTTTATCTCATTTCTATCCAGCTTTTCCCCAGCTTTTTTGAGGTTTATAGAGGATCTTCAAGAACTTCATGGGAAGTACATATTATGAACACATCATATATGGATTTCAAGATTTTTTGCACTGCAAATGTATGTTTGAATTCCACGTTTCCATGAACTTTTTAGAGTGTCCTCGTATAGGAAGCATTTCTTAAGGGTCTTGTCGTTTCCTAGTGAGTTGGGGCTACCTCTTCCTCCAGGGACACCACAGGGGGAGTCCTGGGAATTACGAGATCTGTTCAAGGTGCTCTCCAGGCCCTGGAGGGCCTCTTCCCAGAAGAACCTGCAGTACTGCTTCTCAAGCCTACACAGCCCTGCCTCGTATCTGTGCTGCCTTGCCCTTGGCTTACCCCTCCTCTCCCCCTGCTTGGACTTGCTCCATTGCAATGCAAAATCCCACAGTTCCCTTTAGAACCAATCCTGTGGTCAACAAGCCTCCCTGTTCCCTCTGAGTCTCTGGCCCAATGGCCTCTCCTCTTCCCAGCATGACAGAGATTTGGCTGTCCCCCAGAGACGCCGCTTCCCCTGCAGGCCTCTCTGCTGGCAGCTGCTCTTCCTTCCACAGCCCAGAAATGTCTCTGTCAGGGGCTGGAGACGTCGCAGCCTCCGTGCTCCCCAGTGGGGCTTTCAGACTTTTCGCTTCTACTTTCAGATGGGGCCTCTGTCTACCCGCTCCCATCCCTGTCTTCTCCAGGGGCCCAGGGTCAGCTTCCCTCCACTGACCACTCTGCTTTCACCCCACAGTTTCCTGCTCCATCCCCAGTCCGCTGTCATCCTGGGTGACTTCATTGTCTTCCTGGAACTCACCCAACCACCCATCTCCTGGGATTCCCACTGCCCTGTTCTGAGCTCAAACTGCTTTTACCTCCTTGCTGCTTCACCGCGCCCAGCCCGCCCCGGTCAGCACCTAGGACAGCTCCCCTGTCTCTGGACTCGCCTTTGCCAGACTCTCTGACATGGGCCTCTGATCTCCCAGACACCCTACTCTTACCTTCAGCCTCAGCCACACCCCTGCTTTCCCGCACTCACTCACCCTTCAGCCCCCATTTCCTCTTCATCCTTCTCCCTCTAGCCCAGACCTACCTCACAGGTGACCACCAGAACTACTTTCTTGCCAATATCGTATCCTCTTGCCATTCCCATCCTCTGTATCATTTGCCCACTATTCTTTTTTTTAAGATTTATTTTATTTATTTGAAAGACAGAGTTACAGAGAGAGGTAGAGACAGAGAGAGAGAGGTCTTCCATCCTCTGATTCATTCCCCAGATGGCCGCACCAGCCGGAGCTATACTGATCCAAGGCCAGGAGTTTCCTCTGGGTTTCCCATGTGGGTGCAATGACCTGGGCCATCTTCTACTGCTATCCCAGGCCATAGCAGAAAGCTGGAGTGGAAGAGGAGCAGCTGGGATTTGAACCGGCGCCCATATGGAATGCCAGCGCTTCAGGCCAGGGCTTTAACCCACTGCGCCACAGCGCTGGCCACTGCCCACTATTCTTTCTTCCTCCCTCTCTTTGCCATGGCTCGCTGCAGGCAGAGTGTTTCCCCCTGACCCGGGAGTACCGTAATGGAGGGTTTCAGGTGACTCATGATGGACAGTGGGATGCAGGCAGTGCTGATAATGCACCAGAGCTTTGAGCAAGACCTTGTGTGTTTCCGACTTCCCACCTTTGCCTACACCAAGAGAAGGGCATGGTGTGGCCAGCTCCCTGATCAAGGGGAACAGAAGGCAGGTGGGTCAGCCAGTGCAGGCAGGACCTGCGGCACGATGCAGAGGCACCTATCCAACCTGCAGACACACGAGTGAGCTGAATGAACGCTGATTGCTCCCATAAGCCGCTGAGATGGAGTGGGGAGGCTGTTTACTATGCACCATGATTGCGGCAGTACCTGACTGCAATGCGCGGGTCTTAATCTTTCTTCCTTCTGGATCTTTCCCATCAATATTTAAACTCGTGTAAGTCTTTCCCATCTTGCACAGCAAATCCTCTCCCTCCCCGGTGTCCTCTTGCAGCAACTTCCCTTCTCAGGTAAGATTCTTGAAAGAAATGTCGGTTCCCCCTGTTTCCAGGGCTCACTTCTCTCTCTCTTTCTTTCTTTTTTCTTTCTCTTTCTTTCTTTCTCTTTCTTTCTTTCTTTCTTTCTTCCTTCCTTCCTTCCTTCCTTTCTTTCTCTCTCTCTTTCTTTCTTTTTCTTTCTTCCTTCCTTCCTCTCTTTCTTTCTTCCTTTCTTTCTTTTGTTTTAAAAAAAGATTTTATTTATTTATTTGAGAGGCAGAGTTACAGACAGAGAAAGGGAGAGACAGAAAGGTCTTCCATCTGCTGGTTCACTCCCCAAATGGCCAAAACAGCTGGAGCTGCGCCGATCTGAAGCCAGGAGCCAGGAGCTTCCTCTGAGTCTCTTACATGGGTGCAGGGGCCCAAGCAATCGGGACATCCTCTACTGCTTTGCCAGGCCATCAGCAGAGAGCTGGATTGGAAGTGTAGTAGCTGGGACATGAACTGGCACCCATATGGGATGGCGGTGCTGCAGGCAGAGGCTTAGCCTGCTCTGCCTCAGTATTGGCCCCTCACCTATCACTCTTGCCTCAACTTCCTGCAGTCTAGCCATGCCCCTGCCACTTGCCCATGACTTCTCTTTCCAGGATTAGCTGGAGTGCTTCCTGGGTACCTGCCCTGTGCTTTGATTGGACACTGGGGACACAGACACAGAAGAACAGGCAGGAGCCATGCCCCTCTCATGGAGCTTAGGGTCTAGGGGCAGAGGGATGAGTCCATGGGCCAGGATATCCCTGCAGGGTGAGAGGTGTGCAGGGGAGGGTACAAAATCCAAACTCAGAGGTGAATTTAGTGACATCAAATAAATCAAGAATGGGCAGACCTTTGCCAGGCAGAGAAAAAGAGAAAGTTCCAACTACTTATAAAAGCATGTTATTTTAAAAACATTATCCCATCACATCACTTCCTTGCTTAAAATCTTCAAAAATTTATACCTATGCAGCTACAGGAGGGTAGGCTCTTGTTCACCATTTTATCTCCCATTAGGCTCATAGTAGGAATCTGATAAATATTTGGTCACATGAAAGAAGAATTAACAAACAAAAATTAAGTGGATACTCACAGATGAAACATTAGAAGCTCAAAAGCTGAATGCTATTTGCTAAATTCTCAGGGGAAATTATTGATCATTAAGTATTATAATAAAAACAGTAATTATGTAATGACTGGCCACATTGTTGATGCTTAGTAAATGCTTGTTGAATACACAGTGTTTGAAACTTTGAGTCACCTAAATTATGGTGCCCTATAACCCATAGCCCAACTTTTAATGGAAGAGACAAGTTTTAAAACAGTGAGTCAGTTTCATAAGATCAGCCAACTAGTAACCAGTGAGGCCACAGCTGGATCTCAGGGCATCTGGTGGCACAGGCTATGGTCTTTCCACGGAGCACAGGGAGTCCACATGCACATAAATTGCAGCCCTACGGAAGCCTTCGCACAGGCAAAACTTGAGTTGAGCCTCACTGATGGGTGTCATTTGGAGAGGCTGACGTTGCGCACAAAGGGATTGCTCGTAAGAGCATCAGCAGGAGCACAGGAACAGAGGCAGGCGCACAGGCTTCTCTCACTGACAGACAGGAGATCCGGGCTGCTTCAGGCAGAGGGTCTGCATCGCTGCAGACACTCCACACCCAAACTGCTGAATCCAAATGGCAACACTTTCCTCCAAATAACTGAGTATCAAATTGATTCTGATTATTGGCACCCTTGGAAAACAGAAATGTTACATCAAAGAGGAGAAAACACGTCACCAGCTTCTCTCCCTCTACTGTGCAAGCCTCTGTAAGATGGTGATGTGCATGCGCAAGCCAGATACGTGTGTACAAGTCCCAGAGTGGGCCACGCTGGTGGGATCAATAGATAAACCTGTTGAACCCACTGGAATCAATCAGGCCTTGAATAAGCCTTTGTGCAATGTTATACTATATACTGTTAGCATCTTCTTGCAAATCCTAATGGGTCAAGAAGCATGTGAGATAAACCTAGAGAACGAAGGTGGTGGAGGCAGAATGGGGGCTCAACATGAGAAGTTGGTACCCCTGGGGCCAGGCCCCTGCTGTATGTGGCTGGGAAAGGGAGCATGGTGTGGGGTGCACACGGTCTGAATGAGCATGCAGAGTTTATCAAAGCTGCAAACTGTTAAAATTGATATTCAGTGTTAGTTGCATTTACACTAACTTCCCCTTCTCCATTTTGAAGAATTTCTTCATGCTTAACAGGGAGATCACGATTTTTTAAGCTTACCTTTCAGTGTTTTTATGTCTTGTAACTTTCATTTCTTCTTTACTACCCAAACCATAGTTGCCACAGATAAACCATAGTAGAAACCACAGCGGAGCAGAAAGGAAAGGATGGAATTCATCCAAAATCCAAGCACACAGATGTAAGCAAGGTTGACTTGTTGGTATATAGTTTTCCAAAACGTTTGCCTAATTCTTAAAATGAAAACAGTTCCAAACAGTACATTCAATTTTCTATCTTCGTTCTTTTTTTTTTTTTTTTTTTTTTTTTTTTTTTTTGACAGGCAGAGTGGGCAGTGAGAGAGAGAGACAGAGAGAAAAGTCTTCTTTTTGCCGTTGGTTCACCCTCCAATGGCCGCCGCGGCTGCCGCGCTGCAGCTGGTGCACCACGCTGATCCGATGGCAGGAGCCAGGAGCCAGGTGCTTATCCTGGTCTCCCATGGGGTGCAGTGCCAAAGCACTTGGGCCATCCTCCACTGCACTCCCTGGCCACAGCAGAGAGCTGGCCTGGAAGAGGGGCAACCGGGACAGAATCCGGCGCCCTGACCGGGACTAGAACCCGGTGTGTCGGCACCGGCCTATCTTCATTCTTTCACTTGACATTATAACATCTTTCCATGTCAATAGACCACCTTCTTAGCACTGTTTTATAGCTGTTCAGTGTACTGTTTTATTGCTACTGGTGATCTATTGTTTGGCATCGATTGTTGGCAGGCTTCAGACACCACAATCATAAATGATGCTTTGGTGAAGTCACCGCATGCATCATGAACTACTCTGTGTGGCCCCTTCCCTCTCTGTCTAGCTCCCCCCACTTAACATCCCCTCATTCCCTTTTTGTTTTAGGATTTATTTATTTGAAGGGCAGAATGACATAAAGGGAAGGAGGGAGAGAGAGAGAAAGAGAGAAAGGGAGAGAGAGGGAGAGAAAGGTTTCACTCACTGGTTCACTCCTCAAATGGCTACAAAAGTCCAGACTGGGCCATGTCAAGCCAGGAGCCTGGAGCTCCGTCTGGGACTCCCACATAGGTGGCAGGAGCCCAGGGACTTGGGCCATCTGCTGCTGCCTTCCCAGGCACATTAGCAGGGAGCTGGATCAGAATCAAAGAAGCTGGGACTTGAACCAGTGCTCCGATATGGGATGCCAGGATCGCAAGTGGCAGCACAACCCGTAGCCCCTGCCCTCACCCCTGCTCTGCTTTCTGGCCAGACTGAACTTCTATGTGTCTCTTAAACATGCCCTCTCTCAGCCCCTGTGCGTGTGTACAAAGTCTTCACCTTGTTCCAAACCCTCTTCCACCCCCGTGACCGCCAGTCTCTCTGATTCCTGCTGACCTTTCAGACCTCAGCTGTGACAGTCTGCCCTGACCCTCAGCATCACACCGACCGGCGTGGCTGTCCCTCTCATGGCGGCCACTGTCATCTGCTCTTCATGCTGTTCACACAGGAATCAGGTGTCTCGCAACATGCTGTCTTTCTCCCTCACTAACTCGTCATGTCATGATCTTAGGACAGCGCCTGCCCTGGCAAACACGCCTGGAACAGTGCTTAGCACGTTATTGGCACTCCCTGAGCTGTCGCCGGGCAGCCAACAAACACATTCCTGGGAATGACAGCGGGGTCACAGGCATGCCCTGGTCACGACACCGTACCCAGTGCTCCCTCGAAAGGCCACCTGCCACTCCTCCCTCCGTGTGCGAGGTTACTCACTTCCCCACATGCCTGAGCCTCGCACAAACATTCCGCAAATCATGGCTCTCCAGGCCTTACCGAGGGAGCACCGACTGGAATGATGTGCTGTGCTCACGGGAGAGTCTCCGCGCAGTGGGGTATGAACAACAAGTTGATTTTTTCCAGTCGCTGCTTTCTGCTGTGTTCTGTTGAATCCCTTTCCTCCATCACTTAATGATGTTTTGGGTGGAAAGTGAATGCTCCTGTCACTCTCAGTTATTAGAAACTCAGTCCAGTCAGTTAAAATCTCCAATTCCTATCAAAGCTCTCCCTGTGTGGCCCCCTCGTTATGGCCCAGAGCCCAGGGAGACTGTGGCTCTAAGCCCTGGGGACACACGGGCAGTTGGTGCTCTCAGGCGCGACTCCTCTGCCTCCCTCTTCTAGGTCCAGCTGTTCCAGCCTTCGGGGCTGGGAAGGAGGGAGGAGGGTGGGCAGAAGTCCCTCTGCATGGCCCTGGGCCGCAGTGGTGAGGAGGCAGGTGCCTCTGGTCTCGCCTGGCTCAGCCTGGTTCCACAGGCGGCTGGTGAACCCCACTGGAGGGGCAGGCTCCAGGCAGAAGGTTTCCAGTAATGGTCAACCCAGGTTGACCTCTCCTACAAGGAGCCACTCAGAGAGGGGGCTGTGCTGTCCCCTCCCACCCAGCAATGGCCCCTGCCCCTGCCTACTTGGTCTGGAAGCCAGGTGGATAGCTCCTCACTCCTACCCCTCTCTGACACCTGCACCTTTAGTGGAAGCCGGAAAAGCCTGTGAACTTCCCATGTGTGCTCCAAGGACTGAGGGAAGCTGGGAGGCGGCCACCTCCAGCCTTCCTTCCCAGGCTTCATCCAGTCCATGCCCCTCTGCTGGCAGGGCTCCTGCCAAGATGTCCACTGGCCAGCGGAGACTGTGTCTTCTCAAGGGAGAGAAGGGAATCGCCCTACCCCACAACGCTGTAAGACTGTGCTCAGCTCCGAGCCCATCTCTCAGGCCATTCCCCAGTGCTCACCTTATATAACCCAGAGTGGAGGAACAAAGGTGAGCATGGAGTGTGGGTGGGAGGCGCAGGTCAGCGCTGCAGTGGGTGGTGCACTAACCACACAGCCAGGATGTGTTCACTGCACCACCGGGGCAGCTCTCTCCAGAACACAGGCTTCCTTAGCTCCTCTCCACCTCTGCTTTAGTTTGGACCTTTGCCACAATCCTGGGATACCAGGAAAATCCCTCTCATCATTTTTAAACAATTTTATTTATTTACTTATTTTCTTTGAAAGGCAGAGAGGGTAGACGGAGGTACGGGGCGGGGAGAGAGAGAAACAGAGACAGAGGTCTCTCATCTGTTGATTCATTCCATAAGTGCCCACAGTAGCTGAAGCTGTGCCAAGCCTAAGCCAGGACCTGGGAACTCCATCCATCCAGGTCTCCCACGTGGGTGGCAGGAATCCAAGTACTTGAGCTATCACCTGCTGCCTTCCAGGGTGTGCATTAGCAGGAAGCAGAGCCAGGACTCAAAGCAAAGCACTCTGGTAGGGGACACAGTGTCGCAAGTGGCATCTTAATCATTGCACCAAGTCCCATCCCCATTATTTCACTCGAGATACACCAGTCCTGAGCCTCATCCAAATCTTTGCAATTGTAGACATAGATTATGCATGGCTATTTCTTGTAGTTACACTGGATAAAAGCTGAGGGTGAGATTGGCAATTTGGAATTAAAGGGAAAATAGCGACATCAAGCAAGAGAGATAGAGCCCAGGGCCCTTGTGGAGTGGAAGTGGGGGAGGGGAAAGAGTGGACAGTGAGAGTAAGCGCTCTGTGCCTCGGGGGCCTGGAGGGTCAGGGGACCTCTCTGTCTGTTGTCAGGGGCAATCTGACATCACATGCAAAGCAGAGCAGGAGAAGGGGCCCCGGTGAAACCCTCTCACCCTGCCTCGGTCCTCCAAATGCAAATGTCACATCCGATTGAGCTGATGCTCTGGCCAAGGCTCCTCCCTCCCCACTGGAGTGAGCCATAATAGTCCCTGCGGCCTCATTCCAGAGCCTGAGCTGTGACCGCTGATTGGGCAGGTGCAGAAGTGCATGTGATGGGGAGGAGGGATGTCCGGAGATTGTTTCCCTAGCATCCATGAGAGAAAGAAGCCCGGAGAGGCTCTCAATGGGTCCGCCCTAGTGACAAGGCCCTCTGCGCCCTCCCAGCTCTCTGGCATGGTCTGTTGAAATAAGATCCTCACTACTGCAATTATAGGAAGTGTCTGGAGCCCTGGGATTCATTAGTCATGGCTTCAGCAGCATTGATTTCTTGTTTAGTAATTAGCTCACCAGAGCCCCTGATGGCATAATCCCTCCATTTACATAATTAAGACATAAATCTTGAGCCTGGCTAGTAGCCAGGGCACTTGGGGACTGGACACCAAGGGCAGCAGGTGCTTGACAGCTTGGCATCCCAGCACCGCATTCTCACCAGCTGCGCCCACTTACCTCGGGACTTCAGTGGGCTGCAAACTTCTCCCTAGACAGGTTTCGGGCGGCTCGTGCCAAGGAGATCAATCCACTTAACTAGGCTTACAGATAAGCTGTGACGGCTTCAGAAAATACTCCCAACTTCTTTGACAACTTGTTCCTTCAAAAGGTGGCGTCTAATCCCTTTGCCAGAATCAGTAGTGATGGCTTCCAATGAATAGAACCCAGCAGAAGCGACGGTGGGTGATGTCAAAGCCGATTTAAAACACACTGCTATCTCACTCTTCCCTACCTGTTTCCAGGAAAACTGCCTGCCATGTTTGACTCTACTCGAGCATCCCGTGGAAAACTCACTCTGGGTGAAGGAGGAACCTTAATCAGGACCGCCTCCCCCCACCCCCTCATCGGTGCCTGGCACCAGCTTGCCGCACAAGTCCCTCGGAAGTACACCTTCCAGCCCCAGCCCAGCTTCCCGATGACGCTGCCCAGCTGACCTCTCGACTACCACCACAGACCAGTGTTGTATTAGAGACCTTCTCCAACAGGTTAAGGCAAGAAAAATATATGAAAGGTGGAAAGATTGGAAATGAAGAAATAAAACTGTGACGAGTCCCTGACAGAATTGTTGTGCTTCTAGAAAATCCAAAAGAATCTACAATTCAACTGTTAGTACTGATAAGAAATTTGATTGATTTTTTTCCTGGATGAAAAGCTAATTTTTTTAAGATTTATTTATTTATTTGAAAGGCAGAGTTACACACAAAGAAAGGCAGTGAGAGAGAGAGAGAGGTCTTCCATCGCTGGTTCACTCCCTACTTGGACGCAACAGCTGGAGCTGTAAAGATCTGAAGCCAGGAGCCAGGAGGGAGCTTCTTCCAGTCTCCCACATAGGTGCAGGGGCCCAAGCACTTGGGCCATCTTCTACTGCTTTCCCAGGCCATCGCAGAGAGCTGGATCAAAAGTAGAGCAGCCGGACTCAGACTGGCACCCATATAGGATGCCGGCACTGCAGGCAGCGGTTTACCTGCTACGCCACAGTGCCGGCCCTGAAGTTAGTATTTTAAAAAATTATATTTTTGGCCAGCACTGTGGCTCAATAGGCTAATCCTCCGCCTGCGGCACCAGCACACCGGGTTCTAGTCCCAGACTGGGTGCCGGATTCTGTCCCAGTTGCCGCTCTTCCAGTCCAGCTCTCTGCTGTGGCCCGGGAGTGTAGTGGAGGATGGCCCAAGTGCTTGGGCCCTGCACCCGCGTGGGAGTCCAGAAGAAGCACCTGGCTCCTGGCTTCGGATCAGTGTGGTGCGCCTGCCGCAGCATGCCAGCTGCAGCGGCCACTGGGGGGTGAACCTGTCTCTCTCTCTCTCACTGTCCACTCTGTCTGTCAAAAAACAAACAAACAAACAAACAAAAAAAGATATTTTTGTATGTCAACCATGAATAAAAAACAAAAATTATCTTCATAATGGCATAAAAATTATCAGTACTTAGGAATTCTACTGTATTCCATTAAGATAGACTTTTTTTAGTGACTTATTTATTTATTTGAGAGGCAGAATTACCGAGAGAGAGAAAGATAGAGACAGAGAGAGGTCTTCTGTCCACTGGTTCACTCCACAAACGGCTACAATGGTGGAGCTGGGATGATCCAGAACCTGGAGCTGGGGTTTCTTCTGGGTGTCCCATGTGGGTACAGGAGCCCCAACATTTGGGCCATTTTTCAGTGCTTTCCCGGGCAATTATCAGGGAGCTGGATCAGAAGTGGAGAATCAGGACTTGAAGTAGCACCACAGGCAGGGGCTTAACCTAGTATGCCACAGCTATGGCCCCAGTTAAGAGAGACTTTAATAAGAGTTTTGCTGGGGCCGGGGCTGTGGCATAGCGGGGTAAAGCCATGGCCTGTAGTGCTGGCATCCCATACAGACGGTTCAAGTCCTGGATGCTCCACTTCCAATCCAGTACTCTGCTATGGTCTGGGAAAGCAGTGGAAGATGGCCCAAGTCCTTGGGCCCCTGCATCTGCATAGGAGATCCAGCGGAAGCTCCTGACTCATGGCTGTGGATTGGCATGGCTTCAGCCATTGTGGTCAGCTGGGGAGTGAACCAGGCGATGGAAGACCTCTTTCTCTATCTGCAGCTCTGCCTTTCAAATACATAAATAAATGTTTTAGAAAAAAGTTTTGCAAACATATAAAACAATGTCAGCAATCCCCTTGCACTGAGTCATCAAATCACCTTCAAAAAATTAGCAACTCTACAATATTGGGCTTTCTAATTATGATTAGGGTATATAGGTCCACTTATTAAGTCTTCTCAACATCTTTCAAAGAAATTACAGAGCCTTCCATGTCCTTCTTAGATGTTTCTCAGATACTTGATTTTTTCAGAGGGTGCTGCATAGAATGAAAACACATGAACTTAAGAAACAAGATTCAATACAATTAAGAACTTTTCTTGCTTACTCCAAGAAATTCCTAAATGAAACTTGCATTTAAAAAATTTATTTATTTGAAAGAGTTAAGAAGGGAGGGGGAGAGAGAGAGAGAGATTGTCCATCGTCCATCCTCTGGTTTGATTCCCAAATATCGGCAAGGACTCATGCTGGTCCATCCAGGTCTTCTACATGGGTGCAGGGACTCAAGTACTTGGGCCATCTTCAGCTGCTTTCCCAGGCTCATTAGAAGGGAGCTGGATTGGAAGTTGTGCAGCCAGGACTTGAACTGGCGCCCATATGGGATGGTGGGACACAAGTGGCAGCTTAACCCACTGTGCCACAACACTGGCACCGAAACTGGCACTTTTAAACTGCCATGAATACTCGCAGTAAACAATACGATGATTACAAGTACAGTCTGGTGCCATTGCTTTGATTTGTGCTAAGGCACTAATGGTTTATCTCCACTGTTTTCACATCATCAGTACAATGTTAAGTCAACGAAAGAAGTAAGCAATGTCTTATGAAAAGTTTTGCTCGTGAACTTCCAGAAAAGTGTTAGGAATCTCTATGGATAATGGACTACACTTGACAATGATTGCTGTAGAAAAATGTATTCCCATGTGTTCCAGACAACAGCTTAGCATCACTCATAGTGGCCTCGAAGTGTAGATAATCTGAAAATCTTTCAACTGTAGGATTAACAAATAAACTATCTGAAAGACAGCACGAATGTTCCCCATCCTGCTGTTTCCGGTGGTCCAGGAGGCCAACTACACTGGTGAGATCTCTCCAGCTTCCTTCAACTGGTAGATCTTTAGCAGGAAAATGCCCTTTTGAAACATCATCAGAGGGGTAATGATTTTCCAATTCAATCATCTCTGGCTCAAATCCGCCAAAATTTTTGTCTGTTTGACCACCTGTCATCTTGACACTGCTACAAGAAACTCCAACAACCTGCCTCATATGGGGAGGAAGGGACCAGAAACTATAATAAGACCAAACAAGTTAGAAATCCCTTTGGCACACACTGGCATCTTTATGGAGAATGACTAAGCTGAAGATGCAGAGCAGGTGGCTCCCATTGAAGAAAGGATGATGCAGGAGACATATGAGAATATCAATTTTAAAAAGGGGTGAGATACCTCAAGAGGATGCAATTTGAGCACAGAAGAAACCCTAAATAATTAATAAATGGATAAACTATTAAAAAATAGCTGCTACTGAGATTCACACTGGAGATCTAGAAAATCAAGGGCAATGCCTTGCAAAACAGAGTCAAAACACACACAAAAATTAATAAATAAGGGGAAAGATAATCAACTTGGATTAAGAGCCAGGAGACCTAAAAATCAAAGAACAGTTGATCCATAGGGGAAGATTGGGACAAACAGAAGCAATTTCTGCTGAACTCCAGAGAGACTTGCATTTGTACACAGAAAACTCAAGACAGGGTTGATTAAACATATTCAGATATTGGGTCTTTTCCAAGAACTCTTTTCCTCACAAGGTTTCCCCAATGTTCTCTAACACTCTGATGATATCAGGCCATAGATTTAAGTCTTCAATCCATTTTGAGTGGGTTTTGGTGTAAAGTGTAAGGTAGGAGTCTTGCTTCATATTTTTGCATGTGGAAATCCAGTTTTCCCAGCACCATTTGTTAAAGAAGCTGTCCTTGCTCCAAGGATTGATTTTAGCTCCTTTGTCAAATATAAGTTAGCTGTAGATATATGGGTTGATTTCTGGAGTTTCTATTCTGTTCCACTGGTCTAGCCATCTGTTTCTGTACAAGAACCAGGATGTTTTGGTTATAACTACCCTGTAGTAAGTCTTGAAATCTGGTATTGTGATGCCTCTGGCTTTGTTTTTGTTGTATTTGGGGTCTCCTGTGAATTTCAGCATCTTTTTTTTTACATCTGAGAAGAATGTCCTTGGTATTTTGATTGGTATTGCATTGAATCTATAAATTGATTTAGGTAGTATGGACATTTTGATGATATTGAATGTTCCAATCCATGAACATGGAAGATTTTTCTGTTTTGTGTGTGTGTGTGTCTTCAATTTCTTTCTTTAATGTTTTATAATTCTCATTGTACAGATCTTTGCTGTCCTTGATTAGATTTATTCAAGGTATTTGCTTTTTTTTGTAGCTATTGCAAATGGGATTTATCTTAGAGTTCTTTATCAGCCATGACATTGTCTATATAAAAAGGATGTTGATTTGTTGTGTGAAAAGACCCTAAAGACACAGGCAATCAAAGCCAAAATTGACGAATGGGATTATATCAAATTGAGAAGTTTCTGCACTGCAAAAGAAAAACTCAGCAAAGTAAAGAGACACTACCAGAATAGGAGAAATTATTTAAAAATTATGCAACTGACAAAGGATTAATATCTAGAATATACGAAAAGCTCAAGAAACTCAACAACAACAAAACAAACAACCCAGTAAGAAATGAGCAAAGGACTTAAAAAGCCTTTTTTTTTTTTTTAACAGGCAGAGTGGACAGTGAGAGAGACAGAGAGAAAGGTCTTCCTTTTTGCCATTGGTTCACCCTCCATTGGCCGCCATGGCCGGCGTGCTGCGGCCGGCACACCACGCTGATCTGATGGCAGGAGCCAGGTACTTATCCTGGTCTCCCATGGGGTGCAGAGCCCAAGCACTTGGGCCATCCTCCACTGCACTCCCAGGCCACAGCAGAGAGCTGGCCTGGAAGGTGGGCAACCGGGACAGAATCCAGCGCCCCGACCAGGACTAGAACCCGGGGTGCCAGTGCCGCAAGGTGGAGGATTAGCCTATTGAGCTGCGGCGCCGGCCACAGCCATTTTTCAAAAGAAGAAATCCAAATGGCCAACAAACATGAAAACATGCTCAGGATCACTAGCCATCAGGAAAATACAAATCAAAACCATAATGAAGTTTCACCTCACCCCCATCAGAATGGCTTTCATAGAGAAATCAACAAACAACAAATGCTGGTGAAAATGTGGAGGGAAAAGTACCCTAATGCACTGTTGGTGGGAATGTAAACTAGTACAGCCACTGTGGAAGACAGTATGGAGATACCTCAGAAATCTGAATATTGACCTACCAGATGATTCAACCATCCCACTCCTGGGAATTTACCCAAGGGAAACGAAATCAGCACATGAAAGAGTTATCTGTACCCCCATGTTTATTGCAGCTCAATTCACAATAGCTAAGTCATGGAATTGACCCAGATGCCCATTAACTGAAGACTGGTTAAAAAAAATTATGGGATATGTACACCATGGAACACTATACAGCAATAAAAAAGAAATCCTGTCATTTGCAATGAAATGGATGCAACTAGAAGACATTATACTTAGCGAAAGAATCCAGTCCCAAAAGGACAAACACCATATGTTCTCCCTGATCTGTGGTAACTAATAAAATACCTAAACTGTAATCTATAAAAGTGAAACTGACACTTTGAGATCCAATAATTTTGAACAGCCCTTGTCTCAACTGTTGAGGAACAGTTTCTTCTTTTTTAATACTATTTGTTGAACTTTTTACTTAGTATAGGGTCAATCTTATGTGTATAAAGTTAAATGAAAATACATCTCAGTAAAATTAAGAATGGAAATAGGAGAGGGAGGAGGAGGGGTAGAAGTGCAGGTATGATGGGAAGAACCACCATGTCCCTAAATTTGTATTTATGAAAAGCATAAAGTTTGTACACCTTAAATAAAAGGTTTCTGGAAAAAATATTCAGACTAGATATATCCTAGTTAAGTGTCTATATATAAGATATTAAACCTTCTCAAAGGTTAAATAAAAAATTAAAAGCTTCCAAATGGGGTGGATGGAGGGAAGAAACTTGAATGAGAAGCAGGCTAGAGTCAGATTTTTTATCGGCAGCACTCTAATTAGAAGGCAGCTGGATTACAGCTGCTCTACAGACCCGTTGGGCTCATCTTTGAGGAAAGGATATTCAAGAGTGTGAAAATGATAGGCAGAGAATTTAAATGTAATAATGCAAATAATTGTTGTCATTTTGGCTATTAGGACTAGGAAAATCAACAGCAGGATCAGAAATGAGAGGGAAAGAATAAGAATAAGTTAATAAGAAAAGAAAGTTAATGAGAGGGAAATCCAGCCAAACCAAATACAGTAGATGTCTCTTGTGTTTGCCTTCCCAATACTCATTTCCCCTTCTGCTAATAGCATTCAGATTTTCTTTTTACTCAATAAATACTAATACAGCACTTGGTATTGTACCAGGAGTTATTTTAAGTTCTTTACAAATATTAATTAATTTAATCTTTCTAATAAATCATGTTGCAGGACAGGGACAAAGACAGGGTTTAGGAATGTGTATTTGAGGGGGTCAGCACCGTGGCACACTAGGTTAATTCTCTGCCTGTAGTGCTGGCATCCCATATGGGCACCGGGTTCTAGTCCTGGTTGCTTCTCTTCTGGCCCAGCTCTCTGCTGTGGCCCAGGAGGGCAGTGGAGGATGGCCCAAGTCCTTGGGCCCTGCACCCGCATGGGAAACCAAGAAGAGGCACCTGGCTCCTGGCTTCAGGTCAGTGTAGCTTCTGCCATTGCAGCCATTTGTGGGGTTAACCATCGGATGGAAGACCTTTCTCTTTGTCTCTCTCTCTCTCTCTCACTGTCTGTAACTCTACCTGTCAAATAAATAAAGAAAAAATCTTAAAAAAAAAACAGGAATGTATATTTGACCTAACTTTAATCAACTGCGGCTCCTCTATTAAACTTGTAGCTTGAATTGTTGGTAAACAGACACTTTCTTTCCTTCAGGATTGCTAAGCACATGGAATACAAACCTGGTACTGTCAGTGATTTTTCTCCCCATAGATGAGCTTGTCTATGCATACAGCTGGCAGAGGAAGCATAAGATGTAAGACTAGCCGGGGCCGGCGCTATGGTGCAGTGGGTTAAAGCCTTGGCCTGAAGTGCTGGCATCCCATAAGGGTGCCGGTTCTAGTCCTGGCTGCTCCTCTTCCAATGCAGTTCTCTGCTGTGGCCTAGGAAAGCAGTGGAAGACGGCCTAAGTCCTTGGGCCCCTGCACCCACATGGGAGACTCGGAAGAAGCTCCTGGCTTCAGATGTGCATAGCTCTGGCTGTTGCGGCCATCTGAGGAGTGAACCAGCAGATGGAAGACCTCTCTCTCTGTCTCTACCTCTCTCTGTAACTCTGTCTTTCAAATAAATAAAATAAATCTTAAAAAAAGATGTAAGACTATCCATGATGATATACAATTGGGTTTGGTTTTTCCTGGCATTTCTCTTTGGATTTTTCATGCTTGAGGCACAAATTCCTGCTTTTGATTAAGTTGTATTTACTTGAGTTCTTCGTCACCTGCCACAGTAGTGTTGACTAAAATGTCAGAAAAAAATGGGGAAAAATAAAATAAAATAGATAAAATAAGTAAAAATAAAATATTTTAGAATATGGTAAAATAAAAATAATAAAAATAAAATAAAAAGCATACACTAAATGTAAATAGGCTAAATTTCCCTTTAAAAAATACAGAGATGTTAAGCTTGAGTTTAAAAATAAATTTAGTTTAATTTTCATAGGTGAATAAACCAAATATGGTGACTAAGAATTTAAAATGATTGGGAAAAAAAATCCATCAGACAAACACAAACAAAAAGGAAAGCAGCAATAGCAACAATATTATCAAATAACATGGAATTCAGATCCAAAGGGAAAAAATACAAGACAGTTATAAAGGTAAAAGGCATAGCCCATGAGGAAGATACAGTGATCATTAGTTATTTGTACAAACAGCATAGAAACCAAATCTGAAATTTTAAAAAATTCTTTAAGAAAAACTAGCTAAAATAGTGGAATATTTTTAAATGTTTCTTCTAAAATTTGAGTGATTAGAGAAAAATAACAAGGATAAAAAGGATTCAAATGACATAATAAACAGACTTGGCTTAACAGATTTATGAGTAAATACAAAAAACACACATTGTTTTTATGTCAATGAAACATTTGCATAAAAACTCCATATACCTTGGACAAAGAAAATCTTAATAAGTTCTACTGAAAGGAAAATAAGTCACATTCTCAATCATACTATTTAAAAATCTGAAAATAAGCAATTAAAAATAATCTCTTCCAAAACAACATCAACAATAACACTAACAACATAACAATTATTTGAAAATAAGAAACAGTAGCTACTTTCTGGATAATGACTGCTTTTAAATTATAAATAAGCAGGAAAGAAAATATTACATATCCAAACTTGTCCAGAACAATTAGATCTTTACTTACAGAAATTCTCATAATCTTAAAATTTCCCTTTTATTATTAATTACAATTACAAATACATAATTAGGGGCTGGCATTGTGGCATAGCGGGTAAAGCCGCTGCCTGCAGTGCTGACATCCTATATATGTGCTGGTTCAAGTTCCGGCTGCTCCACTTCTGATCCAGCTCTCTACTATGGCCTGGGAAAGCAGTACAGGATGGCCCAAGTCCTTGAGCCCCTGCACCCACGTGGGAGACCTGAAAGAAGCTCCTGGCTCCTGGCTTTGGATCGGCGCAGCTCCAGTGTTGCGGCCATCTGGAGAGTGAACCAATGGATGAAGGATTTCTCTCTCTCTCTCTCTCTCTCTCTTTGTTTCTCTCTCTCTTTGCCTCGGCCTCTCTGTAACTCAGCCTTTCAAATAAATAAATAGATCTTTAATAAATAAATATTCAACAAAAATAGTGTGATAACATGATAAAACAAAATAAATTATGAATATTTAATAAAGATGGATATTTACATCAATGCAACAGAAAAAAAAATAGAAAACCAAAATTTGGCTTTTTGAGGGAAAACCATCAGAAAGTAAGATATCTCTGCATAGTCTGATTAAGAACAAAAGACAGAGAGAAAAATACATAATATTGTGATAAAAAGGGATATGACCACAGATATCCAAGCATATCATAAATGAACATTATTAACAATAAGTTGGAAACTCTAAAGGCAATCAATGATTTTCCTAGACAAATAATACCCACCAAAACTGGCCCACAGAGACGCAGAAAATCTTAACAGATGATGTATGAGAAATTAAAAAGAAAACTGAAGATGTACGTTAAAAATGACTGAGGGTTCAGACTGCTTACAGGCACATTCTGTCTAATTTTTGAAGTAAAATATCATTCCCAAGTTATTGAAATTATTTTAGGCCATTGAAAAGGTAGAAAACTTTCTCTTTTTTCATAAAATAAGAAACTTGCTCTATGAATAATACATCTAGTGTAAGGGCAGGTGTTGTGGTGCAGCAGGTTAAGCCACCTCTTGGAACTTGTGCATACAAACTGGAGGGCTGGTTTGAGTCCCACAGCCCTTATACTTTCTTCTTTTTCTTTCTTTCTTTCTTTTTTTTTTTTTTTGTGAGAATACTTTATAGCCTTTATTTTTTTTATTTTTATCTCTGGTCATTACTGCAGTTGAACTTATTTTAAAAAGATTTATTTTTATTTAAAGATTTATTCATTTATTTGAAAGAGTTACATAAAAAGGAGAGACAGAGAGAGAGAGAGGTCTTCCATCTGCATTTTCACTCTCCAATTGGCTGCAACGGCCAGAGCTTCACCGATCCGAAGCCAGGAGCCAGAAGCTTCTTCTGGGTCTCCCACGTGGGTGCAGAGGCCTAAGGACTTGGGCCATCTTCTACTGCTTTCCCAGGACACAGCAGAGATCTGGAAGGACAGTAGAGCAGCCAGGACTTGAGCTGGCCCCATATGGATGCCAGCACTGCAGGCAGTGGCTTTACCCTCTACACCCTAGGACTATTACACTTTCAATCCAGCTTCCTGCTTCCTGGGAAGCAGTGGATGATGGCTCAAGTGCTTGGGCCCCTGCCACCCACCTAAGAGACCCAGTTCTGGGCGCCTGCCTTCTCCTGCTGCTCCAGTCCCAGCAGCTGAGGGCATTTGGGGAGTGAACCAGCCAATGCAATAACTCTCTCTCTCTCCCCCTCTCTCTATCACTCTGTCCTTCAAGCAGATGAAAATAAAATAAAGCAAAAATCTAGTTTCACTTAATACTAATTTTATAGTGCAAAATATTAAAATATTGATAAATTTCACTTATAAACAAAGATTTAAAATGCAATAATAGCAAATAAAACTTCCCAATGATATGAAAAGACTGTTACCTCATAGCCAAGTAGGGATTATCTCAGGAATATTAATATAAGTTCAAAATCAGGAAATCTACAATTTAATTTATAGATTCCATTGATCTAAAGAGAAAAGCAAAACACTGGCAAGAATGTAATTTGAAAAGGCATTTGAGAAAATTTCACATGTACTCCCAATTAAAATGCTAAATAATACAGGGATAAAGGAACTCAAATATAATACATACTATGTTTTAAAAGCAATAGCAAACTGATACATGGGCGGGGGGTGGAGGGAGCAAAAGAACAGGCTGAGGAGGAGCAGGCAGAGCCGATGGTATCAATCGTGTTGGAATCCTCAGGCGAGTGCTGAGTCTGTGGCCATGCCACCCTGAATGTGCCCTGTCTCATCCTAAACGGGTGGTGAGCTCACAGGTATTTTATTCTTGTGCTTTATTTTTCATAAATGTCACATTATCTTTATTATTGTTTTCTTTTGTCTAAGAGCGCTGATTTTTTTAAAAAGATTTATTTATTTGAAAGGCAGAGTTAGAGAGAGGCAGAGAGAGAGAGAGAGAGAGAGAGGTCTTCCAAGCATTGTTTCACTCCCCAAATGGCCACAGCAGCTGGACCTCTGCCAATCCAAAGCCAGGAGCCAGGAGCTTCTTCCAGGTCTCCCACGTGGGTGCAGGGTCCCAAGGACTTGAACCATCTTCTACTGCTTTCCCAGGCCACAGCAGAGAGCTGGATCGGAAGAGAAGAAGCTAGGACTCAAACTAATATCCATATGGCATGCTGGCACTGCAGGTGGCAGCTTTTTTACTACGCCACAGCGCTGGCCCCATTACTACTTTCTACACAATAAGACTGTCTAAAGCAATGGTGATCTTCTAACCATGTGCTTCTAAACTGATTCCATTAAAATCAGAGGCAAGGCAGGATTACTTCCTATCACAGGGATTATTATATATTATTTTAGAGAAACTAGATGATTGTCCAGAAAGGGGCATGAGAGAACTTTCTAGAATGCTGGTCATGTTCTAGATCTTAAAAGAAGTTTGGATTCCTCCACTGTTTGCACTTGTCAAAATTCCCAGTGTTCACTCAAGATTTAAGCATTTTATTGGATGTAAATCTTACATCAAAAGAATAAATGTGTAAATATAGAACACTGCTTAATAACATACTGCCTAAAATGCTTAGGGGAACATGAATTGAAGTCTGAAATTCACTCAGAATGTTCCACAAAGTGGCCGGCGCCGCGGCTCACTAGGCTAATCCTCCGCCTGCAACGCCAGCACCCCAGGGTTCTAGTCCCGGTCGGGGCACCGGATTCTGTCCCGGTTGCCCCTCTTCCAGGCCAGCTCTCTGCTGTGGCCCGGGAGTGCAGTGGAGGATGGCCCAAGTGCTTGGGCCCTGCACCCCATGGGAGACCAGGATAAGTACCTGGCTCCTGCCTTCGGATCAGCGTGGTGCACCGGCCACAGCGGCCATTGGAGGGTGAACCAACGGCAAAGGAAGACCTTTCTCTCTGTCTCTCAGTGTCCACTTTTCCTGTCAAAAAAAAAAAAAAAAAAAAAAAAAAGAATGTTCCACAAAGTAAGTTGGTATCGTGGGTTGAGTTGTGTTCAGCTCTTGAAAATAAATTGCTATGTTGAAATCTCAGCTTCCAGCACTCAGAAGGGACCTCACTAAAGACAGAGGCTTTAAATAGGTTATCAAGTTAAAATAGGGTCTTTCAGGTGGGCTCCAGTACAACAAGAGTCGCCCTTGTGAAAGGGGGAATTTGATCACTAAGACATGCTTGAGCACAGATTTTGGGAAGCGACCCAGGAAGACAGCATCTACAGCATGGGGAGAGCCTGGAGCTGACGCCTTCCTTGCGGCCCTCGAAGGAGACCAGTCCTGCTGACACCTTGATTTTGGACTTGGCAGCCTGCAGATCTGACAACACGTTTCTGTCACCTAAGCCCCCAGTGGGTGGCACAGTTGGACTGATGGGTTAACACGAGGTGGGATTGAGGTGCTGAGTGTATGAGTGTTCACTGTAAAACTTTCAACTTTGCTGTATGTTTGGAAGCTGTTAAATGTTGGGAGGAAAGGAGAATGTTTCAAAACAATCTCTCAGAACTGAGACATGGGGCTGGTGCTGTGGCATAGTGGGCTAAGCCTCTGCCTGCTGTGCCAGCATCCCATATAGGCACCAATTCGAGTTCCAGCTGCTCTACTTCTGATCCAGCTCTCTGCTGTGGCCTGGGAAAGCAGTGGAGGATGGCCCAAGTGCTTGGCCCCTGCATCCATGTGGGAGACCCAGAAGAAGTTCCTGGTTCCTGGCTTCAGATCAGCTCAGCTCCGGCCACCGCAGCCACCGGGAAGTGAACCAGTAGATGGAAGACTTCTCTCTCTCTCTCTGCCTCTGCCTCTCTGTAACTCTGCCTTTCAAATAAATAAATAAATAAATCTTAAAAAAAAAAGAACTGAGAAATCAACTTTGTGTTCAAATAGTTCTCCATTCCTAGAAGTTTCTTCACGAAATTCCACATGAAAGATCAAATAGCTTCAGATGTGCAACAAGCATACAATAATGGCATTGAACATGTACACACATACACACATATATATATATGCCTGCACACACATATATTATACACACAAACGATACATACATGTGCACACATACATACACATAAACACATGCACACATGCATATGCACATACAAACACATACACACTCACATATACACACAAATACACTTTCACATATATACACACAGTCACATACACATGCTGTACACATAGACACACATACACACATGCACTCAAGTGCACATACACACACAAACATACATACACACATTATTACATACTGATTCAGAAATAGACTCTCATAAAAATAAAAATGTTAGTATATGTGTAGATATTGCTTATTTTACCCTTGTTAGTAATGACAAAAGACAATAACTGGAACCCCCATACTGTCCATTAACAAAGGAAAGGCTGATCAAACATGGTGGTGCATTGTGGACTACCATGTTTTGAATGAATTAAATCTGTATTGTTTGACTCATACACTAGACACGGCATTTCAAAAAAAGTGCATTTTAAACACTATTTTTACTTCTATAGTAAAGGACTAATAATGATACAGTTTTAAAACAAGAAAGCAGGTTATCCCTTTGCCAAGATGCTTACTGTATTCAATTTGCCTTACTCTCTAGGCACATTCCTGTACCCCCAAATGCTTAGAAGAGGGAAGGGACACCCAGGGCTAGCAGGGCTCCTTATCCTGAGGTAAGGTGGCAGAAGCAAGGGAGGCAGTAAAAATAATAGAATTAAAAAGGAAGGAGGGACCAACATGGGAAGCAGTCCACACAGCAGACTCCTAGAATGATTGTCGCAGTAAATAACACTCTGACCTCAGAATCAACCCTTAAGACTTCCTGGTCGGGCTGAAAGGCCTGCAAGAGCATCTCAGGCATGGAAATCAAGACGCTGTGGAAAAAAACCCTACACGGAGGATCTCTGCGAGACCTCAAAGGAAAGGAAGGGTCATCAAAGAAGGAGACACTCTTCTCTGAAGGGAGAGGAGAACATCCTCTTTGTTTATAGCCACGTTCAAATACCCACAGAGTCTGTGGTCACAAAAGGCCTCCATAGCCTTGGCAGCCCACGGCAAGAGCCTCGGATGATCACTGACGTCATAAAAAAAGAGTGTTGATTGTTAAAGGAACAACAGTAGTCACTGTGCACTTGCTCCCCAGGTCCCAATAGGGACCTCTGTCCCTACTGAATTGTAATATGAGAATCGACTGCAAATTCTCTCCCCAAACTCTACTCTCTATGTTGTGTGTGGGCATGGGGGCAAATTGTTGAACTCTATGATTAGCATAGAGTTGGTCCTCTGTATATAAAGTCATACTAAAAATGATCCATAATGAAGAAGGAGATGGGAGAGGGAATGGGAGGAGGGATGGGAGTTGGCGGGGTGGGTTATGGGGAAAAGAACCACTATATACTAAAGTTGTATCTATGTAAAAATGCATTCATTAAATTAAAAAAAGAAGCAAGGGAGCACCCAGGAAGGCAAGCAGATGGCGTGAGATGTCATCAGTCCCTCCTGACAGTTGAATCCGGATGGGGCTGGAAGCAGAGCTGGGCTACACCTAGTCTGGTGAAGAAACTGGGATTTGGTCATTGAAAACCCTGATCTTACTGCGGTCAAGGGAGATTGGGAATACTGCCTGCTCCACCGCCTGTGAGGCTGGGCAGAGGACTGACCCCTTCTGCCTTTGGTAAAATGGCAATGATCATGTCCACCTCCTGGGTGTGCAAACACACTGCAGACGCCCAGCACACAACCACGGGGATCTCTGTGCATGCACCGTTCACGGCAGGTGGTCTGCATCCTGACAGTTGCCATTGGTATCGCCGTGTCTTCCTAGTCTATCCTGGACAATAAAAGAGAGGAGAGCGCTTCTTTTGCCCCCTTGGCTTCCTGTTCCACAACTCCAGACCCTCCTTGTGTTTCCTGCTCGTCTATTGTGCCTGCAGCAGCTGAGGAATGGCAGGAAGTCCAAGGAGGAGCTTATCTCAGCAGTGCCCAGGTAAGAACCGGCCTTGACCCATTTATGCAAAAGGCTTGTGTGTGCACGGTGCCAACGAAGGCATCAGGATTTGGGCACCAAGTTTAAGGTCTATGGCCCAGGGTTAGCTTTTGAATAGGGAGAGTGGGGAATGGAGAGGGGAAGAAGAGGAGAGAAGGCTGACTTGATTTACCAAAGAACAGAATGCTATTCAAGAAAATCAGAAAGTGGTTAATTTCCTACTTCGTGTAGATCAGCCCTGATGGTATTTAGATAGCAGAGGATCTGCTCTGATAAGCTGTGTGGTTCATACATCATTCAACCCTGTCATGTCTTCTGAATCCGGTTGGATGAGTTAGGCAGCAGCAGAGGCTGGTGGATCCCCAAGATTCCAGAACCTGTAGTCAGAGGGGTCATCTATTCAACTCTTCACCTGCCGGGGAGCCACACCTCCCTCCCAGGTAGGAAGAAAGCCCCCTATTTTTATGTTATTTTATTTTATTTTTTTGACAGGCAGAGTGGACAGTGAGAGAGAGAGACAGAGAGAAAGGTCCTCCTTTGTCATTGGTTCACCCTCCAATGGCCACTGCGGCCGGCGTGCTGTGGCCGGTGCACCGCGCTGATCTGATGGCAGGAGCCAGGTACTTATCCTGGTATCCCATGCGGGTGCAGGGCCCAAGTACTTTGGCCATCCTCCACTGCACTTCCCTGGCCACAGCAGAGAGCTGGCCTGGAAGAGGGGCAACCGGGACAGAATCCAGTGCCCCGACCAGGACTAGAACCCGGTGTGCTGGCGCCACAAGGCAGAGGATTAGCCTAGTGAGCTGCGGCACAGGCAGAAAGCCCCCTATTTTTAAGACCCATGAAACCCTTCCCATACTGCTTGTCACCTTGTCTCCTTATAAAGAAAACAGATGTCCCGAGTTTCTGGCACACATGCTCACAGGCCTCATGGTCAGGAAGCCGTGCCCCTGAATTTCCCTGGGGAATTTTACTGCAGGGTTAAACCCTCCTTCTGTGGCTGTAGCAGAAAACAGGAAGTCCCCCTTCTCTGAATCAATCACTGCTCGCAGAACTGCATGTCTTCCGTGAAAATATCCCAGCCCCGTGGGAGCTTCACAGCCTGCTCACCATCAAGCACCACCAGCCTTAAAGCTGGCGAGTGCTGCAGAGATGAGCGGGGAGGCGTCAGCGGACAGCTACGTGTCGGGTGAGGCTCCGTGGTGCCCTCTGCTAACGGGGCCATGAGCGCCGGCTCTCCTTCTTGTATCCACCTTGGCCTTTTTCTTTGAGATCCACCTGTTGTTGCGTCTCCACTGACATCTTGGACACCTCTTGCCTGCTGCCCCCCGCCCTTCCTTTGGTACCCTGCAATCTCTCTACCTGCCTATTACCTTCAAGTCTATGTGCTAGGCACAGTGGCCCTGGTGGGTGGTCAGTGAAGGCTGGCCAGCCCCTTTCAGCTTAGCAACTTCCCTCCCATCACCTATGACTGGAAACTCAAGTTAGCTTGGTTTGATCTCCAAGGGCAAAATCCTCGTTTCATGGATCCACGTTACAAGGTTGCTGCCCTGGCTTGGCCTTCCCATTATGTCTACTGCGTAACAAGCACCTTTGTTCCTGGCTGGGTGTTGATGTTACTGGGATGTGACAATGCTCCCTTTGCTCTCCTCCCCACAGTGCATCAGCCTCAGCTGTTCCACACCAACGCACCGTGAAAACCGGATCAGCAGAGACCGCGGTGCCTGAGCAGCTCACTTGGGATGCTAAAAAGAAGCCCATGACTGGCACCTTCCCTTGAATGTCTCAGGATTGCTTGGGGGCCCTGTCATGTTGTCAGCCACACAAGTAATGAGCTGATAAGCTTCGCCTGCCACGGCCAATTGCATGGTCATTTCTGGACTCACTTAAGTTTCTCTAGAGTTAGAGACTCCCAATACCTGAAGAAGTCAAATCATTGGATCCTTCCTCTGGCTTCCAGGCTAACCAAACCATCCAGCCACAGCAAAGAGGAATCTCTTATTCTCTTCAATCCTGTGAAGATCCCCGATGAAGGAGGTATTCAATTCCCACTTCACAGATGAACAAATTGAGGCTTAGCGGAGACACAAGAATAGCAAATGGTGGTGCTGTCGGGAACCCAGGCAGAGAGCTCATTTCACTATCCCAACCCAGGACTGTGGACTTGCTGGAAACAGTCCAAGATCACCTTCCTCCCCCTGCTTCTCAGCTGCCCTTGACCAAGAGGCACAGGGCTATAAGGGGGCCCTTGGCCCCAGAAGGGACTGAGTCCCAAAGTCCCAAGTCTTAGCTCCATGAAGCAGGGTTGCATGGTGCTACGTCAGCACAGCTATGGAGCTTGCAGCAAACCCCCTCAAACACTGCTGAGAATGTGGTCTGTCTTCCTTCCTTCCTTCCTTCCTTCCTTTTTAAAGATTTATTTATTTTCTTGAATGGCAGAGTTACAGAAAGGCAGAGGCAGAGAGAGAGAGAGAGAGAGAGAGAGAGAGAGAGAGAGAGAAATCTTCCATCCTCTGGTTCACTCCCTAGATGACCACAACAGCAGGAGCTGCGCCGATCCAAAGCCAGGAGCCAGGAGCTTCCCCCGGGTTTCCCACCCAGGTGTAGAGGCCTAAGCACTTGGGCCATTTTCTACTTATTTCCCAGGCCATAGCAGAGAGCTGGATCGGAAGTGGAGCAGCTGGGACTCAAACCGGTGCCCATACGGAATGCTGGCACTGCAGGCAGCGGCTTTACCCGCTGTGCCACAGCACCAGTGTTTCTGAGCTGGGGCTTTTCTCTCACTGTCCCTGTGTCGGGGAAGAGGGGCAAGTCCCCCGTGAGTGCAGACCCCTAGGTCTCCAGCCCAAGCTTCAGCTGCCCGTGGAGGTCTTCTAGGCAGGGAGACAGCCAGGCTGGAATGGCAGTGGGAGATTCCAGGGCTCTCTTGCTGAAGAACGGGCTGCTCCCAGGTTTGAATCCCTCCTTAGCTCGCCTCTCTCTGTGAGCAGAGGCTCCTGGAGATTGGTTGGAAGCTGGCCTCTCTTTGAGTAGGAAGACGGGGGTAACTTCTCCCATTGTAACTCCCAACTCCTGAATATCACTGCTAATGCCTTTGTAGGTTTGGGGTTGGTTTGGTTTATGGAAGGACTTTTTCTTTACTCTTTTGCTTTCTGTTAGCACCCAGAGCTGCCCCCACAGGCAGGCGTTCCCATAGGCGTGGAGAAATGCATCCCAGGCAGTGCCTCCAGCCCTCCCACATGTCCCCTCCCAAAGCGCTAGCCTATCCCATGGCTGGGGAACAGCCTAAAACCAAGTTACCCAGGGCTTCCAGGGTTTGAGTAAGAGAAGGGGAGAGTGGACAGGGAGGTGGAGACCTGGACGGGGACAGGGATGGAGAGAGGAAGGAGAGAAAGAGGAAGCTGGAGGGAAAAGTGGGGGAGGGAAGAGAGGAACTGGAAAGACAGAAGGGCCAAGAATGCTGAAGCAAAGAAGGAACAGGAGGGGCGAGAAGGCCTGGGAGAAGACGTCACGGTCTCCCTGTGGGAGCCTATTCATTTCAGGGCCCAGCGGCACAAGTCTCTGGCCCTTGGCTGGCTCTGGATTGGCTGAAGCTGACAGTGGTTTTCCTGGGGGTGACCCCGGCTGAGCAGCAGAAAATAGAAGCTGCTCTAAGAGTAATGATAACAGTAATAAATAAAGCAGACCAGTGGCGAACATAATTAGGTTGCAGGAAAAGCTCATCGCAGGGAGAGGAAAAAGCTGTTCCACTGCCCATTTGCCTCCGATTGGTGTCTAGTGGGAGATTAAAGTGCTTTGCAAATGTAGTATTTTAAAGCGCCGAGGAAACTTGGGCATCCCAGGGGCTGACCAATTCCCCTCATTTTGCAGAAAAGCCTCAGAGAAATTAAATGATGTTCTCAACCAGTTAATAAGAGACTCCGACCCACAGGACTCCTGATTCCCAATTAGAGAGGAAACTTTACGGACCTGAGTGTCTGGGGCCTTGGAAACATGGCCGCCCTGGGTTCTCACCCCAGCCCCGTCTCTTGGACCCTGGAGGAGAGCTTTGCTCTTCCAGAATCTCTCCTGGGGGGAGAGTTTTGAAGAATGTTACAATGGAAGAATCAAGGTTTCACTTTAAAAAGTAGGATCCTTGGGGCCAGCACTGTGGCATAGCGGGTTAAGCCAAGGCCTGTCATGCCCACATCCCATGTGGGCACCCATTCAAGTCCCAACTGCTCCACTGCCAATCCAGCTCCCTGCTCATGTGTCTGGGAGAGCAGTGAAAGATGGCCCAAGTCCTTGGGTCCCTGCCACTCAAGTGGGAGACCCAGAGGAAGCTCCTGGCTCCTGGCTTTGGGCTGGCCCAGGCCCCGCTGCTGCTACCATTTGGGGAGTAAACCAGCAGATAGAAGATTTCTCTCTCTCTCTCTCTATATATATATATATCTATATATATATCTAGATATATATATAGATATATATATATTTATATATAACTCTACCTTTCAAAAAATAAAATAAATATTAAAAAATAACATCCTTGGCCAAAAACTCACTTCCGTGAGTGTGGCAGGATTGAACCATAGCCTCCCGCCACAGGTGGAAAGCGTCACTGTGGGCACAAGAACTCTCTGGATTAACCCAAGATCCCAAGAAGCTGCAGCTCCGAGGCCGTCCTGGCTCTCACAACAGGGGACAATCGTCTGCAGAGTGCTCCAACCTGCCCCACTGGGACTGCAGGTTTTTACCCAACGTGAGCTGTTCCAGTGTCCTCTTCCTGCCCCACCTCAGGTCAGCCTCCTTCCTCTCCATTCATTCACCCCACGATATAGATCCCCCCGATCCAGTAGAGCAGCCACTCACTAATGTGGCTGTTTAAATTCAACGAAATAAAGTGTAAAATGGGACCGCCATTGTGGCACAGCTGGCGAAGCTGCCTCCTGCGACACCAGCATTCCATCCAAGCTCCAGTTTGAGTCCTGGCTGCTCTGCTTCCAATCCAGCTCCCTGCTAATGTGCCTGGGAAGGCAGCAGAAGATGACCCCAGTGCTTGGACCCCTGCACCCACATGGGACACCCAGATGTAGTTCCTGGGCTCCTGGCAGCCTGGCCCAGCCCCTGCCATGGAGGCCATTTGGGGAGTGAACCAGCGGACAGAAGAATCTCTCTCTTTCCCAACTCTCTCTCTCTAACTCTGCCTTTCAAATTAATAAACCTTTAAAAACTGAAATAATACGCAACGTTGCATTTCTTGTTCCAGTCACAGTTTGAGTGGCTGTGTGCAGGCCATTCCCGTTGCTGCAGAGAATATTGAATGCTGCTGGTGCAGGCCCAGGCCCGGAGTTCTGTTGCTCTTTGTTGTGCTTTGCTTACTCTTTCCTCTGCCAAGCTGCAGACCTGGGCTTGGGGCTAGCGCTGCTCCCCACCCCTGCCTGGTTGCCTGCGGACAGGCCGTGGGACGTGCTCCGGCTGAGCAGGCCCCGCGATGCCTCCCAGGTCACAGAGGAGTAGAAAGGGCTGCCCCATGCTGCCACGCTGTGCTCACTTGCTGGCCTCCACCTTTCATCAGCTTTCCCCATGACTTCCTCTGCGACTCCCTGGTGTCCCAGGTGACAGCAGGTTAAATGGCTTCAGTAGCACCTTGGGCTTCAAGGTCCAGCTGGGTTGAGCTGAACACGAAGGAATTAGTCACCAAGTTCTCCTCCTCCTCCTCCCTTTGCTCGTCTGCCCCTTCTCGCTGTGCCCTCAATTTCCAGTGCAATGCATGTGCGAATAGGGAGGCAGCAGCCATGGCTACCTGCAAATCGGAATCGGAAAAGAAAGGGCCGGACTTGTGTTTCCGGGCAATTATAGACTTCTCCAAGACAGAAGGAGAAGGAGAGAATGGGGCAGGAGACAGCTCTTTTACCACTGGAGTGAGCGAAAGCAAGGCTGGTGGGAGAGCAGACTTACGCGTTGCCCAAACCACAGAGAGAGTGCATCTCTCTTACTCCTGTCATTTCTCGTCCCTGACCAAAACTCCCGTATTCGTTCCAAGGTCTTACTCCTTCACTCACTCACTCGCCCTCACCCAGACCTGCCCATCAGAATCACATGGTGCAGTGATTAAGACGCATGCTGTAACAGAGTGCCTAGGGTCAAGTCCCAGCTCTGCTCCTGATTCTAACTTCCTGCTAACACACGCACCTGCAGCAGCTGGTGGCTTAAGGACTTGGATCCCTGCGACCCACACAGTAGAGCTGGATTGAGTTCTCAGCTCCCAGTGCCCCAGCGTGTAGGCATTGAGTGAATCAGCAGCTGGGATCCTGTCTCTCCCTCCCTCCCTCCCTGCTCCCTTCTCCCTCCTTCCCCCTGTCACTCTGCCTGTCATATAAATAAGATAATTTAAAAAAAAAGAATCACTAGTTCTTTTTTAAAGCACACAAACCAAACTATACCCTGGATGAATTGAATCTGCTTTAGTGGATGATAGGGAGAGGGAACAGAGAGTAGAGGGGGTTGGGCCTGGACACAGGTGTCTTGCCAAAATTCCCGTTATTCTGCTGCTGGCTCCTGGGTAGGAAGCACTTCATTCATTCATTTATTCATTCAACAAACAAACATTCCTGAGCACCAAGGACTGCGGTTGGGCGAGGGGTAGGCAACAGGGAATGGTTCTTAAGCAGTGGTTCTCAAGCCTGGAGAGCTCTGGGAAATCCTGCTCAGACGGTTTTACACAGGAACCTCCTGGGGGCAGACACCCAGGCACAGCCACCACGGAAGTGCTTCCCCGGATTCCATGAAGGGTGTCTGTAAACGCAGGGGAGGGTGTGGGCTCCTCACTGAGCCCTGCGGGGCGGCCAGGCGTCCCTGCAGAAGTGCAGTGTCACCAAGCACACTCCAGCTGAGTGTCTTCAGCGTCCTTGGCCAGGCAGCCACCACGGTGACAAGAGGGGGAGGACTGGCCTGGGGAGAGTTCCAAGTCCAGGGAAGGAGAGGACCACCTCAGCACCTCCAGCTGGTCAGACCACAAACCTGGACTTGAAGAGGCCCGGCCCCCTCCCAACGTGAAATCTGTTTTTGTAGCAAGAGCTCCTGTGCCCACAGACACACCACCACTTCTAGGGGGATTGGCTGTGCAACAGGGGCTCGAGCAGCCATCTCTTATCTCACTCCACTCTTTTTCCCTTTTGTTAACATTTTGTCCTTTTTTTCTTCAAATCAACATTTTAAAATCAAGACACTGGGGACCTAGAAATGAAAATGAAAATGAAGGGGCTGGTGCTGTAGTGTAGCAGGCGAAGCCACCGCCTGCAGTGCCGGCATCCCATATGGGCACCGGTTCGAGTCCCGGCTGCTCCACTTCCCATCCAGCTCTCTGCTATGGCCTGAGAAAGCATATAGGATGGCCCAACTGCTTGGGCTCCTGCACTGGTGTGGGAGATCCAGAGGAAGCTCCTGGCTCCTGGCTTCAGATTGGCATAGCTTTGACCACTGCAGCCAATTGGGGAGTGAGCCAGCAGAGGGAAAACCTCTCTCTCTCTCTGCCTCTCCTTCTCTCTCTGTGTAACTCTGACTTTCAAATAAATAAATAAAGCTTTAAAAAAATGAAAATGACCTGTTCCCAACCTTCCATTATGAACTCTTGGCCTTGGACAGGGTACAGTCTCTGGGTTTGGGTTTCTCTGTCCAGAAAATGAGGCCAAAATGAGGGGGAATCTCCGAGGCTCCCAAGGCTCTAAGGCCACCTGCTTCTGGGGCACGTGGATTGGGGTCAGCATGGAAAGGGGTGCTTTCCGCCTACGCTGGCTTTTCTAAGTGGCTGGTTGAATAATGGATACACTTTTATTAGTATTGCGAGGCTGGCCCAGCTGTACACTTTCAGAAATCCAACTAAATCCAAATCACATGTCCATGACCAGGATCCCAGCTCTGATGAGAAGTGTGCCTTCTGCCGAGCCCACAGAGCCCGTGCTGAGCCTCCAGCCCCTTCCCTTCTGCTCCCCTAGGGCCCCTGGCTCCCCCCCCAACCCCCCGTCTCATCACAGGGACAACACCGTGTGAGCAGCTCTACCTACTCGGACACTGCCCCTGAATTTCTTCTTAGGGAGTTGTTTGTGCATGTTGTCATGGTTGTTCCGAGCTCCAAGTCCAGCTCGTGGAGGTGGCCCTGCTCAGGAACGCCTCATGGGGCCACAGCTTCTTAGGGCAGGAAAAGCGTTTTCCAAATGTGAGAGAGAAGGTTGGCGGATCCCACGTCACAGCCACGGAGAAGTGGCAGCCAGTGCACGAAGGGTCTGGGTGACAGACTCGGGGTCAGTCTAGCCTCTGCCCTTGCCATGCGCGGGGCTGGAGCCAGTGTTGCCTTTCAAGACCCTCAGCAAGGACCCGGAAGTTTGGCGAGGGTTCCCTCCGCAGACTCTGGGACATCACCTTCGAGAGGCTTCTGGCTCTCAGGAGCCTGAGGGAAGGATGCCCTGGCCATGGAAACTGTACTGGGAAGGGAGGGAAGAGAGTAAGCAACACAATTCATATAGCCATCGGCAACCAGATGCCAGATGCAGCTAAGCCTTAATTGGGGATTAGAGGATGAAATTTACTGAGCGCTGCCTCGGTGCCCTCATTACAAGCTGGAAAATTCTCCGTGCAGGTGCAATGACCTTTTGTGCAGTGACCCTGAGGCTGGCTGGGTCCCAGGGAGCATCTTGCCCCAGCAGCCACTGGGAGCCTACCCCCTCTCCTGTCCAGGAGTTGCCCCCTCCTGCAGTGTCTACCCTGAGTGGCAGAGAGGAGAAAGAAAAAAATGTGGTGCCTACTTGTACGGGGCCATTGGATGGGCCCTAGGTGATCCCAGGAGCTCCATTTCTTTCTGTCCAGCATCTGTGTAGTCCGAACCTCCTTCATTTGTTTTGGTAATACCTCTTCATGATTCAAAACTTCAAGGTTTGACTTTAGAATGCAAGTGGTCCTGACCCCAGAGTCCTGTGTCACACCACACAGGTGGGGACATGCATTAACTCGCCACCTGATTTGAGGCTCAGAATGGGCCTGCAGGCAGGCGAGGAAGGACAGGGGACACTCTTCTGTCTACAGGGGCAGAAACTGAGCCTGGAGGTGGGAAGTTCCACGGTTAAGGCCTGGATGCAGGCCTTCAAGGAAGGACAAATGGTGCCTGGACTCTGGATGCAGCTGATGGCAGGAGCTGGATGAGGTGACCACTCTGCTGCCTGGGCATCCACCGGCCTTTATCTCTGGCTTTCCTGGTTCTGGGAGGACAGTAAACAGCCAGCAACACCATGGACGAAGACGTACTTTGTTGAGGGTCTCCTGAGAACCACAGAAAAGGATGGTTCCTGTTTGTTTCTGTTTTTTTTTAAGATTTATTTTATTTATTTGAAAAGCAGAGGGAGAGAGAGAGAGAGAGAGAGAGAGAGAGGTCTTCCATCCATTGGCTAACTCTCCCAAACAGCTGCAATGGCCGGGGTTGGGCCAGACTTAAGCCAACAGTCAGGAGCTTCATCTGGGTCTCCGACATGGGTACAGGGGTCCAAGCTCTTGGGCCGTCCTCTGCTGCTTTCCCAGGCACGTTAGCAGGGAGCTGGCTTGGAAGTGCAGCAGCTGAGACTCGAACCAATGCTCATATGGGATGGCAGAGGCGCAGGCAGCAGCGTAACCTGTTACACCACAACGCCTCCTCAGTTCCTGTTCTTACTCATGGAGCTTACAGCCTAAATGGGGACTAAAGACAGATAGACACTTAAAGACGAGTAGTGACAGCATCGCCTTCAGTTTATCGGAGACTTCATCTAATTTCAAAGCACTTATTCCCTGGTATGCTAATCTCCCATTCAGCCCGATGTGCCCTCGGAAGCACGAATGTGAAGCTACTGTTAATATTATTTAGATTACTTTTTCTGCCCTGCAAGCTACTGGAGGGCAATGCTGTTTCATTGATCTTTTTGTCCTCTGCATCTCTGCATCTGGAACTGCGAGTTTTGCAGGGAATACAGAACAAATGCTTGCAGATGTAGGATGAGTGGAGGTGACTTGAACTTCACAGAAAGTCTGCCCTGGAACTTTCTTTTCTTTAAAGTCAAGGAATCTGAGGCATGGGTAGGGAAAGTGACACACAATTAGCAACAGAGCTGCGGCTAAAAGACATCCTATGAGGGGTGTAAAAGGAAGATGTGGGGGTTCTGCCTGGGAGCGGTCAGGGAGACCTTCCTGGAAGTGGTGTCCCTTTCATAGGCACTTTCACAATGTATGAGCTTCAGAGAGGCATAAAGAAAAAGGAACTAATGAGGAAGAGCTGCATGAAGTAACTCCTGGAGGAGGCAGAAACACTGCAGGAGGACGGCTGGCTGCAGAGTCCAACTCGGCAGGCTGGGACCAGGCCTGCGAGGGCCTTGAGCGTCAGATCGATGCTTGAGGCTTGGCCATGAAGCCCATTTGGGCCACGACACACCCGGACCACATCTCCTCCCGAGGACACCAACCCTGGGCAGGCGTCCACTCAGCATGAGGGCTGTGTGTTGTTCTCGCTGAGTCCCAGCCCAGCACAGGGCCTGGCGGCATGATTCAGTCATGAGCAAGCTGCCTCGGCCCCTAATGAGAAAGATTGGAGTCCACAAGCTGCATGTTTATTACTGAAGCCACCACAATTAATTACGGACTCTGAAAGGGAGGGAAGCTCTGTGCTTGAGCTGGGGAGCAGGAGGCTACTGTCCACCGTGACGAGGTGGCCAGAGCCAGGTGCACGTGGCTCTAAGCCTGGCCTTCCGGGCCCCTGGAGGAATCATTCACCCTGAGTGATTCATTCACTCAGTCAGCAAACACTGCTTGAACCCTGACTGTGCGCCAGGCCCCTCTCCTAAGGCCGAGGTCTGCACCCGGAGGACCCCAGGATCTGGGGACCGTTGGAGACAGGTGTGCGACCGGACGCTTGGAACACGATCTGCTGGCATATGCTCCCCTGAAGTATGGGGCCCTCACCCGGTGTGGGGTGACCTGGATGAACAGTTGTCTGAAGTGCCTCGCAAGGCATGGAAGGCCAGTTCCTTAGCCCGTGAGCAGTGGGAGCCGCTCCTGAGTGGGCATTCACGTGGGCAGACCTGTCTGTCTCTCCACAGGACACCTACTATCCCTGGCTGTCCCCTGCCTTCTCCCATGGCCTTCTGACTTGTCCGCTGTGACCCTGCCTCTCCTGGATGCCACAGCTTCGGGGACAGTGGAAGCTGGAGTACTGCTCCACAGGGCTTCTGGTTGATGTGTCTGGCAGCTGGGTGAATGTTTGAGGACAGGATGACCACAACGGGGACTCACGCCCTATGGTCTAAGTGCATGCTTTATTCCCCCCGCTGAACCCCCATGGGCTGCTGAGTCTCCTGCTAGCCTAAAGTAGGGGACAGCTGTGCCCCACCAAGCTCATCAGAGATCTCTGATCACAGCTTGGACCAGAGCTTCCTGGAGCCCATCAGAGGAGGGAGAGTCCCTCCATGGAATGCAGTCATGGGAAAGCAAACTCGTCCGAGTGTCTGCTGCTCAACAAGTCTGGGGGAACTGTGCTGAGGCCCAGGTGTGCACGTGTGTCCTAGTGGGAGTCCCTTCGCATGGGAGCTGAGGGTCCCTCCGCTGACTGTGGGAATGTGGATGTGGCCAGCTCCTGTTGATAGGAAGCCCGGCCTCTCCTGGTGCTGGCCACAGAAATGAGCACCTGTCCCTCCCACCCACACTAACTGCCCCCTTCCCAGGGCTAATGACACATCACCACCCAGAAAGCTTCCCCTTCCACTGCTGCCTGGGCCCTCCTGCAAGGTCACACCGGGTTGGAGCGTCGGGCTGATACATCGATTATGGACTGGCTGCACTGCCTGTTTCAAGAGGCAAGTGGTATGTGTCTACCAAACCCGGCAACATCTCGTGGAAACAGGGAGCCGAGCAGATCCGAGTATTCTCAGAGCAGGAACTCCTGGTTATCCAGTGAAGAAGCACCCTCTGGCCTCCTACCTGACACTGCTTCTGTCGCCTGAACCGCACCTCTGCTGCTGGGTTTCCATCCTGTTCCCTTGGCTCCGGTGTCTGGGGCGACAGGGAGTAGCCAGGTGGCCTCCACTCACCACGGCCTCTCCTGCCCCTGCCTGCGTTGCCCCCCCCAACCATGACCTTGCTCCTGTCTGCATTGTCCTGTCTTCCCCATGGCCCTCATGCCCACTGCTGGCTTTATTTCACATATGGCCAAATGGGTTTCCCCTCTTAGTTCTTCTTTCTCAAAACTGCTTTAGCTATTTATGCCTTTATTCTACCGTGTGACTTTTGGAATCGATTTGTCCAATTTCTGAAACATCCTACCTGGACTCTGATTAAAATGGAGCCAAACGTAAAGATTAATTGGGAAGAAATACAGTAGCCTTACAGTGCCGAGACTTCACATTCATAAATGTTACATCACTCCAATCATGCGTTCTAATGAGATTTTTTCCCAACCAGGGTTTGTACTTTCTGTGGTTAGCTTTATTGGCTTGGATTCCCCCAGAAGCAGACTCTGAACCAAGGATTCCAGTGTGCACAGTCTGTTGAGAGGCACAAGACGTTCAAGGCGGAGTGATTCAGAGGAGAAAGTAGAGCAATAGAGGGTATATTCATGAGCCAGTCTCCCAGCGCAAAACTGGAGCCTAATCCTGCCGGAAAGCAGTGTGATAATCATGTCTTACAATTACCCTAGACAAGGGCAAAAGAGCTGGTTGGTGAAGGGCTGCCCTTAGCAAGATGCTAACACGCAGGTCCTCCCTCTAGGATGTGCAGACAGATGGGCTCCCCATTCCTGCCACAGAGATGAAGGGGTTGGTGCTGTGAAGTGATGCCAAAGGCAACCAGATGCTGTGAGCACAGCGGGTGCCTCGGGCAGCTTGCGGGGGAGACCGTGCTGGGAAACCACAGAGGGCTCGACGGCGGCGACAGGCTGCTATTTGTGGTACCCACGCGGGCAGTTTTCAGGCAGAAGCTGATGGATGTGTCAAGGACATGCAGAAGGGAGCCTATCCTGAAGAACTCAGGACTAGAGCTGTGACCCTTGGTCTTGCTGTGCAGAGGGCCCATGGTAGGTACCCCTAATCTGGACACTCGGACAAGTACAATTCCCAGCTCTCTTGCCCAAGGAGGCTATCAGAACACAAGGAAGTCATAAACTGCAACCATAGGCCCACCAGAATTGATGGTTTTTTGGTGCAGCTTGTATCACTTGGTTGGTTGTCCCCAGCTGTGTGCAGCAGGCACTCTGACTTCTGGCAGCACACCAGCTGTCCCAGTCACCACTCCACTGGGAACTTCATGGCCACACACCCTCTGAGGGCCCGCCCATTGTCACTGACTCCAGCAAGCGGACAGGCAGGGGTGCTGCTGGGTATGGGATCTTGTTCTTGGTCCTGCAGGTCTCTTCCTCTCTTGGCCAATTGCTGAGTATGCTGAACAATTACATAGCCATTCCTTTGAAGTAAACATCACCATTAATTATTTGAGCCTGAACAATTGGGTTTTGAGCACAGCAGATCCCCGGAGGGGATGGTGGGGGGACAGCACCAGACAGAGCCCCTGTGTAGAACGTGACTTTGGAGTGGTCATTTCTCTTAGGGAAGGGAGGCTGAGTGAACGGGCCAGAAGGGGACTCGAACAATTTCCTGTAAGGTATAAGGCGTGCAAAAAGCAACCCCAAGGCCGGCGCTGCGGCTCACTAGGCTAATCCTCCGCCGGCGGCGCTGGCACCCCGGGTTCTAGTCCCGGTTGGAGCGCCGGATTCTGTCCCGGTTGCCCCTCTTCCAGGCCAGCTCTCTGCTGTGGCCAGGAAGTGCGGTGGAGGACGGCACATGGGAGACCAGGTGAAGCACCTGGCTCCTGCCATCGGATCAGCGCGGTGTGCTGGCCACAGCGCGCTGGCCGCGGCGGCCATTGGAGGGTGAACCAACGGCAAAAAGAAAGACCTTTCTCTCTGTCTCTCTCTCTCACTGTCCACTCTGCCTGTCAAAAAAAAAAAAAAAAAAGGCAACCCCAGTGAGCCCATTCCCTCAGCTGTCTCCATCCTGCCAATCAACTCCCAGAGCCGCCAGCATCACTTGAGGCTTCCCATGGGAAATTCCCATGTGTGTTTGGGGGTCAGAGAGGAATCAGTAGGGGAGTGAGCCCCACCGTCGGCACCCACTTCTGGGAAGAGGGGTGAAGACCTTAGCTACCCCTCCTCGGAACACTTCTGAGCCCTTGTCAAGTGGGATCTCTTGATGATTTAATAAAATCCACGTCAAAGGCTGCTTTAGAAAAGCAAGAATGCCTAGGGCGTGGCCTCTCCCACCAAGCATCCTGCAGATAAACTTTCTTCACTTTGGGATTCAGCTGTGTTTAATTCAATTCAATAAATATAGATCGTGCCCCAGCCATTGTCCAAGGCACTGGGATGAGCCCTACTCTCTGATGCAAATGTTTAAAGGGAGAAATAGACCAGTAAAACACAAATGCTCCTTCCAGGTGACGTGTTGAGTATAGTAACCCCTTCCTCTTTCCCGCGGTTCCTCTTAATATTCATGTAATGCTTACTATATCCCCTCACATTTCTCTGCACTGAGAAGGTAGTAACATGGAAAGCAAATAAAACCCTTCCTTTTATAAAATCCTTGCTTGTATTCTAGGGCAGAAGGTAGCCAATTAACAAACTAACACATCTATAAAATAGCTTGCTATGGAAGGGCAATTGCTATGCGGGCAACTGGGGTGGTATTTGTATATGGGGTGGTTGGGGACAGCCTCTTTGAGCAGCTAACTTTTGAGCAGTAAAATGAGGGAGTAAGGGATCAGAGAAGGAAAGCAAAGAGAGTTCTATGCATAGAGCAGGCACAGCGGTTTTCAAAATAATGGGCTGCATCAGGCTGCATAATAAGCAGCTGGAGGTAGGGTGTCTAACCAGACGCGTGCAGGAGGCAATGGAGAAGGTCGAGGAGGGCTGGCCTCTGGGGGTGTGGCAGAGGCTGCGGCTGGAAGTGGAGCCGGCCGAGGAGGAGACCGCACGCAGGGAGCGGCAGTGCACAGCCTGAGAGGGCAGGGCCCAGCAAGGGCTCTCTTCCTGGGAGCTCCTGCTTGAGGTCAGAGGCTCAGAGGGCGGGGTGTGAGATGCAACACTCGGGAGGACATTCCAGAACGCCCCCCAAGCGGTTGGAGGAGTTGCTCTAGACTCCCAACAGTGGATCCGCTCGCTCAATGCACAACAAGCCAACCACTTGCGTGGTGGGAGAAAGGAGGTGTTTATTGCAAAGCAAGCAAGGAGCCAGGAAGCTATCGCTTAACCCCTCGGCTTCCCAAGTGTTCATGCATGAGGGTCTTACCCGCTGAGGTCGGGGCTGAGGAGCATGCTCAGCTTGTGTGCAAGTTCCCGGCTGGTCTGCAGCGCCCGTGACCCTCTGATTGCTGGGTGATACCGTGTCCTTCGGGGGACTGCTGTGATGGCCAGGTGATTTGCCATCAGTCTGGGGGCTGCATGCAGGTGGTTGCTACTTTTTACTCTGAGCCTGCGGTTCTGGGAGAAGAAATCCTTCAAGACAAGAGCAGACACCAAGATGCATCTATAAGAGAGATACATGACTCCAGGAGTGCAGTGATTAGGGACTTTGTGGCTCGGGCTGCACCATTCCCTCAGCTCAGTGAGCTCATTTTAGTAAGAGGCTCACTTGCAATCATAGTGAGACAAGGAAACTTCCAGCTGAGGGAGGGAAGCAGGGAGGCTGGGAGAGCAGCACCTGGTGCTTTCTAGCACCCGCATCTAAGACACGGCATCACGCAGGGGCGAGGAACCCTCTTCCTGCCAAGGGCCATTTGGTTATTTATAACATCACACAAAATGATCAACTTAAAAGTGAGCCTGCTATAGATTTACTGAATTTCGAGTCCCACCTGCTGTTGCCTTGGCTGGGCCAGACCAAATGATTCCATGGGCTTCTACCCTATCAAGGAGAGGCCGGCAGTTGGGGGCTGACTCGCTGGGACATTCATTGCTTTCCTCCTCTATCCCATGGCTTCTGCAGCTGTAAATGCGGCAGGAGCACTCTTGCCTTCTCTGGGCCCTGAACAGCCAGGCACGGAAGCAATGCCTGCGGGTGGGCCTCTGGAGCCCAGCACCTACCTGCAAGCAGAACCATTCCCGTCCTTACCTGGTCTCCCATCTTTACAAGCCCTAAGACTCAGACCCTGCTGACATCTGGCAGGGCTTCCTCGCAGCCATTCGCCCATCTCCCAGCAGGACCCCCACCTCTACTGTGACCCACCACCTAGCAATGCGGTGTCATGACAATGGCATCGGCTCTAACAGTAGGCTTGTGGGCTGACCAGAGCAACACAGAGCATGTGTCTTCCTTCTTTTGGAAACAACCTCAGAGCAAGGAGGTAGGCAAGAGGCAAGAACTATCCATCTTCACAAAGTAGGAGAGATCAGAAACTTGGGATGACAAGTAAACGGAAACATCATACAAATAATGCAGATCCAGTTTGGAAGGAGTACAGAGAGAACGGGTAGCAGCAGAGTAACAGAAAGAACTTTCAGAATATGTTTCTGGAAGATGCGAGGATCCTTTAGACATGTAAAGCTGAGACTTCAAAAGCCGGAGCAGGAGTACAGGGGTTGGTGATTTCCTGAGCCTAATCCCACCAACAGCGAAGAGTCAAGGCCAAGGGTCCCACACTCCAGCCATATTTGCAAGTATCTTTGTGACAGCAGGGAAGAAAGAGGCTTTGCCTTGTGAACAGCCACAAAGTCACCTACCCTGTGCTCACCTGCTGCAGAGAAGTAAAATCGAAGCCTCTCACCTGCAGCCAACACCTCCCATCCCCCATGCCAACCAGAAATTCCCATAGCCTGGAAATCAGCCCAGCCCTCCCCAAAACCCCAGACTACGGAAGCTCCTCCCTCTGGAAAGTCCGTCTCTACAAAGGAACAGTGTCTGCGCAAAGAAACAAAGACAACGGAAAAACAAATCCAAGACAAGGTGGAGAGGAAAACATTTGCACAGCGCACAGTCAATGGTGACTAAACATTTCACCAGGATTTTTTAAAAAAGAAAGTAACAAGGCAATTATCTCCAGGAGACAAAAGCATTGAACCAGGAGATAAAATGACTGCCTATTATCTAATGAAACCCAAGGTTGGATTATGAAATAGAGAATTACCTGAAACAGGATCTGCTGAGACAGGGGCTTAACACTATGATATAAAGTTGGTTATGAAGATAATTGCCAGAAAAATGGGAACCTTCCACATTGCACTCCCAAGGGGAAGCGGGGAGGGGGAGGGAGGTGGCTGGAATCCCTGGGAAGAAAGTTTCTTAAACTACTGAAATGGAAAGTGTGACAGAACTAAGATCAAACATGCATGCCACTGAATGCATGCTAATGAGCTAGACCCACTTATTATTATTATTTTTTTGACAGGCAGAGTGGACAGTGAGAGAGAGAGACAGAGAGAAAGGTCTTCCTTTTGCCATTGGTTCACCCTCCAATGGCAGGAGCCAGGTACTTATCCTGGTCTCCCATGGGGTGCAGGGCCCAAGGACTTGGGCCATCCTCCACTGCACTCCCTGGCCACAGCAGAGAGCTGGCCTGGAAAAGGGGCAACCGGGACAGAATCCGGCGCCCCGACTGGGACTAGAACCTGGTGTGCCGGCGCCGTTAGGCGGAGGATTAGCCTAGTGAGCCACGGCGCCGGCTAGACCCACTTATTATTTTTTAAAAGATTTATTTATTTGAAAGGCAAAATTATAGAGACAGAGGGAGAGAGAGAAAGAGAGACAGAGAGAGAGAGAGAGAGAGAGAGATCTTCTATGTGCTGGTTCATTCCCCAAATGGTCGCTAATAGCTGGAGCTGGGCTGATCTGGAGTCAGGAGTGTCTTCTGGGTCTTCAACATGGGTGCAGGGGCCCAAGCACTTGGGCCATCTTCCACTGCTTTCTCAGGCCATAAGCAGAGAGCTGGATTGGAAGTGGAGCAGCTGGGACTTGAACTGGTGCCCCTATGGGATGCTAGCACTGTAGGTGAGGCTTTACCTGCTACACCGCTGGGCTGGCTCCTGAACTCACTTATTAAAAGATGACTTCAAAATGTACCACAAAGCACAACAAACTCTGCTGAGTAGAAAATGTACACCTCAAAAAAAGAGATTTAGGAAGGCTGAGAATAAAGGATAGACAATGGAAGCTGGCCAGGATCTGGGTATCAGAAAGGCTGGTTTCCAGGAGAAGCTTTAACTGAGACAAAGGCTGCTGAATGTGCAGCTGGAAAGAAATTCTAACACTTCTGACAACCTATGCATGACTAGCACAGTGTCAACATTTACAAAGCAAAAATCACACAAGACAGCAGAGGAAACAGGCAAAAACACATCTGCAATAAAAGGCTAACTTCAATTCTCCAATCAAAGATCAAGTGGATAGGGGCCAGCGCTGGGGCATAGTAGGCTAAGCCTCTGCCCGTGGTGCCGGCATCCCATATGGGCACCAGTTCTAGTCCCAGCTGCTCCTCTTCCAATCCAGCTCTCTGCTTATGGCCTGGGAAAGCAGTAGAAGACAGCCCAAGTGCTTGGGCCCCTGCACCCACCTGGGAGAGCTGGAAGAAGCTCCTGGCTCCTGGCTTCAGATCAGCCTAGCCCTGACCGTTGCAACCATTTGGGGAGTGAATCAGTGGATGGAAGACCTCTGTCTCTGTCTTTTCCTCTTTCTGTCTTTAGCTCTACCTCTCAAATAAATAAATAAAACCTTTGAATCTTTTAAAAAATAAATAAAAGAAAAAGAACTCAAGTGGATAAAAAATTAAGTTTACAGAAGATCAGAATAACTTAATCAGTACACTTATTTTATATATTGCAAACTCTGGACCTTAAAACAGAGAACATATTTATTTGAAATGCAAAGTAAAAATGTTTGAAATTCATTCTCTGACTATACTGCATTAAAACTAGAAATAAATAATTAAAACACAAATAAAAAGTCATCACCAACAGAAAAAAACTGAAGTCTTTTAAAAACAACTCTAAAGAAAAGATACATGCAAATAAACAGAGTATAATGGCTAGAACATAACAATTAAGATAAAATATATAAATCCTATGAGATAGAGCTGAAATAATATTGAGAGAAATTTATTTTATTACATACTGCTAATAATCAAGGGTAATAAGAAAAATGAGATAAGCATTCAATTCTAGAAGTTATCAAAAATAATGGAGCAACTTTTAGGAAAGCTGAGGGAAAATTTAAGAGCAGCAATTTGGGGCCCGTGCTGTGGTGCACAGGTTAACGCCCTGGCCTGCAGTGCCAGCATCCCATATGGGCACCAGTTCAAGTCCCGGCTGCTCCACTTCTGATCCAGCTCTCTGCTATGGCCTTGGAAAGCAGTAGAAGTCCTTGGGCCCTTGCAACCGTGTGGGAGACCCGGAGGAAGCTCCTGGATCTTGGCTTCGTTCGGATTGGCACAGCTCCGGCCATTGCGGCCAACTGTGGAGTGAACCATCGGATGAAAGACCTCCCTCTCTCTCTCTGCCTCTCCTCTCTCTGTATAACTCTGACTTTCAAATAAATAAATAAATCTTAAAAAAATAAGCAATTGATATATCAATTTTTCAAGGAGCATGTTAGAGTTGAAGCAACACCTTGACAGTAGGGACTCCTTTAGAGCACCAGAGACTCCATTGTGAGAAACCAACCCTCACCATGAGACTCTGGTCTGAAACCATGACCTAAACCTTAGACGACAGCAGGCCGCTGCCTCCCACGTGGCAGAGCATAGAAACTCCCTATCATGATTGCTCAAGCTTAAAAGGAGATAGGCTGCACCTGGATTAACATTAAGATTACAATTTTTTATGTCCCACATATGATTTAGGTCAATAGGCCCCACATATGATTTAGGTCAATAATCATGTAGGTCAAGATTGTAATTCATATTAGTTCTGCATAGGTCTTAGGTCAGCTTGACCCTCCCCTCCTTATAGTTTTTGCCTTTATAAACCCTGTTGCTTTGAGCTGCCGGTTCGAGAGTTCTTTAGGGCATGAGTCCGCTCTCCACCACTGTCAAATTTTATCAGTGTGTGGTGCTCCTCTGTTTGCACTTACTCAGGTACGTCAGAGTAAACCAAAGAGCTGGCTTTGGGAAAATAAATAAATAATCAAATTAATTTTTAAAAAAAGAGAGCAAAAATCTACAAAATAAAATGTATAAAGTAGGGGAGATACAGATATAGGATAAATTAAAACAATGCTCAACTCTATGTAAATACATCTCAAAATCTAAAGGGGATGAAAAAATCACAGAATTCATACAATTTACTAAATTGTCTCTACAAAAGATAGAAAATCTAAACAGATCAACTATAGAAGAATAAATAGGAAAATCTGGCAAGCTTTCTCTCCACAAAAATTCCAAAGAAGCTGATTTTTGAAAGTCTTTTATTTATTTATTTTATTGGGAAGGCAGAAAGACAGTCCACTGGCTCACTCTCCAGATGCCCACAAGCAGGGCTGGGCTGGACCCCTCAGAAGCCAGGAGCCAGGAACTCAGTCCAGGCTTCCCCGTGGATGGCAGGGACCCAATTACTTGAGCCATCACCTGCTGCGTCCCAGTGTGCACACCAACAGGAAGCCAGAATCAGGACTCGAACCCAAGGCCTCCAATGTAGGATGTGGTTGTCCCAAGTGGCAGCTTAGCTACCAGCCAAACCCCCACACCCTGGACCAGAAATATTTTTTAAGATTTATTTTATTTATTATTTGAAAGGGAGAGTTACAGAGAGAGAGGGAGAGACAGAGAGATCTTCCATCTGTTGATTCACTCCCCAAGTGGCCACAACAGCCAGGGCTGGGCCAGGCTAAAACCAGGAGGTAGGAGCTTCTTCCGGATCTCCCAGGTGGGTGCAGGGGCCCAAACACTTGGCACATCCTCTACTGCTTTCCCAGGTGCATTAGCAGGGAGCTGTCTGGGAAGTGGTGCAGGGATGCTGGTGCTGCAGGCTGCAGTTTAACCTGTTATACTACAACACTGGTCCCTGGACCAAAAATTTTTACATACCATAAGAGGACTGTAATTGTACAACTATACCAAAATGCCATTTGTCATCTACTAGAAGACATGCTAGTATGGCTAGATATTGCTAAATTATACTCCACAGGGGTCGTACTCCTTTCCCCACTGTCGCTCCCCGTCTTCGTGGAGGAACGACACAGGACCCTGCGTTGTTCTTTTGTCTGCTCGGCCCTCCCCGGGTTTGCTGCTGGTTCTTCCCGGGTTGGCTACTGTCCCTTCCACCTCTGTGGAAGGGCGGTTCCCCCTGCCACATTCCCCACTTCCGCGGGGGAGCGGCACACCGCCGGCCGGCTCTCTCGGGGGCTGCACAGGTGTTCCTCAGGTGTTCCCCTTAGATGTTCCTCGTGCATGTTGTCTCTCTCCTCCTTTATAGTCCTCTTCCGCCAATCCCAACTCTGCTACCCACACGCCGAGTACACTGCTCTCCTCCAATCAGGAGCAAGTCCTACAGTTTATTGGTTGAACTGGAGGCAGCTGTGTAGAAGCTGTTTCCCTTCTCAGCGCCATATTGTGGGAAAGCAGATGCATAAAATAAGTCTTAATTCCAGTAACTTAGTCTAGTCCAAGTTGCTCCCCACACCCCACATGCTTACCACATGTTTACACTGTTGCGACCTTTAGGGAACTTAGCACTATCTACCCAACTTAAAAACCCAGGGACCCTTCTGATCCAGGAATTGTACCTCCAGCAATTTGTCCCTACCTATAAATTCAGCATGAGTGAAATGACAACATTTGTTCTTCATTGCACTGTTGTTTGTAAAGGCAAAAGGCTGGATGGTAAGAGATGAGTTAAAGAAAGAACTCATTTATTCATGCGTCAAAAAGCCACAGGAAAGGACCACACTGTGCTACAAAGCACATCACCACTTGGATATTAACAATCTTGGGAAGAACGCCCAAGGAGCCACACATGCTACACGTGTCACAGTCAGGCAGAAAACCTAGCTCTAGGGGACACTGGGGAGAACAGGCACAAAATCATAAGCTTTTTGGATTTCAAACCATTTGAAAGAGTCACCTGTTCTGTAAACAGACAAAAACTGTTTTGATCATTATTATAGCTTCCATTTACTGAGTGCTTTCTATACTCTCCCACTCTTCTGTGATTTTAAAAGCATTATCCCATGTAATCCCCACGAAAACCCTGTGAAGTGTCCTTCCCTTCACATGTGGGCAATCCAAGGTACAGACGGTTTAGGTGGCTCTTAGCTAAGGTCACATGGTCAGAGGGCCCCTGAGCTGCGACTGCATCTCGGTGGCCCATGCAGGAGCCCCGGCAGCCCCAGGGCAGGATGCACGGTGTGAGCTATGGACGCCATCCATCTGTGGAGTGTCCCCAAGGTGGACACGTATATTACAGATCAGTCCTCTCCTCTCCTGCAGGACCCCGTTTTAGCAGTACGTCCCATAAGGCCACCGTGTCTGCTAGGCACTCACCTTTGTCAAAGCTGCGCTCTCTGTGGCCCCCTAGAAGCAGGTGCATGGATGAAAGAGTGTGACCCTTCCTCTCCCTGTGCCCTCGTCTTCACACAGTGCCAAATCTCACACTCCTAACTTCCTAAGCACCTCTCACGGATCCCCTCTCCCCACTCCAGTCAACTCAGGTGAGGCTGCCATCAAAGCTATATTTTGGCAAAAGCCTTTCCACTCAGTGGGTGGCTGCCAGAATAATGTTTTCCCATTTGTTTCCCATTTCCACAGGGAAATGTGTTGATGGTAGGGAATGACTTCAATGCCATTAAGAAAAGGAAAAAAAAAAAAAGATGCTTTTCCATGTTCTCCCTTGGTTTCGATGGACGGAGGCTGATAAAGGGCAGGGTCCTTCATGCTCCAGGCTCTCCGGCTCATCCCACACAATCCCTTCCTTTCTTGTGTATGGAATGAGGAGCGACATCCAATTCTCTGGCTGCTTCAAGACACTTCTCTTCCTTAGGCCTTCACCTCCACTATTTCCTGTGCTTAGAATGTGCAACTGCAAATCCGGCCAGCTAATTCCACTGTTGCTCCAGCACTCAGCTCAAGTATTCCTCCCCAGGGAAGGCTTCCCTGGCCCCCCATTCTGATTCAGATGTCTCTCGTTTTGGATCTACTGCAGCCAAGGCAAAACCCAGTCTCAGCGTCACTGCTTACTCGTCTCCGTAGCTCCTGGAGAGCAAGGATGGTGTGATGCTCATCTTGGTATGCCCAGTGTCTGGTGCAGTGCCTAGTACTAGCTTGAATGACTTAGTACTTGCTGAGCAAGTACTGAATAAGCTGTGATAAAGCCATGTGCACCTCCCAGGACTGTCCTTCGACCTTCCAGACTTGCCCCCAGCAAGTACCTTCCAAAGCAGCTAATGGCGGCTGCACCTCGAAAGACCACGTGGTACTCTGTTACACTGGTGGTCCCCAGTGCACTGGTAGTTACTCCCTTGTGTAGTCTCCGCCCACAATGGCTCTGGGTTTGGCCATGTGACTTTCTTCGGCCAGGGTGGCATCTGCAAGCATGACACAGACAGGAGATGACTGGGCATGAACATGGGGCTTGTTCTCTTGGATCACTCCTTCTCAGGAGCTAGCTGCCATGCTGTATAGAGGCTTGGAGTAGACAACCACGTGAGGCCACGTGGAGAGGGCCTGAAGAGAGACAGGTCATTCTGAATGTTCCAGCCCCCCAGAGTTCCCGGCTGAATGCATCTTCACACCAACCACAGCTGCACCTTACAGAATGGAGCCAAACCACCCGCCTGAGCCCAGGCAACCTACGGGATTGTGAGAAACAATAAGCCACTGTTCATTCAAGGCACTGTGTGTTGGGATAGCTTGGGGGTGAAACGGAAACAGGCCCATGTGGAAACCTCCATGTGCCTGACCTCTGCCACCCCAACCCAGCTTCCTTGGCAAGCCCCACTGGTCACACAGCTGCCCAAGGTACCAAGAAGATCTGCTGGGACCACAACTGCCAGAAAAACCCAGGCCCAAGTGAGAGACCTGGTGTCCCCACATCAAAGCTCAGCCACAACAGAGAAAGACCCAGGAAGAGCCGTGGCTGTGTGGGAATAAGTGCGCCTGTTGTCAGGGAGAGGAAGGAAGGCCAGGCTGCACTCTGATGTGGCCTTCCTCAGCAGCAGCCTCACAAGCACACCTGGCAGTGAACATGCACGGGACGCCAGCCTCCCAGGACTTTGGATCTCAGGAAGAACAAAGGCATGTTCAGCGCCAGCCCCTTCCCTGCAGAGACTCCGGTGGTGCAGGGCCCAAAGGGAATTCTTTTTTTTTTTTTTTTTTTTTTTTTTTTTTTTTTTTTTTACAGGCAGAGTGGACAGTGAGAGAGAGAGACAGAGAGAAAGGTCTTCCTTTGCCGTTGGTTCACCCTCCAATGGCCGCCGCTGCAGCCGGCGCACCGCGCTGATCCGATGGCAGGAGCCAGGATCCAGGTGCTTTTCCTGGTCTCCCATGGGGTGCAGGGCCCAAGCACCTGGGCCATCCTCCACTGCACTCCCTGGCCATAGCAGAGAGCTGGCCTGGAAGAGGGGCAACCGGGACAGAATCCGGCACCCCAACTGGGACTAGAACCCGGTGTGCCGGCGCCGCTAGGTGGAGGATTAGCCTATTGAGCCACGGCGCCGGCTCCCAAAGGGAATTCTGAGTCACGCCCCCTTGTGCTGCTGGGTGGAGCCCATGCTCTTCTTTTTATTGATTTAAATACAGAGTTACAAAGAGAGAGAGAGGGAGAGACAGAGAGAGACACAGAGAGAGAGAGAGAGAGAGATCTTCCATTCACTGGTTCAACTCACCAAATGGCTACAGCCAGGGCTGGGCCAGGCTGAAACCAGGAGCCAGGAGCTTCTTCTGGGTCTCCCATGTGGGTGCAGGGCACCAAGAACTTGAGCTGTTTTCTACTGCTTTCCCAGGCACATTAGCAGGGAGTTGGATCAGAAGTGGAGTTAGCCAGACTCGAACTGGCACCCGTATAAGATGTCGATGCTACAGACCATGGCTTTAACCCACTGTACCACAGTGCCGGCCCCAGAGCCCATGCTCTCGCTCCCTTTGTCCAGCACCTTTCTGTGCCTCAACCCCATGATTTGTGTTTATGGGTAACAGAAGATGAACCACCACCAACGGGAGAAGACAGCACCCCCGGGAGTCACCTGGAGGTCCGGCAGGGATGTCTTTCTGTTGGTTTATATGCAGTATCCTCTCCGCTGAGACTGAGCCGGATTCCCTTTGGATACCCCCACGGCTCTTGTTTCAATGATAACCAAATTGTTTCTAGTGACTGTCTTCCTTCCCCATAGAAAGACAGCTCCTTGACCGCTGAGGGTACCTCTGTCCAGTTCTACGTTGCCGCTACCTTGCCCCAGTGGAGCGTGGCTCTCAGTAGGCCTCAGTAAGCAGCTGTGGAGTGCTTGGATGAAGGGAGTGAATACCCAGCCGGGTGCTGCCTCAGGCCTCTGTGGCCCTGTACACACTGTTGCTTGCCTGCCGCCACCTTTCTCCCCTCGTCTATCTGGCACCCTGGCTGCTTATGAGCTCTGGCTGGCCAGCTGGTTTCAGCTCTCTTTGACGCTCAGTTTGCACTCCCTATGTGGAGGGAGATCGCAGCCTTAGAGAGTGGTGTAATGGAGAGAAGATGGTGCCTGTAATATGTCTGAGCCCAGTAAGGCCAGTGGGCTCTCTCCAACTTCCAGCCAGGGTCCCCGTGGCCAGTCTGGGCCCCATGTGCTCAGTGCCCGGAAGTAATCCTAAATGTTCAGTGGGGAACCCGCAGGTGAGCTGGGTCTGGGCTTCTCGGACTCTGATGGGCACCCCAACCGCCTGGGGATCTTGTTCAAGTGCAGATTCTAGTTCAGCAGGTCTGGGGAGGGGTGGCAGCTGAGATTTTTGCATTTCTGACAAGCACTCAGATGTTCTAGAGCTGCGGGTCCCAGGGACCACTCTGAGGAGCAAGTGGCTACCTCACCAGTGGATCTGGAGAGAGCCACAGAGCAGCCCCGGGTGGCCCTGGAAGCAGGGTGGCCAGTGGGGGCAACCACAGTTCCTGCTGCCTTGGTGGTGGCAGGACCTGATATCGGTAGCTCTAGTGCCCCTCCCTGGACTGCAAGAGAATACCTGTGGCTTTTCACTTCCCAGGTGGTGGAAGTAGGAGGGGGCAGGGGGGTTTCCCCACAGCCGGTTGGCCATAGGAATGAGGACCTGAAAGCCGTGTTTTCCCAGACGCATGCCTCTGGGACACCCAGGACTGAGAGCCAGCAGGGAGAACCCCAGTCACAAAAGGAGGCAAGGAACGAGTGTTCTGATGAACTGGAAGGCCTCCTGGAGTGATCCCTGTAATTGGAAGCTGGAAGTATAGACAAGGCAGAGGAAAACACTGCTTTCCAAGGAGCTCGGTGGAGCCTGCTGGGGCTCCTCCTCCTGGTGGCCTGGAGGAGATCCAGCAGCCCTGCCCAGGCCAGAGCGGGAGAGACGTTCTTCCCAGGCATAATCTTGGTGGCTCCCAAGCTTCCAGGGCCCCTGAGGACTCTCCTGAAATAGAAAACCCACCTGCAGCAGCCCCTGGTGAGAACTTCCAGTATTGGTGGACTGAAAAACAAACAGGAGCTGGTGCTGTGGTGCAGTGAGTAAAACTTCTGCCTGCAGTACCAGCATCCCATACAGGCACCGGTTCAAGTCCTGGCTGCTCCACTTCCGATCCAGCTCTCTGCTATGGCCTGGGAAAGCAGTGAAGATGGCTCAAGTCCTTGGGCCCCTGCACCCATGGGGAGACCTGGAAGAAGCTCCTGGCTCCTGGCTTCAGATTGGCCCAGCTCCAGCCATTGCAACCATTTGGGGAGTGAACCTGCTGATGGAAAACCCCTCTCTCTTTCTCTCTCTCTCTCTCTCTCTCTGCCTCTGCTTCTCTGTAGCTCTGCCTTAAATAAATCTTAAAAAAAAAGAAAACAAGCAAAACCTGGCACAAGACCCTCAGGAATTCCGGATGCTTTTCACTGGGTTCATGCATTATTTACTGCAAGAGCACTAGTGTGCATACGAGAAATGGCTGCACGTGTCTGAGCAGCAGCATTATCTCGGTGCGTGGACTGCAGCTGAAGGTGCCAATGGAGCCACATGCTTGCAGGAGTGCTTTGCTCCTGCCTCCCACCCTGATCTTAGTTATCTCATTAATCCCAAACCCTTCGTCCCTTTCAGTCTTCAGAACAGCCCTTCCAGGTGGCTATTGCTACCTTCACTGGCTCAGTGGACTGTCTGAGGCCACAAGCCAAGAAAGAAGCCAAACCAGGTTTTCCAGGGCAGCCTCTGGGAGGTGGAAGCCCCATCTCAGCCGCTGGACGCCCCAGGCAGCTGCTTCACATGGAATCACTCTGGCGCCCTCTGGAGGCCGCCCCTCCTTCCTGCCCCCTGGTGTCAGACCAGTTAAGGTTGCTGGATCTTAAATTCACACCCATGGCTCTCCTTGTCTTTTTTGCGGAGATTGTTGAGTGAAGTCTAGCTAAATAGTATAAAAATCTGTCCAAGAATGGAAGCACTGAGGGCTTCTCCGCCCCCTCCAGCAGCCCAGGGAGAAAGGGAGGTGAGAGGGGAGGAGGTGACAGCCCCCTGCACTCCACCCCATCCCCACGCCAGCCCCACAGCTGTCTGTCTGTGTCAAATGTTCTGAGAGAGGCTGGGGGCTTCAGCTCCCCACACAAAGAGAGTTCAGAGCTGTCAGCGCCCTTCCCATAATACACTGGGTGCTGCAGAACAGGTGATAATTGCAGCCCTGTCACCCTCGTCACCTCTGAGCAGGCTCTTTTTTTTTTTTTTTTTTTTCCTAAAAACAATTGTTGTGCTCCTGGAATCAAAGCTGAAGCAGGACTGTGAAATGCCCCGGAGAGCTCGGCTGTGGCCCCAGCGAGGAGAAGGGCTGCCCAGCCTGGGGGCTCCCTGCTTCCCAGGGAGGCGCTCCCTCCGCAGCCAGTGGGGTTGTCGTGGCTCCATCTTCCTGCCCCTAGGAGAAAAGGGGCCCGAGGGAGCCCTCCATGGTGTGGGAGGAATCTTCCATGTTCTGGCCCCTGCACCCTGAACCCAAGTGTCCTCCCCAGCCTAAATGCCCCCAGCTCTCCGGACTCTTAATTTCCCAGGATTTCCTGCCCTCAGCCCACATTCTCACGGATCTGTGCATGTCTGTGTTAACAAGTAACAAATGACTAACATAGTCCAGGAACATGCTAGATTTTTCACCTGCAGATTCACACACACTGATACACACTGAAACAATTTCTCATAAGAACAGATGCCATTCTACATAATATGATCTAATGTTACTTATTTCACTAAATGCCAGGCATAGTGCTGAGCCTTTGCGAATATGATCCCACTTAGTGTTCGATACTCTGATGAAATGGATATAGAGACTGTGTCACTGTCACCTTACAGGTAAGAAAGCTGGAGCTTAAAGATGTGAGGAATCTGCCCGAGTCGCGAAGCTACTGAACTCCATATCCATTAGAGTGCAAACATTCATGCTCATCGCCACTGCTGCACATTGTACATCTCATGCGAAGTCACTTTGGGCTGTTTTACACAAAACTACACATACACTCCAATAATAACAGCCCTGTCTAGAGCCACACACATGCATAATTACATCAGGCCCAGCCACAAGGCAGTCTCTGGAAACTGTCATATAGACAATGAAAATCCCCACTTAAACAAGCCACAGAAAAACGGTCGTCTTCCTCTCACGCTTCCTTAATCACCCTTAGTTGCAATGACTTTTCATGGCAGGGACCATCATCCAGGCAACAGACCTATAGGTCGTTGGCCTCAGTAAGTGAATCTCATAAAGCAGAGTCTGGGGTGGGGGTGGGCATCCATCTGGAACCTTGTCCTGCTCCAAAAGGGTGGGCAGGGAGGGTCATCGCAAAGTTCAAGCTATTCACAGAGCAAAAGCCCGTGCCTGATCTGACGCGTACCGTGGAGAAAACAAGTTGGTCCCATGCCTGATGCTCCCATGGAAGACAGCTCTGAAGGGGTGACTTTCACAATTGAAACCCTGATGACACAATTGCAAGTGACTCGGATCTGGGAGAAGTGTGCTGACACTGAGTGAATACAAAGAGTAGCACAGACCTTGGGGGGATGCCGGGAAGGCCAAGCCCAGGGCACAACATCGCCAAGGACTCCTGGGGTAGAATCAGAGCAACAGGAGCAGACCTGCAAGGGCACCTGCAAGGGCACCTGCAAGGCCTGGGGCGATCTTCTCAACCTCTCAGAGCCTGTTTCCTTGTCCGCAGAATGGAAATAATAATTCTGACACTGCAGGTTTATTGTGAGGGTTACCTGGGATGAGGCGTTAGGAGGGGAAAAACACACAGCACAGAGGATGCTCTCAAAAATTATGTGTTGCCCGTTCCCTCCTCTCCTCCCAATAGGAATGATTTGGAGGCAACACTCTTCTGTTTTGCTTCCATTTTTCTGTCAAGGGATAAAGATCTGCAGATTAGAAGATGGAGAATGAACACTGATAAGAAGAAGTTAAGAATCAGGGTAGCACAGGGGTTGTTTAAGCCAAGTTAGATCTCTCGATCCAGAAGAATTAGATACAGATTCAGCAAATTGCAGATAACAGGCAGGACGCAGGCCCGCTGCAGGGAATTGTTAAGGAGCCACTTAGAACAGGGGAGAGATAACAGCCTGCCGGGGACACAGCAAGCCAGGTACCCACCTGGTTAAAATTTGTTGAATGTTGCTCAGGACCAGGTCTGAACCAGCGGAGTCTGGGACCAGAAAAGCATTGACTTTGCTCAAACATCCACGCTTCCTCCAGGCTCCCTCTCCTTCCCTAAGGCCACTCAGTCCCCACATCCACTTGTTTTGCCTCCTCAATGCTTCTCTATTTTCAATTCCACTCACCCTGCCTCATTACACTGGGGAGGAACGACTGAGGGTTTGGAACCTGGTCAGAGAAAGCTGTGTTCAGATTACAGTTTATGTTCATAGCTGTGGGACCTTGGGCAAGTTATTAAAGCCTGTCAAAATCTGTTTCCCTGTGCGTCCCATGGGCATAAAATAATCACGCCCTCCTCGGGCTTCTTGTAAGAGGTACGAGATAATACTTGTAAAGCAGCTGCCCTGTGCCAGGCGTGGAGTAAGTACTGAGTCAACAGTGGTTAATATGCATGAATCGTGATAACCTCCCAACTGTCTGTGTGCCTCCAGCCCTGCCTCCCTCTGCCTCCCACAGCCCACCCACGATCCTCCCCAGGGGCAAGAGCGCTGCCGGCGCACACACACACACACACACACACACACACACACTCAGCACCTGCCCAGACCAGAGACCCTTCTCCTTCACCTGCTACATGAGGATCTTCTGACTTCTCCAAATTGCCACTCTGGCTGTGGATGTTTCTCGGCCTGGAGGCTTCCCTGCCTCTCAGTTCTTGTGCCAGCTCTTCCCTCTGGCTGGCACATCCCTGCCCTTCTTGGCCACCCAGCGACCCCAACTCATGCACAAAAACTCAGGCAGGTGCCACCTCCTCCGTGAAGCCTTGCCGCTCCTTTTGGGATGCACCTGCTCTGCCCGTGTCGTGACAGCCCAGACCTTCAGTGCTCTCAAAGTGCTGCTCAAAATATCTGCTCTGGTGGCGTCATCGCGAGGACAGAGTGAGCTAAGCACACGTAACATACCTGGGAGATGGGAAGGGAATGAGAATGCTGAGAAGAGGGTGGTGGGCAGAGCTGACCCTGTTCACATGAAGGGAAGGGAGTGGGATTTATAAGGTAGGCCCCAGGAGGCAGAAGCCATTCATTTTGGTATTCCCAAGCAAGCAGCATGGTGTTTTGCTCAGAAAAGACAATAAAAATTTGTGAATTGGAGCCTGAGACACAAAACAACCAAGTCTCTCAGGCCTCACTTTCTCTGCAACGAATGTGAGAGCTGCGTGGCCAGGAGCTAACGCCAATCCTCACCCATCTTTTCTCCCTAGAAAGGATCACATTCTCAATCTCACTGACTTCTCGTACTCTACAACACATAAAGTATGGCACTGCCTTTCTCTCCAGCTCACAGAAGGAGAAGGGGATGGGCATGGAGAATCAGATGCACCCTCAAAGTGTCCCAGCCTGTCCCCAACGGCCCCTGTCTTTAATGTTTACCCCACTCACTTATATGGTGCTTCCTCCTGTCCTAGATAGCTGCTTGGATAAACAAGAGCTGCTTGCCTGCTGTTCACGGCAGCAGACAGAACACGATGGGCAGCCTGGACCATCCCAGACAGCCCAGCCTAGCTTCTCCCCGTCCTGCCTGGAGGACACGCCACAGCCCTCCTGGCATCAGGACTTCTATCACGGCCCAGGCAAAGAGCCCTCTGCATTCTCAGGAGCTCTGGCAGATGGTGGGGATGGTGCTGCCAACTGGGATTTCACTCCAGAGACTTCTTGGGTGGGTTTCACGGACCAAGCAAGCCCCCGTCTACTCATTGTAAGCTCACCTCCAGGTCAGTGCATTCATTGCCCAGAGCCCTCACTCACGAGCAAACTGGCCATCTCCCTTCTCACTCATTCAAATGGACTCTCCAGGCACCTCTAGTTTTCAGAGCACACGCGCTGGAAAATACAGCATGGCTAAGCTGGAAAGGGAGACACTTGGCTAAGTTCACACAGGGTCAGGCTCAGACTCAGACACCAGCTCACAATCTGTGTTCCTCACCCTGCACCACACTGTCCACTTGCCTGTCACCCACTTCCTGGCACCTGCTCCTGCTCCTGCCGTCGCCCTGAGGACAAGCAGGAACTCAGCCCTGTTTTCAAGAAGGTCCTGGCCGGCGCCGTGGCTCACTAGGCTAATCCTCTACCTTGCGGCGCCGGCACACTGGGTTCTAGTCCCAGTCGGGGTGCCAGATTCTGTCCCGGTTGCCCCTCTTCCAGGCCAGCTCTCTGATGTGGCCAGGAAGTGCAGAGGAGGATGGCCCAAGTACTTGGGCCTTGCACCCCATGGGAGACCAGGAGAAGCACCTGGCTTCTGCCATCGGATCAGCGCGGTGCGCCGGCCGCAGTGCGCCGGCCGCGGTGGCCATTGGAGGGTGAACCAACGGCAAAAGGAAGACCTTTCTCTCTGTCTCTCTCTCTCACTGTCCACTCTGCCTGTAAAAAAAAAAAAAAAAAAAGAAGAAGAAGAAGAAGGTCCTGAGACCTCAGTGTGTGGGTTTCAGTCATGCTGACTGTAGCTGCCTTTCCCCAGGCCCAGTACATGGGCGATCTCTTTGGGCCTCCCCAACTTTACAAGGCATGTGCTATCCCCTCTGCTTTACAGACAAGGGAAATGTCACTGAGGAAAGTTAGCGTCCTCAACATCCACACCAGAAGTGCCATCTTTCAGTTCAGAAGTCAGACTTTATCCAAAGGACAGGAGGAGAAAATCATCCCCACTGCAGACAGGCAGGGTAGAGGGGTCAGGGTCAGAGACGCTTCCAGGTGGGTCAGCAGAGGTGTCCTCTGTTCAGCGCTGGCCAGGCAGGGGCCCACACATGCCCATGGCAAAAGCCTGGGTGGACCACAGAGGGCCAGGGCAATTGCACAGAGACAGACTAGGCAAGCCAGAGCCTGGAAGCACATCTGGGTCCCTGTCCAGGAAGGATGCTGGGCAGTCCCTCTGCCAGTGCCTGAAAGGCCCCCTGCACCTGCTGACAAGGGGGCAGTTGCTCTAACATCCCACCCATGCAAGATCAACTGGGCTGTGTCAGCAAAGATGCCCACGAGGCTTTCGCTCATATTAGGATAGAAGTTTGATGGACTGGCCAGCTTTGGAAATAATCCGAGTTTTCCATCTTGGCCTCATCATTTTTCTTTCCAAAACACACCAATCCACCCACATGGACCAAATTCAAGTGCAAATGTTTGTAGCTCTGGGTGATTGGAGATCAGAGCACCCCTGGAGGCCGGATGACATCACAGAAGACCAGCTGGGGATGAGTTCAGCGAACACTGGTAGACCCGAAGCACCTACTCCAAGTACCTCAGCAAAGCACAAAGAGCCCCGGCTCTCCCGGAGCTGACATTTCACAGGGAGCAAGCAATACAGTGTTGCATGGATACCATAAAGTGAACTTGGAGGGGGAAGTGCGTCCAAGGGTGGCCATCACAGCCTCTCTGAGGAGGTACTGGAGTGAACCTCTGAGCCACACTAGACGAGGCTCTAGGGAAAAGCACTCTGGGCAGAGGGAACAGAAGACACAAAAGCCCTGAGACAGGGTGGAGCTCAGGGCATTGCAGTGAGTCAGAGAGTGAGTGTGGTTGGCATGATGAGCATGGGGGATGGGAGCAGGATGTGAGTTAAGGACAAAGAAGCAGATAGGCCTGGTCAGGAAATGCACCCTAGTGACCCCATCCCTGTGTTGGGCCGCCAGCATCTAGCCTAGCTCCTAGTACAGAGTGCACGTTTGCTGAGCGAACAAGTAAAGGCGGGTACCTGGGCTGGTGAGTGACAAATGTACCCTCTCCCCTGAAGTCTTCCCATCACAGACCTGTGCCGACTCTCCAGGTCCATATGTGCCCCCAGGGTGGCAAAGACCCAGCACCAAAGCAGAAGGGGGCAGACCCAAAAGAGAGTCTTTGAATTGGGAGACCCTAAAGCTAGCTTCAATCCCTCTTCTTGCACAAGAGGTGTGCTCGGGGACACTGTGCCAACTCCGACACAAAGGAAGGGGAAGCCACCAGCCAGACTCCTTTTCCCTAAATGACACTGTGATGGCCAAGGGATGCCCAGGCTCTGCCACTGCCTGGAGCTTCCTGACTTTGCTCCAAAGACCCAGGATGGACGTAGTGGGTGCTGGACCACTGATGCTGGTCACCGTGGGCTGTGTGTGCACAGTTTTCTTTTTTTTTTTTCTTTTTAAGAGGTTTTCTTTGGCTCTATTTCCTTTTGCCTGGTGGCAGGACTGCTATGACCTGAGTATAGTTTGTCCCCTCCAGAACTTATTTGAAATTGGGTCCCCAGTAACAGTGTTGAGATCGGGGGGGGGGGGCACTTTATGAGATGTGTGCCTCTGCCCTTGTGAGGGGATGGATGTTGCTCTCATGGGACCGAGTTGGTTTCCCCCCCCCCCTCCTCCAGGAGTGAGCTGGCTCTCATGGGAGGGTGTCTGTGATGAGAGCAGATGACGAGAGCAAGTTTGGCTCCCTTGGCTTTCTCTCGGGTCCTCTCTCAGCATGTGACCCACTCCACGTTCTGCCGTGTCATGATGTAGCAAGCAGAAGCCCCTGCCATGCTCTTGAACTTCTCAGCCTTCAGAACTGTGAGCCAAATGCACTTCTTTCCTTGACAAAGCACCCGGTCTCATGTTCTGTTAGAGCAACAGAAAACGGACCAAGCGCTGAACTGGAAAATTCAGTTGGGATGGACAAACACGTGCAGCCTGGCCTGCTGGGGGCTTGAGGAAGAAGGAAAGCAGTCTAATGGGGAAGACAGCCACACAAACAGAGCCCGGAGCCCCGTCTGCCCTGTCCATGGATCAATACACGTCTGCGTCTTCTCTCACAGAGCCACAAGCCAGACATCAAAGAGCGTTTCGCTCCTGCTCTCCCTCCCTTGTTTCTTGTTCTTTTGTTTGTTTTTTTACATGGACCAGAACTCATGGACAGTGAAGTCTAGAATATTCTAGAAGCTGGTAGCAGCCTCCCACAGGATGCATTGTTGAAGTGTTTTGTTTGTTAACAGCACTCTCCAAATCTCCTGGGTTTCCCCAACCTGCTGGGCTGCAGGCCACCAGGGGTTCTGCCCGTTAGAGCCAAACACTTCTCAGGGACTGCTCTGGGATCCATTAGGAAGCTTCTGCAAGAATAGACACGCTTCGTTTCCCCCAAACACTTACCTCAAGGACAAAGGGGGAACAGCACTGGGCTCAGGCTATTTTCAAAGCCCGGGGGAATCCTAGCAAGGCCTCCTGCAGACCCAAGCAGATTCACACAAACCCAGGGGGACCGGCTGGGAGTAGAAGCCCTTGCAGCCCATGGTCTCATCCAGCCAAGGGGGCCTCACACAGCCAAGTCTCCAGGAACCTGCACCCACCACGTGCAGGCCTCACACGGAGCACAGCAGTTGGCCTCCAAGCTTCCCCTGAAACTCTCTCCTCGTTCCCAGCTCCCCACAGGTGAACTGCAGATTTCCTGATTTAAACACAACAAGCGTACAACAAACTCAATGATGTGCCAATGCCTAAGCAGTGATTCTGTGGTTGCCGAGGGCACTCTTGTGGGCGCTGGGGACACAGATCTGAACAAGCTGGACAAGCTGCCAAGTGCGTGGAGATTCTGGAAACCTCTGTCGGAGCTAGTCTCCACTAGCCCATCACGTAGGAGACCAGGGTTAACATTTTAGTGCATTCCTTTCCTGACTATCTATACTATTTTTTTTTTTTTTTTTGACAGGCAGAGTTAGACAATGAGAAAGAGAGACAGAGAGAAAGGTCTTCCTTCTGTTGGTTCACCCTCCAAATGGCCGCTAGGGGTGGTGCTGCGCCGATCCAAACCCAAGAGCCAGGTGCCCCCCCCGCCCCCCACCCCCGCCCTGGTCTCCCACTCAGGTGCAAGGCCCAAGCACTTGGGCCATCCTCCACTGCTCTCCCAGGCCACAACAGAGAGCTGGACTGGAAGAGGAGCAACCGGGACAGAACCAGCGCCCCAACCGGGACTAGAACCCAGAGTGCCGGCGCCGCAGGCGGAGGATTAGCCTAGTGAGCCGTGGCGTGGACTATCTATACATTTTTAATATGATGGAATCCTATCATAAGTGTAGCTTTGTATTTATTTTTTTATTTGACAGGCAGAGTTAGTGTGAGAGAGAGACAGAGAAAGGCCCTCCTTCTGTTGGTTCACCCCCCAAATGGCCGCAACGGCTGGAGCTACGCCTATCCGAAGCCAGGAGCCAGGTGCTTCCTCCTGGTCTCCCATGCAGGTGCAGGGCCCAAGGACTTGGACCATCCTCCACTGCCTTCCTGGGCCACAGCAGAGAGCTGGACTGGAAGAGGAGCAACTAGGACTAGAATCCAGTGCCCATGTGGGATGCTGGTGCCGTAGGCGGATTAACCAAGTGAGCCAAAGAGCCGGCCTGTATTGATTTTTAAATTTAATGTTATACCATAAATTTCTTGCTGGAGTTAGACAATTAAAATTCGGGATATTCAGTTTAAATTGGACTTCAGAGACACACAAAATGAATAAATGTTTAGCATAAGTATGTACCAAATATTACATGGAACATACTTTTACTAAAATCTCTGCTGAAATGAAATTTAGCTGGTGTCCTGAAACTCATCTTTCAACCACCTGGTTCAGGCTCACAGGGGGCTGCATCTGCAAGCACACCTTTGCCAGTAGCCCCCCTCCTCATTCTGGTCCAAGCACTCCAGCCTTCATCAGGTCATGCTCACCCTCGCCACAGGACCTTGACACAAACACCTCCTGTTGCCTGGATGCTCATCCCCTTGAAATTTGAGCAACTCTGCACTTACTTCTTTTAGGGCTCTGTGCAAATGTCAGCTTATCAAGTAGACTTCTGTGGCCACCTACAAAAAAAGAAAATGATATTCTCTCTCCAGCCTTCTTATCCTGGCCGATTTCCCTCTTAGCATTTATTCCCCCACAGAGCCTCCTCTATTTAATTATTTATTGTCTGGGTCCATCTCTTAGAGTCGAAGTTCCCTGTGAAGGCCCTGATCAGAACCTTATCTGGGGGCTGGCACTGTGGCGTAGTGGGTAAAGCTACGGTGCCTGCGGTGCTGGCATCCCATATGGGCGCCAGTTCGAGTCCCAGCTGCTTCCCTTCCACCAATCCAGCTCTCTGCTATGGTCTGAGAACTTGATCTATTTTGTTCCACCGCTGTATTCTCAGCTTTGTAGGAAAGCACTCGGACATAGTGGGCACACAAGAAACTTGTGTTAAATGAATGTATCTGCATGTGTGCATCTTGTTATTTATTCTCTACTATTGAACCATTAACCTGTTTCTGAACCATTACCAAACTGATCTAATGATTGTAGCTTCGTAAGTGGTTTTCAATAGCTGAGGGTGCCAGCTCTCCTAATAATCTTCTTTTACATTTTCTTTAAACTGATGATTCTTCCATCCAAATTTAGAGACATAAAGATGACAAAAAAAATTCTATAATGTTCTCTAGGTGCCAAGCTTGCTGTGAGCCCTCTCCATGTATTAACTCAACCCTGTGAGGCAGGTGCTGTCCTCAGCCCCACTCTCCCGAGGAGGAAAGCCCAGCACAACTTCCTCAGGGTCACAGGGCGAGCGTGTCCCAGGGCTGACATCTGAACCCAGCCTGGTTCCAGGATCCATGCTGGGCACCACCACTCTAGGCTGCCCTGTTCGTTGCCTGTTGCTGCTGCAACAAATGACCAGACACTCAGGGGCCGAGAAACAACACGCCGGTTCCGTGGATTAGGAACGTGGGATACAGGTTAGGTCAGCCTCCTCCAGTCTCACCAGCTGGAATCAAGGTGTCAGAGGGACTGCAAATCTCACCTGAGGCTGCAAATCTCACCCCCTCCAAGCACACTGTGCCTGGGCACGTGCTCCCCGTGACTCAGAGCATGTCTCCTACCTAAGCACCACGAGGAGCACCCCTCTCTCTGACTTCCCCTCCTGCCACCAGCCAGAGAAAACGCCTCATCGATTGCATCGTGCTTCTTCAAATCATCTCTGTGTCTTACGGTCAGCTGACTGGGGACTTTACTTCGGCGAAGGCCCTGCACAGCAGCAGCTACATACCACTGATGGAAAAACCAAGGGCAGGCACCTTAGAGGAGCACACTCTTAATGTGGGTTTTGTTACTGCTTAGATATGGTCAGTGAACCAGCAGAGGGAAGGTCTCTCTCTGTGTGTCTCTTTCTCTCTCTGGTTTTCAAATAAATAATCTTTTTTTTGAAAGTATTTTATTTATTTATTTGAGAGAGAAGAGTTACAGACAGTGAGAGGGAGAGACAGAGAGAGAGGTCTTCCATCTCCTGGTTCACTTCCCAATTGGCCGCAATGGCTGGAGCTGAGCCAGTCCGAAGCCAGGAGCCAGGAGCTTCTTCCAGGTTTCCCACGTGGGTGCAAGGGCCCAAGGACTTGGGCCATCTTCTACTGCTATCCCAGGCCATAGCAGAGAGCTGGATTGGAAGAAGAACTAGAACAGGTGCCCATATTCAGATGCTGATGCTGCAGGTGGAGGATTAACCTACTGAGCCACAGCGCCGGCCCCTCAAATAAATAATCTTAAGAAAACATAGTTTGTTGTATGCAGAGATCCTAAGGAAGAGACACACTGTGCTATGGGGTTGTGTCGCTCCCCGTCTTCGTGGAGGAACGACACAGGACCCTGCGCTGTTCTTTCGTCTGCTCGGCCCTCCCCGGGTTTGCTGCTGGTTCTTCCCGGGTTGGCTGCCGTCCCTTCCACCTCTGTGGAAGGGCGGTTCCCCCTGCCACATTCCCCACTTCCGCGGGGGAGCGGCACACCGCCGGCCGGCCGGCTCTCTCGGGGGCTGCTCAGATGTTCCTTCAGATAGATGTTCCCCTTAGATGTTCCTGGTGTATATTGTCTCTCTCCTCCTTTATAGTCCTCTTCCACCAATCCCAACTCTGCTACCCACACGCCGAGTACGCCGCTCTCCTCCAATCAGGAGCAGGTCCTGCTGTTTATTGGTTGAACTGGAGGCAGCTGTGTAGAAGCTGTTTCTCCCTTCTCAGCGCCATATTGTGGGAGAGCAGATGCATAGAATAAGTCTTAATTCCAGTAACTTAGTCTAGTCCGAGTTGCTCCCAGTTGCTCCCTACAGGGTTGGGAGAAGCACATGGGTAAACATCAGGGTTGACCAGAAGCCCAAGGGCGGGGGAAAATGAGGGTAAGAGCCTTGACTGTTGTTTTGTCATGCCCAGTCTAGTTGTCCCCAAAGACCACCAAGGAGTCAATACCACTGTAAAGCACACGAGAGTTTTATTGCAAGTCCGGGCCTGGACTCTCAATCAACACCGACGCAGCGGGTCTGAATTGAGAGCCCCAACCCTTCAGTTAACAGGGTTTTTATAGGGTTTTCAGAGACATTCTATACATCATGGTACCATTTAGCAAATCATCTCATCCCGCGGGAAATTCAAAGGACATCTCTTAGAATTGATTAGTGCATCCAGTGGCAGGAAGGGACCTACTAAAGGTGGTTGGATGGCTTTGGGGTTGATGCCTTTTGAATTGATTAGCCAAAGCATAGGGTCGGAGCTGATGGGGTGTACGTGCAGAACTGCAAGGTCTCGGGTAGCTATCAATCACCTTATCTGCCCTGAGAAGACACCAGGAACTCTAGGTATCTCTCTGTTATCTGTTAATCGGCTGTTGCTAGGAGAGTTTATTGCAGGGGGAGTTCACTTTTAGGAGCTTCTGGCTCAGAGTTCAGGGCCTGGTCAGGCCCAAGTTGCAAGATGGAGGCCTAATTAAAAATAGTTGCACCTTGATCCAGGCTCAGGTCTCACAGTTTCTCCTGGAAGGACTAGGGGTGCAGGGTAAGCAGGTTTGTGATTGGCTCTGGGCCACAGGGGCTGGCCGTGTTGACAGGTACCTGTGCTCGTGTTATTCGGGCAGGTGGAGAGCAGCCAGTAACGTGAGAGCTCAGTAAAGGAGCTGTGTGGGGGTGTGGTTTGCTGTCTCCAGGGACAGGCTACCTGTGGGAGGGGCAGTCTCTCCCGGGCCAGCAGGGCCCAGGCAGCAAAGCATCAGAAGACAGGGTTCACGCACATAGCGTCCAGTTTGCTCATGCTGTCTCCTCCTCCCCACCCCCACTCCCAAAGAACAAAACAACTCTTCATCCTTTCTAAAAAATATTATTTCCATCCACTTGAAAGGCACAGTGGTAGAGAGAGAGCAAGACACGCAAGATCTTCCAATCATCAGATTACTACTTCCCAAATGCCTGCGACAGCCAGGGCTGAGCCAGACCAAAGCCAGGAACTCGGAACTCCATCCAGGTCTCCCAGAGGTACTTGGGCCATCATCTGCTACTTCCCAGGAGACATCAGCAGGAAGCTATGCCCAAAGCAGAGCAGCTGGGACTGGAACCGGCACTCAAGTATTCAGTCCCCTTAAATGGGAGCTTAACCCTCAACACAACACCCCCCAACCCTTTACCCTTTTGAGTGATATTGTTTCCAATTTACTCAGAAGTTTAGGAAGAATGGACACTTTTACAAAAGTCTTTCTTTCCAGGAGCATAGGATACCTCTGTATGTATTCAAGTCTTTTGTGATTCTCAGTTGGTTTTTGTATTTTTCTTTATAAAAATGCTCATATTTTTATTATGATCAATCCAGATGCTTTACAAATCTGTTGCTATAAAAATTGTATTTTCCGGGCCGGCGCCATGGCGTAGCAGGTAAAGCCACTACCTGAAGTGCTGGCATCCCCTACGGGCACCAGTTCAAGACCCACTGTCCGATCAAGCTCTCTGAGATGGCCTGGGAAAGCAGTGGAAGATGGCCCAAGTCCCTGGACCCCTGCATCCGAATGGGAGACTGGGAAGAAGCTCCTGGCTCCTGGCTTCAGATCGGTGCAGCTCTGGCCATTGCAGCCACTTGGGGAGTGGACCGATGGATGGAAGACCTCTCTCTGTTTCTACCTCTCTCTCTCTGCCTCTGCCTCTCTGTAACTTTGCCTTTCAAACAAAATAACTAAATATTTTTTAAAAATATTTTACTCTATTTTATAATTTTAGTACATTTCTTACATTTTTCTATGTTTACTTTTCTATATTTTCTAATAACTACAAGTACAATAATTAGGTTTTTATATTATTTACTTGAGAGACAGAATTCGTGGGTGATTCTGTGCCTGGCGGGGAGACTGCCTGCCTAGCCAGTGCAGAAGGTTAGGAGGGCGTGGCACACCAAGCCTCCCAGAAAGGACCCTATGACCTGACTGCTGGCAGGCGGCAGGAGCCCCAGGCACATTTCCCCCACCCTGCCTCCTGTTGAAGGGCCCTGTAATTGCCAATCAGGTAAACAGCTCCTGGGTGTGGCCCAGGCCCATAAGGACAACCCGGGAGGCTGCAGAGGCTACATGACCTTCAAGCTGATTGGAGAAGTACAGCGGCGCCAATATTGGATTTATCCTGAATTAGCTATGCCCGCTCTGCCTGCCCTGTAAAAGCTCGAGATTGTTAATCTCCGAAACTTGTCTCTGGTGCTTCCTGTGGAAGAACGCCGTCACCCACCATCCCAAAAGTGCGGGCCTCGCAGACTAGTCCACAGGGGTGCCCATCCACTGGTTCAGTCCCTAAATGCCTACAACGGCTGGGGTGCAGCCAGGCTGAAGCTAGGAGCTTGGTGTTGGACATTGCCTAAAACCTCCATTACAATATGGCGCCTGGCGGATGTTCGAGGGGCGTGTCTGCGGCTGCTGCGGTTAAGCTACCTAAGATCAGACCACCAGCAGGGATAGGTCCGCTTTGGTTCTGGGCACGTGGACAGTGTGTGATCCCTATACTTTGCTTAAGATGCCCCTGTGCGTGGTCCACCCATGCCTGCATGACCTTTTCGCTGATTGGCTCCCCTACTGCGCATGCCTTTCGTAAGCCTTATAAGCCTGTACACTTCCTCAATAAAGTAGTTCCTGCTTCGACAGGACTCACAGGTGCTTGCTGCGCTGTGCTTGACCCGTCGACCTTACCTTTCCCGTTCGCCTTGTCGGGGAGTGCTTGTACTGCCCCTGCTGGTCAGGGCTAGCCTCAGGCTTAAGACCCCAACCCTGGAACTCAATCCAGGTCTTCCACGTGGCTGTTAGGAACCCAATTTCTTGGGCCATCACCACTGCCTCCTAGGGTGTGCATTAGCGGGAAGGAAGAAATCAGCGGCTGGAGCCAAGAACTGAGCCCAGGAGCCCATCATGAGACTCGGGCATCTTAACTGAAGTCTTCACCACCCCTAGTGATTGATTATTCACGTTAAGGCAATGAATCTATTATCCTCAAAGTGTCCCATGCTCTGCAGTAATCTCCCCTTCCTAACCCCGTCACTCAATTAGCATTTATGTGTTATATAATACTTGCAACTACTAAATTGCTGTATTGTTTTTCATAGCTTTTTGGTTTATTCTTTTGAGTTTTCTAGTACACAAACATATGATAAGTATATCATAACAATTGCATTTCATCCTTTCTACATTTATGCTATCTAATCCTAGCGCATGCACAGCAAATCAGCAAGAATTTCCAGAGTACTGCTAGCTCACGCCAGTGATTCTTGGGTCACCCCCGATTTAATCAGGATGACTCCAGTGTTTGGCTCGTTGTTGGTGTTGTTTTAGTAGAAAGTGCTGTCTTCCAGCACCAGGCCCTTAAACAAAGAACAAGTTCTGTGGACCAAGAACACTCGGTCAAGTTGGATTGAATGCTGCCTCTGTACATATTCTAAATCGGGCCTAAATGTTTCTCCCTACGTAGAGACCTGCAACCTGACTTGACGTGTGAACAGATTGCCACCTACTCGTGTACCAAGCACCCGAGAGCCAGCCCTGTTCAAACAAGACACGTCAGGGCTATACCAGTCTGGCTGTGCCCCCTCATCCTGGCTGTCTGCAGGTCACTTCCTTGTCCCTGGCTAGAAATACAATTTTCCCAGGTGGTGGAGCAGGGCTTTCTGAGCGCTTCTCTGATCTGAACCGCTGCTTGACTCACAAGCCATAACTAAAGCTGAGACTTGCAAACTTTGATTTCTTAGAATTTTCTCTTTCTACACATCATTTAAACCTGCCACACACTGGCCCAGCCTAGTGTTTTGTCATTTCCAGCCTGTTTAAAGTATTAATTCTATATATTTTGCACATTTAAAATATTTATTTGAAAGGCAGAGTTACAGACAGAAAGAAGGAAAGACAGAGACGGAGAGAGAGAGAACTACTGGTTCACTGTCCAAATGACTGCAATGGCCAATTGGAACCAGCACTCTGCTATGCGATGCTAGTGTTGCCAGCAGCGGCTTAACCCACTGCACCATGGTACCAGCCCCATGGCACGTGCACACACACACACCTCACAGGTATCCAGTGGGGTCTTCACAAATTCATGGAAAATGTGTATTATGATAAGTCATGCATGAATTTTAAAATTTCTGCCTCCAAATAAACTTATCTTTTAATTCCATTTTTTCCAAAATCCTTTTTAAGTACTTTGATTACTAGTTTTTACCTGTCTATCTCCATTACCAGACTGTGAACTGAAATAGCGATTGTGCCTTTTTATCTTATTAGGCAAAACATTTTGCACATAGTAGGTACTTCAGAAATGTGCATTAAAATTGAATGCAAATAGGGATGGCATTGTGTCAACATCCCATATGAGTGCTAATTCAAGTCTTTTTTTTTTTTTTTTTCTGGTTTTATTTATTTATTTGAAGACAGAGTTACGGGGAGAGGGGGGCTGCGGAGAGAGACCTTCCATCCTCTGGTTCACTTTCCAGATGGCTAAAACAGCCAGAGCTGGGGCGTCCTGAAGCCAGGAACCAGGAGTTTCTTCTGGGTCTCCTACATGGGTGCAGGAGCCCAAGTACTTGAGCCATCATCCACTGTTTTCCCAGGTTCATTGTCAGGGAGCTGGATCAGAAGTGGAGCAGCCAGGACTTGAACCAATGCCCATATGCGACACTGGTGCTGTTAAGTAGTAGCTTTACCAGCTATGCCACAGTGCTGGCCCCAAATAATAAATAAATCCTTTTTAAAAAATAGATTTAATTATTTGTCTCTCTTCCTTCTGAAAGTATTCTGGGAGCACAGGAGGGAGAGGAGGAGTGGGGTCTGGAGAAAGAACACATCACATTAGCAGAATCAAGCAGCAGGGAACATTAGTAAATGACCTTGGGTATAACCAGACAACATAGCAGAACACGAGCTTTCTCCCCAAATGATGCATAATCCCTCAGAGAGCAAAGAAACTCGTTAGTCATGTTAACATGTATGAAATAATTCTGAATGCCAGGATGCACAGTGGCCATTGTTTACTGTCATCATACCTGACACATAGTAGGAAGTTGGCAGGTGAAAGCTAGAAAGAGATCTCTGTCCTGATCCTGACTCAGTTCTTTTGGCTCTTCTGTCACCACTTGGCCCCTGTCTGTTCTAGGCACTATTGCTCACACAAAGAGAGGGTGAAAGGGCTGAAGGGGATAAACAATACTGTGAAACAAAACAGAATCTACAAGCTGGATTTAGTTTTCTAATGGAAGCAGTTGAGTAACGCTGCATGCTAACCCAGACAATATGACGCATGATCTCAGTAGGCAGAATTACGAAGAGGCAACAGGTTGAGCTCAAGAGCCTATATGCTCTCGTGGACTATTTGCTGAATGGACAGGAAACCACTGCTTCAGCTATGAACTTCCTTTGCTGGTGACAGAGAAAAGAACCACAAGATGGGAGACCCCACAGGCCTGTTTGGAGTACACAAACACAAACGGACACAGTCTTGTCTTCCCATGATAGGAAGTGCAGGATGATCTCCGGGTGCTTGATGCTCACAACCATCACAATGGACTCAGAGATGCCCTTGTTGAGGGTGTTGGTGGCCCAAGAGGTACCTTTGCAAAGTTGCTTGTAGTGACGTGACCAGTAGTTCTTGATGAGGTAGGTCTGTGAGGGGATGGGCCTTGAATTTACATCATCAGTCATGGCTATGGTTCCGCAGGCTCCCTACTCCTCAAGAACTTAGATGATGTCAAAGAAGGAAGCAGAAGCTGTAAATGTCCTTTAAATCCTGATATTCTAGTCCCATTGAAGGCTTTTTGATAAGATTTTATTCCTGTGGACACACTCGGGGCACAGCATATTGTCCTCCAGGTATGGGGGTGGGAAATTACTTGCAGGAAGCAAGAAGAGTGCACTCAATCTTCCTTTTTTCTTCTCAGGAACCCAGGCTTGTCCTGCATGAAACTGCAGCTGAACCCAACCATGTGTGTTTGCAGGGAGACTTTTCCCATGGACCACACACCATCTGTCACCGGAGGCCTCTGGGGGTGTTTCCACTGCCTTCCTCTTCCCAGCACCAGCGACAATTCTGGCCCAAGAGGCCAGCACAGCCTCTGGGGCAGAAGTTGTCACCTCAACTGTATTCACGTCCTCCAGGAGCACAGGTACGCCCTCCTGGAGTGGAGGAGCCACTTCAGGGGGGTCGGTCCCCGCGGAACACACTGTTTTCTTAGCACTTTCCTGGGATGTTTCCTCTTTGCCCACCTTTGATTTTATTTGTAAGGATGTTTTGATCTTGACCTCCTTTGCTGTGCTGGGAATAGCCTGTAAACAAGGCTTCTGGTGTGGGTAAGCATATTCACATAGTCGCTTATACAGATCTATTTTCGGGCCTTTAGTGCTTAACCTCAGCTTTTGACCCCAGGCCCGCAAAATGTCTCTGTGAACCAGGTCGATGGGTGGCAGATCTACAGGTAACGGAGGAATTGGTACCTTCTTCCGAGGTTTTGGGTTGCCATCACACTGTCCCCTTTCCTTAGGACAGGCAACTTTATCATCTTTCATAGATCTTTTTCGTTTGTTCCCCTCCTTTTCTGATGTTCTTGGTAAAGATGTGCTTGGTTGAGTTAAGGCCCACTGTTCTTCTTCCCTCGACCATCCTGTGGCGGTTCTCTCCTTGCCTCTAGAATTCTCCATACTTGGAAGACAAATGAAGTTGATAAAAAGAAAGGTCTTTTCACTTCCACGATGGTCCCTAGCCTAAGAGTGCTCTTCCTAATTCAAGTCTTAATTGCTCTGCTTCTGATCCAGCTCCCTGCTAATACACCTGAGAAGGTAGTGGAAGATGGCCCGAGTCCTTGGGCCCCTGCACCCATGTGGTAGAGGGCCCATTGAAGTTCCTGGCTCCTGGCTTCTGCCTGGCCCAGCCCTGGTCATTGCTGCCGTTTGGTGAGTGAACCAACGGATGAGGATCTGTCTTTGTCTCTGTTTTTCAAATAAATAAAATTGAATGAAAATACAGTATTGTCTACCTAAAGCCAGGCATTGGAATTAGCTTAAGTTGGGGGAGGGGATGGGGAAAATGCACTATTTTTAAAAGGTTTTTAAAACATAGTCAAGTATACCTTGTGTGAGTGCAGCCTGTTGAAATCCTTGCTTAGTGTATACTAAGTTGATCTTCTGTATATGAAGGTAATTGAAAATGAAAACTCGATGAAGGGCGGGATGGCAGAGGGAGTGGGAGAGGGGGGGCCGCAGGAGGGAGGGAGGTTGGGGGAGGCACAACAATACAAAAGTTGTACTTTGTAAATTCACATTTATTAAATAATAATAAAAAAAAACATAGTCAAGGGGCCGGCGTTGTGGTGCAATGGGTTAATGCCCTGGCCTGTGACGCCAGCATCCCATATGGGTGCCGGTTTGAGTCCTGGCTGCTCCACTTCCCATCCAGCTCTCTGCTATGGCCTGAGAAAGCAGTGGAAGATGGCCCAAGTCCTTGGGCCCCTGCACCCGTGGGGAGACCCAGAAGAAGCTCCTGGCTCCTGGCTTTGGATCGGCGCAGCTCCAGTGTTGCAGCCATCTGGGGAGTGAACCAGCAGATGGAAGACCTCTCTCTCTGTCTCTAACTCTCTCTGTAATTCTGTCATTCAAATAAGTAAAATAAATCTTTTTTTAAAAAAGTAGTCAATGAATAAAATCTGAAGAATAAACACTTTCCTAGGTCCCATCCAGATCCTTTAAATTAGAATTCCTGATTGTGAAATCTTTGAATCTGTACTTTTCGTAACCTCCCCAGTGGTTCTTATCCAGCTTATCTGGCCTTGGCTGATGATTGCTTTGAAGAATCTTTGCCCTAAAGTAAGAAGAAAACCTAGGAAGAAAGGCCCCTTATATTACAAAGCAACTGTGCTAAAGGAATTCTAAAGACCTCTTCTGCTCCCCTCCCCTCCCCACAGTGGGGCATCAGGATAGGGACGAGTGCCTCCTGTGAGCTCCACCACCTTCGGCAGAGATCATGTCCCAGAGTACCAGGGACTGAGCCATGCTAGGGCACGCAGACCTGAGCAGCGGGGACCACCAGGGGAGCGCGTGAAGAACAGTTATTGTGGAGGGATAGGGAGACTAGAAACCAAACCAGACTTTTCAACCAAATGCTTGGCTTTGAGTACTGAAAGAATTCAAACCCTTGGGAAAGTTATTAACAAACACAAAGCCAGACATTAGGCAATAATTCTCTGAGCCGCCTCTGTCAGATGCATTATTTATAAGGCGGGAAATACATTTTGTGTATTTTTCTTCCTAGATATTCAATAAAAACCACAAGGCAAACACAGTTGCTCCCAGTGTTTGTTCTCCGGCACCGGCAGCCTCACATCACTCTCCACTGGCTCCTTTCAGTCCTCCACCAGCCAGAAGTCTGGCTGTCTGACCACTCCCAAGAACCGCCCAGAGGCAAAGACCCTCAGGGCAGGGGAGGGGCTTGTGGCTCATCTGATGGAGCCCCCTTATTTTACAGAGGAAGGCAAAGCTCAGAGATGGAGAGTGATATGCTGGGGTCACCATCGAGGCAGTGGTGAGGCTGAGACAATGGCTCAGAGTCCAGGGCTCTGAGCGGCGCTTGTACTACCTCGGAGACTGGATGTTAAGTTATTTCTGGGGAAAAGGTCTTTGGGTTTCATCAGATTTGCCAAGGGGTCTGTGGCCCGCAGAGAGCGTTAAGAGTCACTTTCCAGAAGTGTCTGTCTCGCCAGCACTCCTCTCCTCTCCACGGCCCTTGCTCCACACCCCTCCCCATCACGTGCGCCCCGTCTTCCCAGCTGTGCTGCCAGCTCTAGGGTGATCTGTCTTCTGTGCTGCTGCCAGATGGTTCTTTGTGGAACATGCGCCTGCCTGCATCACCGCTGCTGCAGTCGGGACGTTCAGCCCCAGACCCCATGCAGGAACTTAAGCCCCAGAGGTCCTGAGAGGGTGGAAACTTAACTCAGTGACGGTGTGAAGAGGTGAGAAGTGATTAAGATGTGATGAGCTCATTAGGATCGCATTCCCAGGACCGAATCATGGTGGCTTTCTAAGGATAAAGACATCGACAGATGGTTCACTGCGTGTCTCCTGCCACGTAACAACCTGTGTCACCCGGGGACTCTGACAGCAAGAACACCACCACCAGAGAACAAGCCAGCGGGGGCCACCCAATCTCAGCCAGCAAACCTCCAGAACCGAGAGCCAAAAGTCTCTCTTTTCTTTATAAAATCAGCCTGCCCCAGATAGTTTGTTCTGGCAACAAAAAGCTGGCTAATACAATGGCCCTGCCCGTAGAACTGTGCCACCAGGATAAAAACTAAACAAAAGGAACTCACAAAGTCCTTGTTAGCATTCCCCTTGTGGTCTCTGCAGCCTCCACACTGCTCCTCCCACTGTGAGGACTGAGCCTCAGAAGGTGATCTGCACCCTCATCAGTCAAGCATCAAAACATGAGTTCTTTGGATGACAAAGCCATATCCTTTACCGAGGGGGGGAGCTTCTTCGTTTCTTGAACCCACTGAAGACCTGCCCACCCTGGCCATGCACATAAGCCCCTCCCTCCAGCAGAACAGGAGTCTGACGGCACTCATTCTAGCACTTAGAATTCCACTATCATCGTTGAGTGTCAATTTCATCGCAGCCACGGGGCCAAGTGCCTGGATGCACACAGGAACGAAGCGCAGCCCCCAGGGAAATCCGAACCACACCCACTAGAATGGCTACAATAAAAAAAGGATGACTGGCCGGCGCCGCGGCTCACTAGGCTAATCCTCAGCCTTGTAGCGCCAGCACACGGAGTTCTAGTCCAGGTCAGGGCGCCGGATTCTGTCCCGGTTGCCCCTCTTCCAGGCCAGCTCTCTGCTGTGGCCAGGGAGTGCAGTGGAGGATGGCCCAAGTGCTTGGGCCCTGCACCCCATGGGAGACCAGGAGAAACACCTGGCTCCTGCCATCGGATCAGCGCGGTGCACCGGCCGCAGCACGCCGGCCGCGGCGGCCATTGGAGGGTGAACCAACGGCAAAGGAAGACCTTTCTCTCTGTCTCTCTCTCTCACTGTCCACTCTGCCTGTCAAAAAAAAAAAAAAAAAAAAAAAAGGATGACAAGTGTTGGTGAGAAGGAGGGGCGTGGGCACCCTGCTCCCCCGCTGCAGACGGGAAGGTAAAATGATGCCCTGGAAGCAGTCTGGCGGTTCCTGCAAGGATTAAACAAGAAGTTACCCCGTGACCCAGCAATCTCCCTCCTAAAGGTCTAGCCCAGAAAACTCAGTGTGAACGCTCATCACAGCACGTTCCCAACAAGCCGAGAGTGCAAACCACCCAAACACCCTGCAGCTGATGAGCAGCCAGGAAAACGCTGCGGCTCTGCAGCGTGAAATAGCATTCGGCAATAAAAAAGGGGGAAAGAGCGATGCGTGCCACAACACGACACAAGGACCTCGCCGACGCCATGTTGAGCCGGACATACAGACCGTGTGTTACGCGATTCCACCTACACACGACGCCCAGAATAGCCAGACCTACAGAGGTACAAAGCTGATGCATGGTGGCCCAGAGCTAGGGGAGGGGCCAGAGCATCGCCTGTCAGAGGGAGCATGGCTGTGACCGTGCTCTCACGAGTCTATGTGTGTGCCCAAGACACCTGATTGCACGCTTGCCATGGGCAGATTGTATGACCTGTAACCACACCTGCAGTCCAGAAAACACCGCACAGCCCCACTCTCAATGAGCCCTTAGCCCTGGCAGCCCCGAGGGGGACTCATCCCACCCAGTTTGCCCAGGATTTCCCAGGTTTAACACTGAGGGCAGCTGGTCACCCTCCTGAAACCTCTGTCCATCTCCTCCTGTCCCCAGCAGGGACTGCAAGGTCAGAAGGCAACAGACTCACTACACTCCTGGCCTGGTATTCTGCATTCAGATGTAGACATGATACTGACCAGAAGGAGGTAGGGAAGCTCCCACCTCAGGGCCTTTGCACATCTGTTCCCTAACCTGGACTGAAAGAGGAGTCACTGGGGGTGAAACTGTGGCCAGAATCCCCTTCCCTGCCTCTCCCCCAGGAGCTGGACCAGTTGGAAGGATAAGGCAGCTGGTCCCCACTCAGCCCTGGTTTTGTAAGCTCATACCATTATTTTAGCATCACACTAGGCTCTGCCATCCCCTTGGCCCGTCTTCCTTCAAGAGCACCGTAGCTCCCAGCCTCTCAGCCAAGCCACTCCCTTGGCAAGGACAGGTGCTTTCCATAGAGCAGATCCCGAAGGTTTAGTGGCCTTTGGTCTTCCTGAAACACGTGTAATCACCTCACGTTTCTATGATCCGGATTCCAACGTGTCAAACGCAGTCCCGCCCAGCTCCAGTGCCTCTAACTGCTGATGGCAGCTGACTAGGAGGGAGCCTGTAGATCTCATCAGCTGGCCAAAGTCAAGGTCTGCCCCCGTCTTGCAGGCAGGACTGTCCTGCAAGGAGGGAAATCACTTGAAGGTTGCTCTCTTTCTTTAAAGATTTATTTTATTTATTTGAAAGACAGAGTTACAGAGAGAAGTAGAGATAGAGAGAGAGGTCTTCCATCCACTGGTTTACTCCCCAGATGGCCACAACGGCCGGAGCTGTGCCGATCCAAAGCCAGGAGCCAGGAGCCAGGAGCTTCTTCTGGGTCTCCCATGCAGGTGCAGGGCCCCAAAGACTTGGGCCATCTTCTACTGCTATCCCAGGCCATAGATCCGAGAGCTGGATTAGAAGAGGAGCAGTCGCGATTAGAACCGGCACCCATATGGGATGCCGGCACTTCAGGCCAGGGCTGTAACCCACTGCACCACAGCGCCGACCCCGGTTGCTCTCTTTCTATCACCTTTCAACAATAAGACCACTTTCACAACCAGCCTCACACTGGCCACAGCCCCTGGGAATTCCCTGTGAACAGGCCTAGTGTCACCGAGGGAATATAACATCTATGGTGCATATGCAGTGGCCAGGGGATTTTAACAGGCATCTTACAGTCATGTCACCACCCTGCTCAGAACCCTCCATAGGCCTCCCACTCTCTTTAAAATCAAATCCTGGGGCTGTGGGGAAGCAGGTAAAGTTGCTGCCTGCAGTGCCAGCATCGCATATGGGCGCTGGTTTGAGTCCTGGCTGCTCCACTTCCCATCCAGCTCTCTGCTATGGCCTGGGAAAGCAGTAGAAGATGGTGCAAGTGGCTCCAGCCATTGTAGCCACTTGGGGAGTGAACCGGATGGGAGACTTTCTCTCTCTCTCTCTGTGCCTCTGCCTTTCTGTAACTCTGCCTTTAAATAATAAATGTTAAAAAAAAAAAAGAAAGAAATCCTGAGGCCTCTCCATGACCTCAACCCTGGCTGCTCTCCCAACCCTGTGTCCTGCCAGCTGTGGCCCCTCCAGCTCCAGCCACCCTGGTCTACACATCTTCTTGATCATGGTAGACACTCTCCTGCCTCAGGACCTTTGCACAACTGTATCGTTCATGCACAGTATTGTTCCCCCACATTCCTGTCTCTCTCCCTCTCTTCCAAATGTCTACTCAAATATCACCTCCTCAAAGAGGGTGCCCCGACCTCCCCTTCACTGCATTGCTCTAGCTGGCTTTACTTCTCTTCACTGGATGCGTCATTACGTCACATATTTCTGTGATTGTTCCTCTCCCTCTCTGCTCCCTGAAGCACAGACTCTGAGTGTAGGGACACTGACCATTCTGCTGGGTGTTGAATCTGACCTGGAGTGGTGCCCGGTGCAGGTATTGCAGGTGCTCGCATAGCAGGTACGGGGTGACCACGGTTATCCTCTCTCCTTCATGAGGTGGCAGTCACTCTATGGCCACTTCACAGATGCAGAAACCGAGGCTCAGGAAGATGACACTGCCAATCCAAAATCATGTCACGAGTAAGTGGCGCCAGAACCTCTCCTGTGCCAAACGCCACGTTCTTCCAATTCCGCCACGTTGCCTCTCTCCTGCAACACAGTTCTCTGCGGAGTTGTGTGGGCCAGAGCTTAGGTAGAGACACCTGGGGGGCAGTGAGGAGCCGCCGCCCTCCTTCTCCACCTCCGGTTCCCAGCTCATGCTTTGCCGCATTGAAACCAGGGCAATGCCAGCTGAAAACACTTACGGATTCCAAAGCCAGGACTGCGCCATGTGTAGCATCAAGGCAAATTCTACCCCACGGTGGAAGCCGCTGTGGGCATGGAAATGTAAAAACCTGTCTCAAGGTGACAATCCTACCATTTGGGGCTCAACTCCTTTTTGGCAGAAAACTACAAATTGATAGAGAATTGAATGAAGCATTAGCGTGACCTTCACAGCCAACCAAAGTCAATGTACGTCCTGGTACGACACTTCAAAGAAGATCCAGAAAATCAATCTGCTGTTTATTACTTCACAGAGTCATGGACACTGTGTGTGGGCGTATTTCTCAGAAGATTAAGAGAATCAGGAATACAACGATCCTGGAGTTTCACTAGAGCAGAAACCAGCAAACATTTTCCCATAAAGGGCCTCACAGATATCTTAGACTCTGCGGCTACACCATCTCCACAGTGACTGAGCTCTGCCGCTGTGGTGTGAAGACAGCTACAGACACTATGGAAACAAGGAAGCATACTAGACTGTGTTACGCTATACATAATCTGTGTTCCAATAAAACTTTATTCACAAAACAGGTGGTGGGCCAGACTCAGCCTGCAGGCTGTATGTCAGTTGCCAGCTGCTGATGTGGACCAATATGCTTCCGTGACAAAGGAAGAGACTGAGACGTGCAGAGCTGGAGTGACTTTCTATTTCCCTCTCTTGTAACTGGCTGTGACAGCCAAATATTTTTTAAAATTTAATTAATTTATTTATTTGAGAGGCAGAACTACAAATATAGAGAGGGAGAGACAGAGGGAAAGGTCCTCCATCGCTGGATCACTCCCCAAATGGCCCCAATGGCCAGAGCTGGGTTGATCTGAAGCCAGCCAGGAGCTTCTTCGAGGTTACCCATGCAGGTGTAGCATAAGCACTTGGACTATCTTCCACTGCTTTCCCAGGCACATTAGCAGAGAGCTAGATAGAAAGAGAAGCCAGGGCCGGCGCCGCGGCTCACTAGGCTAATCCTCCGCCTAGCGGCGCCAGCACACCGGGTTCTAGTCCCAGTCGGGGCACCGGATTCTGGCCCGGTTGCCCCTCTTCCAGGCCAGCTCTCTGCTGTGGCCAGGGAGTGCAGTGGAGGATGGCCCGGGTGCTTGGGCCCTGCACCCCATGGGAGACCAGGAAAAGCACCTGGCTCCTGGCTCCTGCCATCGGATCAGCGCGGTGCGCCAGCCGCAGCGCGCTGGCCGCGGCGGCCATTGGAGGGTGAACCAACAGCAAAAGGAAGACCTTTCTCTCTGTCTCTCTCTCTCACTGTCCACTCTGCCTGTCAAAAAAAAAAAAAAAGAAAGAAAGAGAAGCCGGGACATGAACCGGTGCCCATGTGGGATGCCAGTGCTGCAGGCGGAGGCTTAGCCCACTACACCACAGTCAAATATTTATTAAGCATGTCTCACATCCAGGCTATTACAAACACAGGAGAGGCCAAGATCCAGAAAACAGAGGAGGCGTTTGGGGTGAGATTGCCCAGAATTCGCATTCCAGTAAGGGTAGCAGGTAGTAAAATAAGGAAACGAATGAATGAGAGAATGAGAGAATGCAGACAAGCAGAAGTGCTGTGAGTACAATGAAGGCGGGCCCGTGTGGCAGGAGGCAGTTTGGGGCATGACAATGGGTGAGGAGGGATCCCCAGGAAGAGGTCGAGCCAAGCCAAAGTGCCAAGCTGGCACCCACGGGAAGATCATCTCTATTAAGCACTGCATGCAAACTTGATCTTTACGACGATGGGGAAACTGAGGCAGATTGCTCAAGGAACAGCTGGTGGTTTCCAAGCTGGTCCTCTCTGGCTCAGAAGTGTGGGCTCTTTCCTTCACACCAGTGCTTCACAGGGAGATGGCTCAGCAATCCCCTATGGGGTTTCAAACACCATCTCCGTCTCTCGTGTTTGGTTTGGGGCCCAAGCGGGTATTAAAATGCAGATGGGATTTAACTAGATATTGCAGCATCAAAAACTGCTTTGATGACCTCATGCTTGAAATTATTTCATTTTGCACTTTAAAAATTAAACCATGGGTTTTTTTTTTTTGAAACTAGTTCATATTTTATTTCTAAACAAAATAAGAGAGAAGGTTTCAGGCTACTACTTGAAGCAACTCTCTGCAAACAGAACCTTCATGAATAATATTTATCCCCACCAAATGAAAATCCAAAATGAAATGCACTTTTTTCTTTTTCATATTGGTTTTTAAAGTCTAAGCAACTAAGTGTCACATTGCAATTTTGTACAGTTCAGTGTAGCTCGCTGATGCGATCAAGGGGCTGGTGTTGCAACCAGGTCTCCTTGTCTTTTGGAATTTCAACATGTGCATTCATTATGCTTCCTGTCTTCAACCTGCGGCCCATGGGGAGTAAACACAGACTGTGGCCCATCGCAGGAGTGGTTTCAACACTGGGGAGCATCCACACGCACCAGAGCGGTGAGCAGTGTTTTGGTGGAAGAGAGACCTTCGTACACACCCCTTCCATTTGCACCTGGATTGCTCCACTGTTTCTCTTAGGGGAACCAAGTGTTTACATTATCATTCTGTTCATCGACTGTCCTGAGCTAGAAAGGAAGACAGAGTGCTTGGCTGTCTTGAATGAGAAGGTACAGCCCAACTGTTCACATCCAGGTCCCCAGGGTGGTGAGGGAGGCCCCCAGGTACACAGTGGGAGGAAGCCCTACTCCCAGGGTAGATCCTCCTGTGTCTCGCACCTTACCTGCCTCACGTGCCTCCCCCTGGGCCTGGCCCTGCCACACACACACACACACACACACACACACACAGCCACTCAGCCTTTCCATGAGACGAGGCCTTCCAAACCAGGGCTGAATTTCCCATGCTAGGCCTGTGAGGCTGCTGGGGCAGCTGGATTGAGTGTGGCACAAGCTTGGCTTGTGTTTGCTCAAGTTTGTCTGATGCTGTATCTGAAAGTATCTTTTATTTTTATAATACCTTAGGTGGTAACAAAACACTTTCCCTTTTTTCCTTCATGAAATACTCCCTTTATCTTTCTTCAAAGGACTGTGAGAAACTCAAAACAACAGGTGTCCCTGACGGCGGCTGAAGCTCCCCAGTGGCTGAAACCAGTTTTCAAATTAAAGAGCTCTTGAGCCAGACGGGATTCCCAGAGATGTCTGCGTCCAGCCTCGCACCTGCAGCCCATCGCAGCTGAGCTCCTGCATCTCCGACTCAGTGGCCGGAAGCTGGGCAGACCCAGCGTGGCAAAGCTGCTTGCTGGTTACAGCACACACGCAGGTCTGCAGCACTCCACACGCAGGAGCTAATATCTGCCCTCTGCGCGCTACATGTGCTGGGAAACCTGAATGAAGGCGTTGAGGGGTCAACGATGTGGTGTATGGGTAAGGCTACCTACTGCCTGCAGTGCCAGCATCTCATATGGATGCTGGTTCGAGTCCCAGCTGCTCCACTTTTGATGCAGTTCTCTGCTATGGCCTGGGAAAGCAGCAGAAGGTGGCCAAAGTCCTTGGGCCCTGCACCCGCATGGGAGACCCAGAAGAAGCTCCTGGCTCCTGGCTTCAGATCAGCCCAGCTCTGGCTGTTGCAACCATTTGGGGAGTGAACTAGTAGATGGAAGCTATCTTTCTCTCTCTGCCTCTACCTCTCTGTAACTCTTTCAAATAAATAAATAAATCTTGAAAAATAAAAGGCATTGACACTACAAAACAGAAGACTTTTCTTCACTCTCCAGGACCACTGGAACTTCAGCAGCCTTTCTTTATCGTCTCAGCAGTCAGTGGTGTGGGGAAAGCTGGAGTTACCTGTAAATCCTTCTCCTATTGCATATTTGTCTTCTGAAAGCAGACAGAACCATATGCAAGTCCTAACACTCCCATTACTAGCTGTGGGACCTTAGGTGAGTCACCTAAGCTCTCTGAGCACCTGTTTTCCTAACTATCAAATAAGAATGCAGCATCTACCTCAAAGAGCCGTTGTAAGAACTGAGTGAAAACATGAGGCCAGCACTGTGGCACAACGGTAAAGTCTCTGCCTGCAGTGCCTGCATCCGAGTTCATGCCCCAGCTGCTTCACTTCCAATTCAGCTCCTTGCTAAGGGCCTGGGAAAAGCAGCAGAAGATGGCCCAAGTGCCTGGGCCCCTGCCACCCACATGGGAGACCCAGAAGAAGCTCCTGGCTCCTGGCTTCAGTCTGGCCCAGTCCTAGCCATTGCAGCCATCTGGGGAGTGACCTAGCAGATGGTAGATCTATTTTTCTCTCACTCTCTCTCTAACTCCTCCACACTCAAATAAATAATCTTTAAAAAAAAAAAAAGAATTGAGTGAAACCATTCATATAATGCACATGGCACAGTGTCAACAGATGGTATTGTTTTAAGATTTATTTTAATTTATTTGAAAGGCAAACCGACAGGGAGAGAGGGAGACACCTAGACAGAGAGAGCGTCCATCTGCTGGTTCACTTCTCGAATGGCCACAATGGTTGGGGCTGGGCCAGGTTGAAACCAGGATCCAGGAACTCCATCCAGGTCTCCTACATAGGTAGCAGGAGCCCAAGGATGTTTGCCATTATCTGTTGCTTTCCCAAGTACAACAGCAGGGAGCTGGATAGCAAGTAGAGCAGCCGAGACTCGAACCGGTGCTCTAATAAGGGATGGTGGCGCTGCAGGCGGCGATTTAACCTGCTGCGCCATGATGCCAGTGCCTCTGCCCCAAGGTGGTATTGCTAATAAACAGCTTTATTTCAAAAACAGAACTTAATTCACTAAAGCTCCATTTCATCTTATTCTTCTCTGGAGTCAGCACTCCCGTTGCCTCTAACCATTCCCAATTCTCTAATCACTCTTTTTCAAACCAGTAATTCCTGGGTCTTTTGACGCCCTTTGTCCTTTTTTTTTTTTTTTTTTTTTTTTTTTTTTTTTTTTTTTGACAGGCAGAGTGGACAGTGAGAGAGAGAGACAGAGAGAAAGGTCTTCCTTTTTGCCGTTGGTTCACCCTCCAATGGCCACCGCGGCCAGCGCACTGCGGCCGGCGCACCGCGCTGATCCAATGGCAGGAGCCAGGTACTTATCCTGGTCTCCCATAGGGTGCAGGGCCCAAGCACCTGGGCCATCCTCCACTGCACTCCCTGGCCACAGCAGAGAGCTGGTCTGGAAGAGGGGCAACCGGGCCAGAATCCGGCGCCCCGACTGGGACTAGAACCCGGTGTGCCGGCGCCGCAAGGCGGAGGATTAGCCTAGTGAGCCGCGGCGCCAGCCGAATTCAGTAACATTTCAATCTGCACTGAAGTTCCCCGTGATTCTGCACAATTTCAAGAGGTTCTGAGTCTGACCTGCAGCTCCCTCCCCAGAGAGTCCCTCGCCCCAGTTCTGAGCATCCCCCTAGCGCCCCCACCTCCTGGCGAGATGCAGCCCTTTCTGCAGGTTCTGGGTGCTGAGGCCATCTGCCTGGAGGGCTCTGCACAGACAAGGCGCAGGCAGGCCAGGGCATCTGGGAGGAGCCTGGGATTTGAGCAGCACTGAATCAAGCTGAGGAAAAACACACCTCATCACCATGTGAGCCTGGCAGAACAGAAGCCCCATGACCGACAGCAGACTTTCACAATGCCAGGCCCCGATGATCAGAGATCCGAGAAGAGACCTTTGCAGCTGCCAAAGGGAGAGGCAGGACTCCTGGGCCAGTGGGGGTGGGGCGGGGGTCACACCCAGGACCTGGCAGTGGCAGGTGCCTTGAGGATAACACAAAGATCCCAGTGGACGGGTGCAGGAACCCTCCCCACACCGACGATCCCCCTCTTGGGAGAACCACCTTGCTGATGAGATACACCTGCCTTCTTCACAGAGCAGCTGTGGAGAGCAAGCTGGCAGCATCTCCACCACGGCCGCAGCGCACCCCCTTCATTTGTGGGCCCTGGATTTGCCATACTGTGAGTTCAGACCAGAGTCCAGCTGACAGACCCCCTAGCACCACCCGGGACAGGCGACTGCAGTCAGAACGCAGCGGGATGGCCCCTCAGCTGCCCAGGGGTCACCTGATCCTCTGGGCCTGCGTTCCATCACTCACAGAAGGTGGCTAATAGTAGCTGGGACTACGTGCAGTTTTGAAATGCATGCTGCATTTCTTAAATTAAAAAATTAAAATACTTATATATTAGTTTCATTACAACCTAGCAAAGCACATAATCGAAAGTCATTCTTGTTCACAACTGCTGTTGGCTGTACTGTGTTGTACTGCTTTGTTGTACTGTGTTGGTTGTACTGTTTTTCAACTGTGCCATTTGCAAGCATGCAGAAGAATGCTAGCATCGAATGGGTAAATGGTCAATAAATGCATTTGGAATGAAAAAAAAAAGTGGATAATTCTCGCCTCCTGGACTTGAGTTGTGCATGAAATGAGGTAATACATGTAAGCTGTCTGGCACACAGTAAACCTTTGGTGAATGGCAGCTGGTATAATTTGGTTTTAGTATTACCTATGGGCACAGGAGACTGCCCAAATCTTCCCATTTGGCTAATCCTGTGCTGAAAGCCTGCTGCGGGTGGTTGTGATAGGCCGCGAGAGGCAGGCAGTGTAGATGGGAGAAGGTGCCAATTTTAGGCCATTAGTATTCCATTTCCCACCCATGCTGCCATGCTGTTTGTTCCTAGAGGATCTTAGATCCTCCCTCTTGCAGGGAGCCTGAGAGTGGTCTCTCTGTGGTTGAGACATTAAAACTACTTTGTGGGAGGATGGAGAAACTTTATGGTTGAATTTTTGTCCATTCAGACTGGGCTGAGTGGTTAATCCTAATTACTGAGATTTTTCTATAAGGAATGAAAACCCAAATGACTGAACAGGTCATTCATAAAAGCTAGAAGCTTTTATGAATATTTAAGCTTCCTGACCCCACTAGGAAGATCTTATTACCCTCATTTATAAGATGAGAAATTTCAGCTTCAGAGGGGTCAAGGACACACGCTCTTTGAGATTCCAAGTAGACTTCCGGGATTTAAACACAAATTGCTATGATGCTCTGTTGAGCACATGGCTCGGTCTGTTTTCCCCAGAAAGACTGCATTCCCCCTCACATTGGTGCAGGGAGCTCAGGCCGCCTCAGAGCAGCTATGGTGGGAAGCTGGGGAGGGCCACGAAAGAAGCGGACAGGAGATGCTGCACTGGGCCTTTTACAAGCGGCAAGGAAGTAGCTATCTCATCTCCACGTGGAAAGATTTACTGAGACCCAAACAATACACATCCTTATGTAAGGGAAAACAGAATTGTCAAGTCATACACACTCCAATATGGTGCAACTAGTGACGTGTGGTTATTTAAAATGTAATTATTGCAAATTAAATAAAATGTAAAACTCAATTCCCCGGTTGCACTAGTCACATCTCAAGTGCCCCATAGCGCATGTGCCCAGTGGCTATCAAATCAGACAGTACCACGTATAGAACATTTCTGCACTGCAGAAAGTTCATTAGGAAAAGTATGCACCATTTCCATTCTGTAATCAAATGATGACATTTTAATATTCTAAAACAGACTTAATTTTTAAACTCTTTTTAAAAAAGGTTTTTTTTTAATTTATTTATTTGAAAGGCAGAGTTAGAGAGAGAGAGAGGTAGGTCTTCATCTGATGGTTCACTCCCCAAATGGCTGCAATGGCCAGGACTGGGCCAGGCCAAAGCCAGGAGCCCAGAGCTTCTTCTGGGTCTCCCGTGTGCATGCAGGGAACCAAGGACTTGGGCCATCCTCCACTGCTTTCCCGGGTACATTAGCAGGGAGCTGAATCAGAAGTGGAGCAGCCAGGACTCAAAGGGGCGCCCGTATGGGATGCCAGCGTCGCAGGTGGACACTTAACCTGCTATGCCACAATGCCAGTCCCAGTTTTTAAATTCTTAATCACTTAATTTTTTTATTTTTTAAAGATTTTTTATTTATTTCTTTTTTTTAACTTTTATTTAGTAAATATAAATTTCCAAAGTACAGTTTATGGATTACAACGGCTTCCCCCCCCCCATAATTTCCCTCCCACTCGCACCCCTCCCATCTCCCGCTCCCTCTCCCATTCCATTCACATCAAGATTCACTTTCAATTATCTTTATATACAGAAGATCGATTCAGTATATATTAAGTAAAGATTTCATCAGTTTGCACTCACACAGAAACACAAAGTGTAAAATACTGTTTCAATACTAGTTATATCATTACTTCACATTGGACAATACATTAAGGACAGATCCCACATGAGGAATAAGTACACAGTGACTCCTGTTGTTGACTTAACAATTTGACACTCTTGTTTATGGCGTCAGTAACCTCCCTGGGCTCTAGTCATGAGTTGCCAAGGCTATGGAAGCCTTTTGAGTTCGCTAACTTCGATCTTATTCAGACAGGGTCATAGTCAAAGTGGAAGTTCTCTCCTCCCTTCAGAGAAAGGTACCTCCTTCTTTGATGGCCCCGTTCTTTCCACTGGGATCTCACTCGCAGAGACCTTTCATTTAGGTTTTGTTTTGTTTTGTTTTGTTTTTGTTTTGTTTTGTTTTGTTTTGTTTTTTTCCAGAGTGTCTTGGCTTTCCATGCCTAAAATATTCTCATGGGCTCTTCAGCCAGATCCGAGTGCTCAAGGGCTGATTCTGAGGCCAGAGTGCTGTTTAGGACATCTGCAATTCTATGTGTCTGCTGTGTATCCCACTTCCCATGTTGGATCATTCTCTCCCTTTTTGATTCTATCAGTATTAGCAGACACTAGTCTTGTTTGTTAATCACTTAAATTTTTGCTCACTGATTAATACTACATATTGTGCATTGTGCCAGAGAATAAGTACATAAAAAAGTGGAACTTGCCTATATTACTGTATATAAAAATTGTATGTTTCATTCATCTCTATGTGGATGAAATAAAGTATTTGTTATCTAACTTGATTACTTATAAAATTGTCTTAAAATGAGAAAAAAATGGCAAGGAAGACTTTGTTCCAGACTATTGCAATAAGGAAGAGAGGCTGAAGTCGACCCTAAATTCAAGGTTGGTGGGGGGCTGAAGACTTGCAGCCAACAGTAGGGTGAGGAAGATGCAAAGTTACTAGGAGGAACGTGGTTGGATATGAAGGGTTAGGGAATGAGGGGCTTGACTGGACATCTAGGATGAGGACACAGTAGATCAAGCAATCTAGCAAAATCTTTACAAAACTGACTTCGGCAGCTGTCCTGTGGTCACAAAGGGGCTGTGGTCACAAAGCCGTTGGTCACAAAGGGGCTTCAGAGGGGCCTGATGAGAGTCAGGTTGAGGCTAGGTCCTCGTCAGTCCGATGTGGCTATGGCCCTTCACCCTTCCCTGCGTCCTTCCCTTTGCTTATGTTACTCTGCAGAAATTCCCATCAAGAAGCAGAATCTGCTTGCACACCCTTTGAAAATGGCCAACGGAAATGGAAAATGGCCAATGGAAATGGAAAATGGCCAATGAAAATGGAAAATGGCCAATGTAAAATGGCAGAAGCAACGTGCTGCCAATTCTGAGTCCAGATCTTACAAAGGCCTGCTTTTGCATTCTCTCTCTCTTTCATCATTGACTGGAGGAACAGTCTAGTAGATCCTGCCCCAAAGTGCTAAATTCCAGAAACATGAGTTAAACCAATGGTCATTTTTTTTTTAAGATTTTACTTATTTATTTTGAAAGGCAAAGTTAGAGAGAGAGAGAGAGATCTTCCATCCATTGGTTCACTTCCCGAATGGCCGCAATGGTTGGAGCCGTGTCGATTCAAAGCCAGGAGCCAGGAGCTTTTTCTGGGTCTCCCACATGGGTGCAGGGGCCCAAGGACTTGGGCCATCTTTTATTGTTTTCCCAGGCCATAGCAGAGAGCTGGAATAGAAGTAGAGCAGCCAGGACTCGAACCGGCACCCATATGGGATGCTGGCACTGCAGGTGGCAGCTTTACCCACTATACCACACCGCCGGCCCAACCAACAACCATTGTTTTAAAGCAAATAAATGTTATGTGGCAATAGATAATTGATAGGTTCTCAAATGTATCCACTCTTCTCAAATAGTATCCCACTCTTCTGTAGAGACCTGGCGGCCTCCTCTCAGTCATGACCCAGAGAAGAATAATCCCAAGAAAGTCCTTCAGTCTGCTGACATCGGAGGGAGGTCAGCAGGCCCTCGGGCTCTTGTTGACTTTCTCAGACTCCCAAGCGATGGATTTGAGGACAGGAGTCTCTGTGAGAGCCAAAGACGGGCACTGTATGACTCTCCTAGAGCAAAGCACCACAGATGGTGGCCTAAATGACAGAGATGCATGTTCTCAAATTCTGTGGGCTGGGAGGCTGAGGTCAGGGTGTCAGCAGGGAGATCTCTTCTGAGGCCTCTCTCCGTGGCTTGCAGGTGGCTGCCTTCTTCCTGTACCCTCACAGGTTGTCCCTCTGGGTGTGTCTGTGTCCACAACCTCCTCTTACAGGGACACTAGTCATCCAAAGCAGGGACCTCATTTTAACCTCGGAAAGACCCCGTCTCCGAACATAGTCCCGTGGGAGGCACAGGATTTCAACCTAGGAAGTCTGAGAGGACACAATTCAGCCCACAACAGAAGCCACTGTTTTCTTCCACCTGTGAGGAAGCAGGAACAGGCTATCACCAAGCAGCCCAGTCTTGCCTGGCAGAGCCTGCAGTGAGAGGCAGTTTCAGGGCCGGGATTCAAGGGCAGAAGAGCAAGGCCAAGGAAGCCACGTGGGGAAGTGAAGTACAGGCCAGTGCGGGCAGAGTGTACACGGAGTTCTTCAAGAAAAATGGTATTTGCTCTCCAGAACTGTGCGATAGCACGGATCTGGGGTATGAAAACCCAGTGTTCTAGGCAAACCAGAAACCCGGTATAGAAATTGATTTGGGATGGAAAAATGGCCAAGAGATGATCAGAAAACACGCAAGACCACACCAAGGAACCACAGGAGTTCTTAGCACAGGTCCCTGGGGACCCAAATGCCACCACAACTTGAGGAGGAAAATGGGGATGTCCCTAACCCTAATCCCTAACCCCTAACCCTAACTCTAACCCTGTGTCAGCACAGAGCCTTAGCACTTGGGCATCTTAACCTCTTACCAAGCTGGTTAACTCCCTGGAGCCTTGTTGTATCCTCAGGAACAGGTCAGTTCCACCTCTCTCAGATGGTCATCAAGAAGGTTAAGCCGGCCAGCGCCGTGGCTCAATAGCTAATCCTCTGCCTGCAGTGCTGGCACACCGGGTTCTAGTCCCGGTCGGAACGCCATATTCTGTCCCGGTTGCTCCTCTTCCATTCCAACTTTCTGATGTGGCCTGGGAGGGCAGTGGAGGATGGCCCAGATCTTTGGGCCCTGCACCCACATGGGAGACCAGGAAAAACACCTGGCTTCTGGTTTCGGATCAGCGCGGTGCACCAGCCGTAGCAGGCCGGCCGTAGCAGCCATTGGGGGGTGAACCAATGGAAAAGGAAGACCTTTCTCTCTGTCTCTCTCTCTCACTGTCCACTCTGCCTGTCAAAATAAATAAATAAATAAAGGTTAAGCCATTCAGTGTACACAACAGGAACCCGATTCGCCGCAGGCAGCTGTGCAGCGTTCCCAGCCATCACCCTTCCTCTCCCTCCCTGCTGTGATGCCACCCCCTCTGGAGAACTTGGCTCAGCTCTGCCTCACCCCCATGTTGCAGGAGAGTCCTAGCTCTGCCAGCCGCATTGTCTGGCTTCTTGTGGTGCAGATTAGAAGGAATAAAGGAAACAGAAAAAACAAGAGAGAGGCAGAAGGTGGAGAGACAGGGTTCCTGCCTGTTGGGTTCATCCCAGGGGCTGCCCTTGGGTGACGAGAATCTGTGCAAATGGGGAGCAAAGAAGCAAGAGGGGTGGAGTCTATCTGCTTGCTAATGACCCCAAGAGAGGTGAAGGTGAAAGAAAAACAACAGCAAAATCACCTCAGCTAAGGGTCAGGGAGCATCTGTTGTAGTGGCCAAGAGATAAATTCTAAAGCAGGCAGCAGGCCATGGGAGAAATCTGTGGGGGAAGGGCCACTTTGGCAGGCTTTACTGCCAGGCTCACATCCATTGTTGTAGTATTGTTTGAGATATGCCAGGAAAAACAGGAATTCCTATTCAACTGCTTTCAGCTGTTAGGATTTTCTTCTTAAAATAGAATTCAATGCACAGACAGTCCTGGGTTTTACACAGAGGAGATTTAGCTGTCTATAACCTCTGTACAGTTTCTGCCACTTACTAGGTACTTATCTATGTGCTGCATCACTATTATTAGGTCCTGGCTTTGTGCTCTGGGGCCAGGATCCACACACTCCTGAGAAGTAGCTTGATATTCTGGAAACACCCCTCCTCATTCTTCCAGACCCATTTCCCTCAAGGCTAACCAACTGGAAATATTTTTCTTTCCTGGAAGAATGACCACATTGGCTGTGTTAAGAGTAAAATAAGCAGCAGGCCATTAGCCTAGGGCCATTTCTGTACCCAGACCGCTCTCACAGACAATGGAAGCTGCTCAGGGGCGTTTCTTGTAACTGATCATGTACAGTATACCATTCCTTGTAACTGATTCTTTTTGATCTGAGTCTCAGCCAATCACAGATAGCAAACCAACGCCTGGCTGAAGTCAGTCAAGCCATTTTTCTTTATTTTACTTCCATGGCCAGCCAGCCAATCAAAGCTCAATGTTCACACTACTGGAGCGGGTCTCTCTGAACTTCTTCCCATTCCAAGTGCTGCCCAATTCATGGAAAAGTGCCAGTAAAATGTTAAATTTCTTCTGTCGTTTTTCTTATCAGCTGGCTGCCACTTGTCTTGGCCTCCTGAAGAAAATAGACAGTAGGTTCTATCCCGGGGACTTTAGACTTCAAGACAAAGATCCCTGTACCCTGACAGCTCTAAACCATGAGCTTCTGGGCACTGGAGTCGCTGAAGAACCCACAAATCTCCAGGCGCAGCCTTTGGGTAGAGTACATAATATGATGTTACACCCACAGGCTGTATTTGAAATATATGTACTGCTAGATTCATAGCACTTTCTGTCATTTTCTGTTTTCTCAATTAACATTCACGTATTAAAGGCAGAGCAACACAGAGAGGGAAAGGCAGGGATGGGTCAGGGCGGTGGGGACAGGTCTTCCACCCACCAAATGACCACAAATAGATTCACCCCCCCTCAAATGGCCACAACCACCAGGTCTGGGTCAGGCCAAAGCCAGGAGCCAGGAACTCCATCCAGATCTCCCACGTACATAGCAGGGGCCAGAGTACGTGGACCATCATTGGCAGCTTTCCCAGGTGCCTTTAGCAGGGAACTGGATTGGAAGTGTAACAGTCAGAACTCGAACATGGGATGCATGCTATGCAAGTGAAGGCTTAACCCACTGTACCCCAATGCTGGCCCCTAACATTTACTTTTATACAATTGCAACTGTGTAGAAAGAGGACCCTAAATATTTTTGCATATACAAAAAGATTCTTATGTTCTTATAAACTAAAAATGTTGTCAATCTCTCCTGTAGAGTCCCTTAGGGCAGTAGCCATGCCTCCCCTGGCTTCTGGGATTCTCGAGCCCTCGCATGGATCATAGACATGGAGTTCTGTTCTGTGAGTTGGTTAATATCAAGCACCCCTCAAGAGGCTCCCGGCACCCTGAGGCCAAATGAAGTGGTGTAACAGGGCTGGCCTGAAGGAAGCAAGTGTCCCACGAGCTGCGGTCTTGTAACCAGTGCTGGGCCCTTCTGCACAGCTGCCTGATTCCCGCTCCAGCTCTACTGCTCATACCAGTATGCCTTAGACAACTCTTCTCTCGATGCAGGGCCTCAGCCACCCCAGCTGACCAGCTGGGTGGCCTCCGAGTTAAACCACTAAGCATGAGTGAGGGTGAAGAGCACTTTTCTGGTCTCAAGATGACAAGGAAAGCACTCAAAACAGAGTGGAGAGTAGGCATTTAGCCTAGTGGTTAAGACATCTGTGTCCCCAGCAGAGTGCCTGGGTTCAGTTCTCAGCTCCAGCTCTTGACTCCAACTTCCTACTAATACAGACCCTAGAAGGCAGCAGGGCTGGCTCCTGCCAGCCACAAGGGAGACCTGGAGCTTCTGTCTCTAACCCTTGTGGCCATTTGGAGAGTGAACCAAGGAGTGAGTACCCTCTCCTTGTCAGCCTGCCTATCTCTCTCTCCATCTCTCTGAATCTCAAAGACATAAAAAAATAAAAATTAAAATGTGGACAAGTGGATTGGAGTGAGTTATACTTGACATGTATGTACTGAGGGGCTACAGTAGGGAGCAGATAGCGGAACAAGGAGGATTTCCTGGGAGAAATGCCCTGGATCTTCAAGCAATTGTTTGCTGAGGAGCAAAACAAGAGTCCACACCACCAGACCCCCAGACGGTCTTAGATGACATCTGGTCACGTGAGGTTTTCAAGTGTTCACCCCAAAAGCCATATTACAAAGAACTCCTGTTTCTTTTTCCATTATGCAAATCATCCTGGTATCTAGTGATTACATTTGCATGTGAAGAGGGACACTGTGTTTGCAACTAATGTATCTGCATGTGCATTTTAATTAATCTACTTGCAGGAGGGAGGTGGTGAGAGGGGCAGGTATGGAAATACCACTCTCTGGGCTAATAGCAATGTGGCTCCTCCTGAGTGTGAGTCAGTCTGATGGGTGGGGTTGTCGATGGCAGGTGGGGATGGGGGCACAGCCACAGACAGCCCCTGCTGACAAACACAGGTACCAAGAACTCCTGCCAGCTGCTGCCTAAGGCCATACACTGGTTGGCCCAGCCCAAGAACAGTGGAGAACAGCAGAGAGCAAGGGTAGCTCTTGGGCAGATAGTCTGCTGGTCTGTGGCAAGGCCTATGTGGAGAACAGCGCCTTTCTCCCTGCACCATTAGGTTTTTACTTCCATGTGGCTTGGCAGAAACCGTCAAAAGTCTACCATATTTTGTCTGCGAGTTGGCAGTGCAAGTCCCAAGCTCATCTAGTCAGGAAAAGCCTCACAGCTGTTTAACTGTCTCCTTTGCTCTTTGCTCTTTGAAGCTAGAGTTAATAGTATGCCTCATTTGCATGCAACATTTAAATTGACTCATTAAGCTCTAAAAGCCATAGCACCTCTTGACAACCCAGTCTCTGATAAAGACTGCCGTCCTTTCAGAGGAATTTGTCCATTTTCCAGAACATAACTTCCTAAAACACATTTTCCCCAAATATAAGATTTTTGCATACACAGGGAGCAGGTGACTTCCCTCCTGGCAATCCCCAGGAAGAAGAGAAGGGCACAGGGGAGAGGGGCAGGCTCCTGTATGTCCTGGCTCCCCTAAAGAATTCTGTGGAAGTAAGACTTGGCAGTTTGCAATGCTTCTGGTTTTGTGCTGCGCTGTTTTGTCATTTGTTCAAGATCCAAATGCAGAAAGAAATGAGTGGGCTTGACCATCCGCTCAAAGCCAGAGATTAAGCCTCGGTTCTCAAGGCATCTGCTGCACGAGTTCTCTTCCATCTGTAAGAACAACTTACCATTCCCTACACATATGCTTTTCTGGGGCCTGTTTGGGACTCAACAGCCAGGCCTTGTACTCTGAGTAAACAAGTTCCCCAAGATGGCTAGTGTGCATCTTAATTTAGTACATCTGCTATGATGATAAACAGTGCAAAATATACCTTTGAAAAGAGGTTCAAATCTACATTTTTAAAACCGGGGGAGTCCCAGGACACAAAGTAAAGAATACGACCAAGGCCTGTGCTGTGGCTCAGTGGGTTAACCTGCAGCCTTCAGTCCATCATCCCATATGGGCACTGGTTCATATCCCAGCTGTAGGTCCTATCCAGATCCTTGTTAATGTGTCTGGAAAAGCAGCGAAGATGGTCCAAGTGCCTGGGTTCATGCATCCTTGTGGGAGACCCAGATGAAACTCCTGGCTCCTGGCTTCAGCTTGGCCCAGCCCTGGTCATTGTGGCCATTTGGGGACTGAACCAGCAGGCAGATGGAAGACCTCTCTCTCTCTCTCTCTCTCTCTTTTTCTTGCCTCTCTCTCTGTAACTCTACCTTTAAAGTAATAAATAAATCTTTAAAAAGTGTTTTAAAAAAATACAACCAAGAGGAGATTCAGAAATAGATATGAGGGAGAGGGAGATGGAGAGGAAAGAGAGTCACAGCATGATTCAGATGAGGAATTTGATGCTGAGACACAGACGCTGTGGATACTTGTTTTGGGGTACTTAGCTTTTAGAATATGTGACACAAAATCTGCAGACTGAGGGGGCGCACAATGAGCCTCACTCAATGTAGCTCTACTCTAGCTTGGAGTCATCAGCTCAAACATCAGGACATGCTAGAGGGGTAGGGAGGGACATCCTGCCCCAGGAAGTGCAGAGGTCCCCCCCACACACCTACACACACACACACACACACAGGACTCTGCATTCTCCTAAGGAAGGGGCAGGAGAAGGGAAGCTTGCACAGGTGAGGCTGCTAAGAGGCCAAAGTCCTACCTAGAGAATCCAGGACTCTGTGCTTGGTTCCAGTCTCTATTCCACCTTCACTGAATCCCTTGGGAGTCCCACACTTTCCGCCAGTTTCTTTAAATGCTATGGAGTAGGCCGGCGCCACGGCTCACTAGGCTAATCCTCCGCCTTGCGGCGCTGGCACACCAGGTTCTAGTCCCGGTTGGGGCACCGGATTCTGTCCCGGTTGCCCCTCTTCCAGGCCAGCTCTCTGCTGTGGCCAGGGAGTGCAGTGGAGGATGGCCCAAGTATTTGGGCCCTGTACCCCATCAGAGACCAGGAGAAGCACCTGGCTCCTTCCATCGGATCAGCTTGGTGCACCGGCCACTGCGCGCCAGCCGCGGTGTCCATTGGAGGGTGAACCAACGGCAAAGGAAGACCTTTCTCTCACTATCCACTCTGCCTGTCAAAAATAAATAAATAAATAAATAAATAAATAAATGCTATGGAGTAGACATTCAGCCTAGTGGTTAAGACACCCACATCCCACATCTCACACCGGAGTACCTGGGTTCAATTCTCAGCTCTGGCTCCCCAGCAAGCAGACACTGAAAGGAAGTGATGGTAACTCAGGTAACTGAGTTCCTGCCACCAACAGGAGACCTGGATTGAGTTCCCAGCTCACAACTTTGGTCCTGACCCAGCCGCGTCCATGGCAGAGCATTTGGGAAGTGAACTAGTAGTTGAGCCCCTCCTCTCTCAAATAAATAAATAAGTTTTATAATAAATCCTATGCTGTGACTCCCAGATCTATGTCCTCAGCCCATCTCTCTCTCCTGACCTCCGGGCGCTCATAGCCAGCTGTCTTCTACTATCTGCACAAGGTGACATCCAAAACAGAACTGACTTCACTCACATGTGAACTCCATCAAGTCTTTCATGGATTCTCCTTCCATCACCCACACCCCAAACTTTGGGATCGCCTTCAACTCTTCTCTCTCTCTCTCTCTCTCTCAATCTCTCCTTCCCTCCACACACTAGCCTGTTGTGAAATCCTGTAGGTTCTAGCTTCAAAATAGACCCGGAATGCACCTGTTCCTCGCCACCTCCCCTGCTGGCTGCTGGTCCAAGGCCCCATCACCTGTGACCTGGATTACTGCAGACGCTCCCGACTGCCTTCACCATCTCCTCCCCGCTCCAGGAGGAATATTCTCAGCAGCACGCCCAGCGCAGTGCTGTTACAAGAGCAGCCGGGTGCTATCACCCTCTGCTCCCAGCCCTCTAAATGACCCCTTGCTCTCAAAGCAGCAGCTCGCATCGCTAGAACAGCCTGCAGAGCCCCCCTCAGCAGCACCAAGGTCCACCCCTGCTGTCCCTGGCCTCCCACTGCTGCCCACTGTTCCCGCTCTGTTCTTCCTTGCAGGCTCCTCATGGCTCCACCAATGCACCGGGCTCACCCCTGCCTTGGGGACTTCACACGGGCTCTTCCTTCTGCCAGGAACTCTCCCTCCTGCAGGTGCTGAGCCCACACCACCCCTCCTTTGCGTCTCTGCTGTGTCGCCTTCTCTTTGGGACTTGCCTTGGCTTGCCCATTTAAATGGCAGCCCCACCCCTGCCAGCACCCAGGTCCCCTTACCCTGCTGTATTCCGTTTCCATTGCCTATGATCTGTCTCCCACTCCCACTAAGGCAGGATTCAGCACCTGGCCTGCAGCTGGTTCTCAGTAAATAGTACTCAGAAAATACAGGCTGGGTGGATCACCGAGAGCTCTAGTTTCCTCGAAGCCAGGCAATCCCCTCCATGCCGTAAATACAAGTTTGTATTTAATAACTCTGCCCCTGTTACACAGAAGAGAAGATGAAGACTGGGAGATTAAGTCATTTGCGTGGAGTTTTACAGTCAATAAATCATGGAGTCAGAATTTGCATGCGAGAGTGTGCGGCTCCAGAACATCAAATAGCAAGTGTAATTTCAGAACAGAAAGTCTTTGCTCAGAAATTTCACAGACTTCAGTGAGGCTGTGTTAGCCGGGGCTGGCAGTCCCGCTCCAGGGGCATAATTAGGGGATCAGGTGTCTCTCCACACCCAGATGGTTCCAAGAAGGTTGGCTGCAGGTGAACGGGTCTGCCGTTCAACAAGGGAGCATTGCCAGCCCAGGATTCAGGACTCCTGCTGTGGCCGGGCCAGAAGCAGGACAGTGGCCGCCATGGAGGAGAGAGAAGCTCCCAACTCGCTCCTGCCCCAGGGCGTCAGCGCACACACAGGCCCCTCTGCCTGGAACCTTCCACCCATGTCTCCCTTACTTCATTCCTACCCACCCTTCTGGTCTTTGCCATGACCTCACCCTCTCCTCCCTGGACTAATCCAGGCCCCCCAGCTCCACACTCCCCTTCAGGGCACTTCCGGCCACTGCCTTTCCCTTTCCTATGTGACACTGCTGTGTGACCGTCCCTCCGGCCACACCCTCCTCCACTCCTCCACCAAGAGCCAGCAGTGGCCGGCAGCTCCCAGGCTGTCACTCACAGCTCCACTGCTCTCTCTCCTTGCTCTTTTCAGAGGCAAAAGGCCCAGGGCTTCATTAGCTGCCTAGGCTCCCTTGGAGAGGTGGTGGCCGGGGAAGTGCAGAATAAAAGCAGGAAGCTTGCCCTCACCATCCCTCGGCAGCTCGTCACGCGCTGAGCCACAGTTGCCGCTATCCGCGGCAGGCTTGCAGAGAGCATTCATCATGCCTCCAAAAGTGATTGACTTCTGATGAGAGGTTCGGGAGCTCGGGAAAATGCTCCTGGCTTACAGTGTATTGTGAGTAAAAGAAAAGAAATAACAGGTACTCTTCAAGTGTGGGAGCTGAAAAAGATGCTAATTAAATGTCAGGGCTAGAGTTTAACCCACTTAACGATGGTGTTGCTATTCTGGAGTCGCTGAGTTTCTGCTTCCCAAATCCAGACTCTGCAGCACCTGACCTGGTTTGAAAGCTGATACAGGAGCCCCCAGCAGCCTGGGGAGGACCGGGAGCCAGGGACTGGACCGGCAGCCCTCTCTGCTCTTCCTGCTGGCCCAGAATCCACGCATTTGGAGATGCTACAGGGAGTCCCAGGGGGCTGGAAGGCTGCGGAGAGGCCAGGTGTCAGTCACCTTCGACGTGTCCAGAGATGAAGAGTCAGGGTGGGGCTGCAGTCCTGTCTGGTGGAGGTTGTTTGGAGCAGATGTCTCTGAAGCAGGGGAGGGTGTCACAGTTTGTCCCCGGCATCTTATGTCACGGAGGAGCTGGCCTCGCCTGGCCCAGCTCTTTGTACTGCCCATTTGCATTCCTGTCCCAGACACAGCCTAATCAAGGGCCCGCAGAGAGAGCCGGCGCCGTGCGGAGGTTTTACTAATGTGCTGTGGCTGCAGAGGCCAGCAGACAGGTCACTCGGGCTGACACCCACGCGGCCGCCTGTCTCTCACGCAGGACAAGGGCCCTGAGACCCGCTCTCCACCAGCCCATCCCCAGGACTCCCACTACCTCCACCTCCATGGGAATGGTGGGGGTCTCCCCATCCCCTCCCCTTCATTTTCCCCAGGAGCAGGGCTTGCAATAATGATGATAGCCCCCAAACCCAACACTGGTGCCTTGCTTCTCCCAGGCCTAATCCCTCTGATGCACACCTGTGAGTGCACACTCTCTTCCTGCCGGGCAGCTGGGGAAAGGGAAGGCCCCAGGTGGCGTGACTTGCTTAGTTCAAACCACAAAAGACGGGCAGTGTGGGACTCCTTCTCCATGCTGTGCCCTGCCAGGCTGCCAGAGCTGTGCTGCCGAGTGGGGGACCCTGCCCGCCCAGAGCCCAGGGCCCTTGCACGCTCAATTCTTCATGCAGGCGGGAAAAACCCCTGCAGCTTGCGGGGCTGAACACCAGGAACTGCTCACCAGGCCTGCGGTCCCTCTCCCTCCCCAGCAGCCCAGCAGTCTGGGGGCTCAGAAGCCAAAAAAACTCAAGCAGTGAGCTCTTCAACAACGAAATCCTTATTTTAACCATCCATGAACACAAACGCACGTTAACCATGATTCTATTTTTTCCTCCTACCATCCTCAGTAGAGGAGGAGCGGTGGGCAGGAGGGGAGGAGGAAGGGGGACGAGGAATGAATGAAAGGAGAACAAACCCCTCCACGTAAGGCAGCGGCATAAACCACTTATTATTAACAGCGGCCCTAAAAGAGTCTTGTTTTTAATGATTTGGATTAAGCCCAGAGAAGGAACACAGCACGCACACACACACACACACACACACACACACATGCACACACCTTGGGCGATTAAATCAGCCCAAAGGGCTGCTAGCCTCTCCCTTCCCCTTGATCGCCACGCTCCAGGGCGATCACGGCACTGGAGGGGGTGGTCCAGACTCCAGAGTCAGGGTCTGGGCCTTTTCCCGTGCCCTCGGGAGGCGCAGCTCATACACGAATGAAGAGGGACAGATAAGGCACCTTGCAGAGCAGCAGCCCAGCATCTGTCATCCCGCTCCCCAGGGGCTCACTCTCAAAACGGCTTTCCTGTGTTCTCTGGGGACACTGGAGAGCAGTGAATCAGGCATCAGTAAGATCACAACCCTGTCCCAGCTCCAACTCTGTGCTGACTGGGTGGCAGGACAGCCCCTGTCTGAGAGCGTTGGTCTGCAAAGCCATTCAGGCCCTTCCCACTGTAGCAATCCCTGGCTAGAAGCACCCATCTCTCAGAGCCTGCCTGCCCTCGTGCAGAGTGCCAGCACCTGCAAACGGTAAGTTAATCAAGACAGGAGCTTCCCCTTGGCACCTGTAGCCCCACTAGACGGGAAGGTTCTTGTGTTTAACAGAGGCTGTTTGCTTTTATTTCCACATTTTCTGTGGATGTGGCAGATCCTGGCCACTGAGCCATCCAGCCTTGGAGAAGAGGGTGAGGTGCCCCGTCAGACAAAGGACTAAGTAAGCATGGTACCTGCATAGTCAGCGGTGGTGCTGAAAATACTCCATGACTGGTACAGTCTGGGCACCAACAAATTGGAATTGACGCCCACTCTACCATCCAGCACTGCCCTGCCCCACCAGTGTGGCTGGAGCACATGGGGCAGGAAGCTCGCTCTGAGATGCGTTGAGTGCTTTATACTTGGGCTACAGGGAGGCATCTTCCCAGGGGACACCACTGTGAAGCTGGCAACCCCCTGGAGACCAAGTCTGAACGCTGCCATTGTCTGTGGCAGCTACCGAGTCTCCGGCTGGGCTGGGTTGTGTTTTCCAGCAAATGTGCACTCTCTTAAGCTCCCACTCCCATGGGAGGAGACACCTCCGCACCTTGGATATTGTGCTTGACTATGCCCCTGGCTTTGATCAGTGGAATGTGAGCAGATGAGTGGATGTGGTGTACAGGGGCAAAGCTTCTACACGGGCCGTGCTTTCACGGCAGCCAGCTTGAGCTTCTGCTCTCTACCATGAGAACAAAAGGCCCCAGAGCATGGAGAGGTCATCAGCCCAGTCCCAAACTGAGCACATACAGGAAGCAACCCTGAACTTGACCCTCAGCTCAGAGCCAAGCACAGCCAGCAGAGCCAGAGCTGACCCACAGCTGTGAGGCTTGTGGCAAAGGGGTGTCGTAGCAGCAGAAGCTGAGCCAGAGGCTCCGCGTCCCTGCTTCTCCGAGCTGACTGTGATCTGGATGTCATGGTCAAGGCAACGTGCAGTAAAGACACTGACAGATTTTAGAGGCAGGTAAACCTTAGTGCTAATCCCAACTCTGATACCAACTAGTGAGGCACGTGGCTCTAGTCCTCTGAGCCTCAATTTCTACAACACAAGAGTGAGAACAAACGCCTCACAAGACTTTGAGCAGAAGGTATGAGAAATGTGCGCCTGTGTGTAAGGGGAATGCCTCATTATGTCACCGAGCCTCGACGTCTTCAGCTGCAGAAAGCAGAGCCCGAGCCAGGCAGTTGCTAGGTCTCCCCGCACTCCAACAGTTTCTGAGTCCGAGAACATCCTCACTCGTTCATTCATGCCTTCATGCATTTATTCATTCAACAGCTGTATTTTACGGAGCCTTTCTGTGCAGGCGCTGTGCTAATGTCATGGGGACACAACATTGGCCTAAAAGACCCAGATCTTCCTCTCTACTGAAAAACTCACTGTTAGGGCTGAGATCTTAGATGTGAGTGAAGGATACAACATCCAGAAGCTATTCAGGTTTAAATTTCTTGGAGCGGGGCCAGCGCTGTGGTGCACTGGGTTAACACCCTGGCCTGCTTTTATTCTGCACGTATCCCATACGTGCGCCGGTTCTAGTCCCAGCTGCTCCTCTTCTGATCCAGCTCTCTGCTATGGCTTGGGAAAGAAGTAGAAGATGGCCCAAGTCCTTAGGCCCCTGCACGCACATGGGAAACCTAGAAGAGACTCCTGGCTCCTGGCTTCGGATCAGCACAGCTCCAGCCATTGCGGCCAATTGGGGAGTGAACCAGCGGATGGAAGACCTCTCTCTCAGTCTCTACCTCTCTCTGAAACTCTGTCTTTCAAATAAATAAAATAAATCTTTTAAAAAAATAAATTTCTTGGAGAATATAAAGGGGAACCAGACATGGTGTGGAGGTAAGAGAGATTTCCTCAAAGAAAACCAGAGACCAGAGTTGAAGGACAACATGACAACCAGGCAAGCGTGGTTGGAGAAGTGTGTTCCAAGCAGAGGGAAAAGCGTGTTCAAAATTCAGCATGGCTGGGAAAGAGCAAGTGAAGGGAGTCTCGTTTTGAGCAAAGTAAGGGAAGAGACAGACTACGAAGTCCTTGCAAAGCCAAGTCAGAGATCTGGGGCTTGCAGCCTAAGAAAGCCTTGAGGATTTGAAAGCGAAAAAAGGTAAGGTCGAGCTTGCCACCTGATCACTTGGACACGCCTGAAGCAAAGCGATTTGGAAAGGCTGGGAGTACAAGCGCTGACCACTTCTTGCTGAACCTGGAGATGAGCAAGTTTATCTCTGTGTGCTCCCAGATGGGGCTGAAAAGGAGGCAGCAAAGGGATGGGAAAAGGCATAAAACCACAACAAAGAGAGCAGGAGAGGAGGGGAGTGCCGGTAAGAGATGTACGCACAATTTTTGAATTTGGGCAGAAAAAAAAAAAAGTGGAAGCTGCAAAAGGGCTTTTAGCAGACGGAGAGCTGCAAGTCCTACTGTCTGCACAGGAGGCACTGTCAGGGAACCGGGGAAGGAAGCATGGCTACTGGTGCCCAGGCGGCAGAGAGCCTCGGGACAGAGACGCACCAGGGGCCTTTGAAGCAGGGTGTGGCTGTGGCTAAACACCGGCAGATCCGCACAGCACCCCCTAGCCAGTACCCAGGCAACCATGAGATTTAGGGTTTCAGCAAAGAGGCCAGAAGGACCCCGAGAGAGGGGATGGCAGGCCGTAAACAAAGGCAGCAATCAAAAGTCTATGGGTGGCCAGCGCCGCAGCTCACTAGGCTAATCCTCCACCTGCAGCGCCGGCACACTGGGTTCTAGTCCCAGTCGGGGCGCTGGATTCTGTCCCGGTTGCCCCTCTTCCAGGCCAGCTCTCTGCTGTGGCCAGGGAGTGCAGTGGAGGATGGCCCAAGTGCTTGGGCCCTGCACCCGCATGGGAGACCAGGAGGAAGCACCTGGCTCCTGCCTTCGGATCAGCGTGGTGCGCTGGCGGCCATTGGAGGGTGTACCAGCGGTAAAAGGAAGACCTTTCTCTCTGTCTCTCTCTCTCTCACTATCCACTCTGCCTGTCAAAAAAAAAAAAAAAAGTCTATGGGTGAAAGGTGAGTTTCCCTCCCCCGGCCCTTCCCCCACCCTGCTTCCAGAAGCAGGGAGACAGCTTAGTCCCCATCCCTACCCGACCACACAGGGCAGGAGACCAGCAGGTTGCTCTCTGAGGAAACCCAAATGGTCCAAAGAAAAGATAGGGTCATGGCATGGGGCAAAATGATGGGGGGGAGCGTCCCTCAGGGCAGCAGCCTGGTCTCCCTAGTTAACCTCCCTCCCTGCTGGCCCCTGTGCCAGCACTTCCAATCCACATCACAATGCTTCACTCTTAATCACCAATCAGCCAAAAATCAACAGTTTTAATTAAGTCTGTACTATGAAAAATAGACTAAAAAAAATTGGACAATGACTTCAAGCGAATCAAAATAGGGAGTAGAGGAAAACCTCCCAAACACTATCTGTGTAGCTAACAACTTCAGAGAAATGAAGGAAGCTACTGCATCTGTGGAAATTAGAACAGGATGCCAACAAACTCAAACATTTAAAAACAGAAGACGGAGGGAAATTGAGAAAACAAAACATATAGTATGGATATAAAAACCAATATGATGTTAAAAAATAAAGATAAGAATATGTCTTGGTTGGAAGAATAAGATTTGTTTTTTAAAAAAACTGAAAATAGGAAAGAAAGGGGACCGGGGCTGTGGCATAGTGGGTAAAGCTGCCGCCTGCAGTGCCAGCATCCCATATGGGCACTGGTTTGAGACCTGGCTGCTCCACTTTCAATCCAGCTCTCTGCTATGGCCTGGGAAAGCAGTAGAAGATGGCCCAGGTCCTTGGGCCCCTGCATCCATGTGGGAGACCCAGAGGAAGCTCCTGGCTCCTGGCTTTGGATCGGCACAGCTCTGGCCATTGCGGCCAATCGGGGAGTGAACCAGTGGGTGGAACACCTCTCTCTCTCTCTGCCTCTCCTTCTCTGTGTAACTCTGACTTTCAAGTAAATAAATAAATCTTTAAAAAAATAAAATAGGAAAGAAAGAAAAATGGGAATATTTGCCCTGGAATTTAAATGTCCAATAATAATGCGAGTTTTGGAAAGAGAGAAGAGAAAAAAGGGAAGGAATTTGTCCAAAAAACTAATACTGTGTACATTAAGTTCCTAGACCTGAAGGACATGAATTTCCACATTGAAGGGTTCTACCACCAGGAGCTCAGCTCAGTGAATGAAATAAAACACACTATCAGGAAACCAAGTGTAAGCCAGTGACATCACATAAAGGCATCCAGAGAGGTGGCATGTGGGCAGGGAGAATGTGGGTCACTCCAGAGGATCGAGAATCAGCAGAGTTTCTCAGCAGTATGGGAAGCTGGGAGACATGGGCCTTTGGATTCCAGGGGAAATCACAGCAAACCCAGGATTCTATACCTAGCCACACTATCAACTCCTCATGGAGGTAGAACAGGAACATTTTCAGACATGACATTTGATTTTCTACACCGTTTATCAGAAAGCTACTGGTATATGATACCACTAAAACAAAAGTAAACAGAAATCTCTGAGAACCAAAAATCACAGGCTCAACAGCCAGGGCTGGGCCAGGCCAAAGCCAGGAGCCATGAGCTTCCTCTGGGTCTCCCACATGGATGCAGGGGCCCAAGCATTTGGACCATCTTCCACTACTTTCCCAGGTGCATTAGCAGGGAGCTGAATCAGAAGTCAAGCAGCTGGGATTGAACTGGCACCCACATAGGATGCCAGCATTGCTGGCAGCAGCTTAACCCACTATGCTACAACACCAGCTCCTGAATATTTATTTGAAAAGCTATAATATAACTACATTTTTGGAGACTGCATTTTGGAGATGGAGAAGAATAGCGTGAAAGAGCCAAATCTGCATTTTCCATCATGGAACATCACTAGATAATATCTGAAACTTTAAATTCCTAACAAATAGTAATATAAGTTATTTAGAAATATATAGAAAATGTCAAATAAACAAAGAATTCAAAGTGATTGCTTTGCATGTGTGCAAAAAAAGTTGAGGGTAGAAAGAGGACAGGGGAATTTTTTAGAAATATTTTCAGGCCAGCGCCATGGCTCAATAGGCTAATCCTCCACCTAGCGGCGTCAGCACACCAGGTTCTAGTCCCGGTTGGAGTGCCGGATTCTGTCCCGGTTGCCCCTCTTTCAAGCCAGCTCTCAGCTGTGGCCCGGGTGTGCAGTGGAGGATGGCCCAGGTCCTTGGGCCCTGCACCCACATGGGAGACCAGGAGAAGCACCTGGCTCCTGGTTTCACATCAGCGCGGTGTGCCGACCGCAGTGCGCCAGCCGCAGCAGCCATTGGAGAGTGAACCAACGGCAAAGGAAGACCTTTCTCTCTGTCTCTCTCTCTCTCTCACTGTCCACTCTGCCTGTCCAAAAAAAAAGAAAAAAAAAAAAAGAAAAGAAATACTTTCAATATAAGCCTCATAGAGCACCTGACATTTATATCTATACCAATGTGTGACTCATTGAAAGAAACATAAATAAATTAGAAGGAAGAAAGCCTGCCCAAGACCCACAGTATCAGAATCTGCATTGCCATAAGATCTCCCAGGGATTCTTGTGCACATTCAGGTTTAGACACTTGTCTGGCTGATATAAATAAAATATAGTTCATCCGAAAATGAAATGTTACATATACTCATTTCTAAAAAGGACATCCTGGGGCAGGTGTTGTGGTGCAGCGGGTTACGCTGCAGCGCAGGACACTTCTATTCAGTTTGAGGAGAGTGCCTGATCTGAGTGCCCACTACTCCCATTTCCAATCCAGCTTCCTGCTAATGCGCCTGGGAGGCAGCAGAATATGGCCCAAGTACTTGGATTCCTGCCACCCAAGTGGGAGACTAGGATGGAGTTTCTGGCTCCTGGCTTCATCCTGGCCTAGCCCTGACTATTGTGGGCAATTGGAGAGTGAACGAGAAGATGGTAGATCTCGCTCCTCTCTACCCCCTCTGTCACTCTGTCTTTCAAATAAACAACATTTAAAAAAAAAAAAAAAGACATCTCTGTATACTGATAAAGAGCAATCTACAAGATATACTGCAAAGCAGAAAAGAAACAAGATGGGGGTGGTAGAACAGAATCATGATGTGCTTCCATTTATGTGAAAAATTATTTTTGGAAAATGTAACAAGGAGACAAAGAAAAGTTCACAGAAAAAAATGGCATTAAAAGTTAAGTTTATTTTGATGTAAAAATTTTGAAATCCATACACTTTTTTAAAATATGCATTTTCCATAAACTTTATTTTTTTTAAGATTTATTTATTTATTTATTTGAAAGAGTTACAGAGAGAAAGAGACAGAGAAAGAACCTCCATGAGATGCCTGCAATGGCCAGGGCTGGGTCAGATCAAACCCAGGAGCTTCTTCCAGGTCTCCCACATTGGTGTCAGGGGCCCAAATACCTGGGCCATCTTCTGCTGCTTTCCCAGGCCATTAGCGCAGAGCTAGATTGGAAGTGGAGCACCCAGGACTGGAACTGGTGCCCATATGGAATACAGCTGTCACAGGCGGTGGCTTTACCTGCTACACTACAACATCAGCCCCTTCTATAAACTTTAAAGACCCCTTGTGTACGTGGATTAAATTTTTGCACCAAAATGAACTTAATTTTTAAATTCCATTTTCCATGAACTTTCTGAAGTATCCTCGCATGATACACCTGTGAGCTCATCAGTGACCTAACGTGGCTGCTCAGGATGTACCCTTCCCCCACTAAGTCAGTGTCCCCGTCCTTGCATTCCCTGGGGGACTGTGGTCAGCAGGGACCACTCATTTCCCTCTCACTCAGCTCCTGAAGGAGGCAACTAAAGAGAGGAACTGAGGAGGAGGCAGCTCCATTATGCCTAGGCCCCATGACAAAAACCACTAACCAAATGAAAAGTAGGGGTGGCCCACCGCAGCCTTGATCCTGCTCATACTCCACCGCCTTTCTGAGGCTCCTGGAGGACTCACAGATGGAACAAGCCGGTGGCTGAGAGCCCTCCCCAGACTCTCAGGTACACACACATCAAGTTTAGCTCAGGAGCTCTGCCCAGGCCCCGGAGACAGGTGGTGTCAAAGTGGCCACTGGTCACTTGCAATTATCTTCTCTCTGGTCGATAGTCATTTTGCCAATGACGGGCTAACAGCCCCTAAGAGCCAGTTGCAAGGCAGGTATTGATCAGGCCCCTGGAGCCAGGGCCTTCCCCCCCATGCTGGTGGCTGTTCCCTGAGATATAGGGGGCAGGAAGGAGCGTAGTGGGTGATTAATGGCCCAACTGGCTTCCCCTTTTAGCCCAGTGATTGGCAGGAGGCAAGGGTAAAGCTACCGAGCTCTCGCATGCAGGCCTGGCCATCGATCTCACTGGCCAGTCTGTGCCTGTGAGCCAGCAGCCCACGGCACGTCTGTGAGTGATGAGAAATCTATCACTGGGGCCTGAGCAAGTGTGGCCCCCATCCTTTGGGCATGACTTTCTGATTCTCTGTCGCTGTGGAGCGGCAGGCGTCACACACTGCTCTAGTCCACGCTCGCATTGTGTGGGTGCGGGGTTTGGACAGGGGCGAGCAGGAATGGCTTACCTGTGCTCTCTGCAGGCTGGGGCCTTGTCTGAGACCCTAGCAAGGGCTAGGGTGAACAGCCGAGTGACGACATCCGGAGGCTTCCTCACTCTCGGGGCCGGTGCCAGGGCTGGGGTGACTTGAGGGCTGGGCCCGGTGGGGACCGGGTGTGTATCTGTGGCTTCTCCGCGTGCCGCAGGATTCCCACAGCACCTTACCTGCGTTTCCAGGGGCTGTGCTCAGAGGGAGCACCCAGACAGTGGATGTTCCCAGAGAACCGGGCAGAAGCCCTTTTGCTTTCAGATCAGTGTCAGGGGGTCACTTGCTCTGTGCTGAAGCAGTCAAAGCCCCAACCAGCTCCCCCTCGTAACAGGCGGAGTGTGTAAGAATTTGAGGCCTTCCTTTCTTAAATCAGTAATCACGGGATCCTTCAAAAAGGGCCCTTACAGAACAGCTATGTAAGTGAGCTGAGATGCTAAAGAAATAAGTTGGGGCCTAAAATATAAAGTGAAGCTTTTTCAAAAGCTGAATCAGCCTAACCTTTCCTTGAAGCCATCAGATCTACATCAAACTCCCCACTTGGAGCCTCAGTTTACTCTTCTGTAAAAAAGGAATATTAGTACATTCTCCTCCTACCTAGGAGTTGTTGAAATAACTGGGAAAGGGGCCGGCACTGTGGCACAGTGAGTTAAAGCCCTGGCCTGAAGCGCCAGCACCCCATATGGGCACCAGTTCTAGTCCTGGCTGCTCCTCTTCTGATCCAGCTCTCTGCTATGGCCTGGGAAAGCAGTAGGAGATGGCCCAAGCCCTTGAGCTCCTGCACCCGTGTGGGAGACCTGGAAGAAGTTCCTGGCTCCTGACTTTGGATCGGCGCAGCTCTGGCCATTGTGGCCATCTGGGAAGTGAACCAGCAGATGGAGGACCTCTCTCTCTCTCTCTCTCTCTCTCTCTCTCTGTCTCTACTTCTCTCTGTAACTCTGTCTTTCAAATAAATAAAATAAATCTTTTAAAAAAAATAACTGGGAAAGAGACCAGTATCGGGGAGCAGTAGGTTAAGCCACTGCCTGCAACACTGGGATCCTACATCAGAGCAACAGTCAAGTACTGGCTGCTCTTCTTCCCATCCAGCTCCCTGCAGTGCACCTGGGAAAGCACTGGAAGGTGGCCCAAGTACTTGGGCCCCTGCCACTCACGTGGGAGAACCAGGATGGAGTTCCAGGCTCCTGGCTTCAGCCTGGCCCAGCCCTGCTATTGCAGCCACTTGAGGAGCAAACCAATGGATTGAGATCTTTCTTCTTCGTCGTCTCCTCCTCTTCCTGTGTGTCACACTGCCTTTCAAGTAAACAAAACAAAATTTTTAAACATTTTATTAATTTATTTAAAAAGAGAGCGAGAGAGAGAATCTTTCAATCACTGGTTCACTCCCCAAATGGCTGTAATGGCCAGGGCTGGGCCAGGCCAAAACCAGAATCCAGGAGTCCCACCCAGGTCTCTCATGTGGGTGGCAGGGGCCCAAGTACTTGGACCATCTTCCACTGCTTTTCCAGGTGTGTTAGCAGGGAGTTGGATCAGAAGCAGAGCAACCAAGACTTGAACTGAAGCTCCAGTGTGGGATGACAGTTACAAGTGGCAGCTTAGCCCACTGAGCCACAGAAACCCTGCCCCTAATCCCCATGGATCATTTCGACTTTGGACTAGGTCACTCTTTCCATTCCAGCTTTGTTAACAATAAAACTCACACTTATTTCCCATTTCGAAACTCACATCTAGGCAGCACAGTTCACTGGCATCTCCCTTTCCACTGATTCCAAAATGATCTCTTGGTATGGAGGGCAGGACAATGTGCTGTTAGGGGCCAGCCCACCCTGCTCTGGGACACGTGGAAGGCTCACCAGTCCTGCAGGTGAGGGAAGGCTTCCTGGAGCAAAGAGTATCCAAGAATCTGGAGTGGCAGCAGGAGCTTAGCAGGTGACAAGAGGCAGGTGCCGTGTGGTGCCCTCTCAGGACGGCTGCTCAGGCTCTGCAGCTGCCTGGAGACTGAAGAAAGGAGGTGATGAGAGCAAGCTGGAGGCAGGGAGGCCAGTTAGGAGGCCATGGCAACCACCTGGGTGGAGGTTGATGGTGTGGACTGGGGCAGTGGCTGTGGGAGGGAGAGCTCTGGAAGGAGAGTTGAGGCATATTCAGGACATTGCCTCATGTGGCTCGGTGACTGGTCTGATGAGAAGGTGAGACCGGCAGGTGGAGGCTGAGCCACTTACCACTTGTCCATTCTGAAACACAGCGGGGTGACAGAGCATCTCACTTCCCCGGGGGCCAGGCAACTCCAAGGGCTGCCAGCCAGGACCCGGAGCGCTCCAGCCCCTCGCCACCACTGCTTTTGGCTTGAGACTGCTATTGCCAGAGTTGGCTGGAGCTAAGAGGGAAAGAAGGGGCCAAGTGCTGAGCCAGAAGGAGGGTGCAGCACCCTGAACCTGAAGGCGTGTTTTTATTGCCTCGTTAATGCTCCCCTAATTAACACGCCTTTCATCTCACTGTTTTCACTCTGCTGATTTGCCCCTGGGGACACAAGGAAATTGGAATTAAGAGGAGACAATGGAATTGCCAACAAGATTATTAGCTTCAATGAAGCTAATGAAGGAGTGGGAGGGAGGAAGAGAGAGCCTGGGGACGGTGACTCAGGCTGCGAGCTGCCTGCAGGAAGCAGGCAGGGAGGGCCGGGGCTAGAAGGATGCCCTTCTGGGCGCTGGGGATCCTAGGGTGCAAGGTTAGGAGCTTCGCAGGAGGCAGGAGCCCCATGGGAAGAGGGCAGCAGGAGGCAGGGGGGGACTTCCTGCAGCAAAGGGGCAGAGCGGATGCAGGGCGGGTACAGAGGCGCCTCACTCCTGAGCCCCTCTGGGGTGGGGTCCCAGTTACCTCCAGGTAGAGGCAGTCCGGTCATCTGCCCCTTCAGAGACAGGTACAGGGGTTGCATTTCTCCACTGGGGGTCCAACTGAAACTCCCCAGATACTCAGCAATAAGTAGCAAAACCCAATAAATCCCCTAATCCTGGTACTATCCACAGAGGGCCAGTTCTCAGAATTCAGCTCAGGTCCTTACAGCTCAAAGGATAGATACATCATGAACGCAAAAGCAAAAAAATATTATGGAGTTTAAACCAAAAAGAGAGGGAGAGGGAGAGGCAGGTGCAACAGTAGGATCCGGGAGTCTGAACACACAGAGGCTCCCAGATGCTCACTGCAAGCCCACACAGGCAGCCTACCCACCTGTGCACAGGGATCCCACACAGAACCCACACGCACATGCACACGTGTGACACACTCACACGCATTTGCTCCCGTCCCAGCTTGAGAGGGGCTGTCACCAGTTTGGTCAGGACCATCTTTTTAGCAAGCCCATCTACTGGCCAGCTTCTGCCTCCAGGAGCCTCAAACCAGGGTGCTGCCCCAGACATCCAACGGGGGTCCAGCCTTGAGCCCGCTCTGCATCACGGCACCGCTGAAGAGAGGCAGGTGTCATTGGGGACTCCAGCAGGACTGCAGCACCATGGGGTCTGCTCCATAGAGCTGCGCCCCAGCCTGGCTTCCTCACAGAAACAAGAAAACACACTGCAGCTTCATTTCCCGAGTGTTCTTTTTTCCTTCTATGGAGCTCATGACTCACCAGATTAGTACCTTTCCAATCACTGGGAGGTAAAAACCCTATTATCCCAGAAGCCTCCTGCACAACGCCGGCTGCGTTCTTTATGACGACAGCAGTCAGTCCCACAGAGAGCTGTAAGGCTCTGCAAGCTGGGAGCCCCGAGTTCCACGTAACTTCATGCCCTGGCTTCAGAAGTGGACTTGAAGGGCTGGCACTGTGGCGTAGTGGGTAGAGCTGCTGCCTGCAGTGCTGGCATCCCATATGGGCACCCATTCGAGTCCCGGCTGTTCCTCTTCTGATCCAGCTCTCTGCTGTGGCCTGGGAAAGCAGTGGAAGATGGCCCAAGTCCTTGGGCCCCTGCACCCACATGGGAGACCAAGAAGAAGCTCCTGGCTCCTGGCTTCGGATGGGCCCAGCTCCAGCCATTGCGGCCAATTGGAGAGTGAACCAGTGGAAGGAAGACTCTCTCTTTCTCTCCCCCTCTCTCTGCCTCTGTAACTATGCCTTTCAAATAAATAAATAAATCTGTTTATTTAAAAAAAAAAAGTGAACTTGAAATAGCTTCAGCATTTTGCACCCTGGGAGATATGGGGGAGGGGCGGGGGAGGACATGCCTGGACAGCCCTGGAGACTGAGAATGGGCAAAAGAGCACATCCCTGGAGGCTGCATGCAGGGCCCAGGGTGCCTCGAAGCCCCCAACAGGGTCCGGAGCATGGAAGGTTCTGTCCAAGCTAAGGGAGAACCACATGGCAGGATGCAGAGTTCTGAAACGTGCTAGTAAGGGGCCCTAGAGAGCCTTCTCAGCCAACTCCTAAGGGAGTTGGTCTCACAGGGAGGCGGCCCTGTCCAGAATGAGTCAGATGAACAATGGGAGATGCCAGACCTCAGTCAGGTTCGAGGGCTGCCAAGCATCTTAATGAGCCACCCTGTGGGCGATGCCCTGATAGGAAACTTGGCTCTAAGATCAGCAGTTCCTCCCTGCATGACATGGCAACCCCAAGCCCCCTGTCTGAGCTTTGCTTTCTCCATAGCCAACTCGGGAGGTTGCAGTGTCCTCCCTTCCCGCTACAACTGTTCTCTTTCCTCCATGAGGATGGAGACTGGATCCCTCAAGACTGCCAGGTCCATCCCGCTGGATCCATCATGCAGGGATGGACGTCTCAGCAGTGCCTGCTTCCTCCCCTGTGGTCTTGATGCCCACGTGCTGTGCTGTGGATATGGGTGAAGTGCATTCCTCAAGGCCCAAGTGCTGGAAGCCTAGTAGCCACTATAATGGCCTTGGAGTGGTGATTCCTTTAAGAGATGATTAGATACGGAAGGGGTTAGTGTAGTTCTCAAGGGACCATGTTAGTTCCCATGAGAGCAGGCCGTTATCAGAGAGCAAGCCTGGACCCTCCTTGCTCTCTTGCTTCCTTGCTCACACACGTGCTTCTTTCACACACACACACACACACTCACACACACACGCGCGCGTACCCCTCCCCTTCTGCCTCTCTACTATGTTGTGACACAGATAAGGAGCCCCTGCCAGAATGCAAGGCTGTCCTGTTTGGATCTTCCAGCCAACAGATTCATGAGCCAAATAAATTTCTGTTCTTTATAAAGAACCCAGCCTCGGGTACTTTGTTACAGCAACAGAAAATGGACTGAGACACCATGTCCCCACCATCCTTCTCCCCATACTCCACAATGAGGCTTAGGAATGGTCCTACAAACACACCTCAACAGCTCATTGTGTGCAGGTACAATGCAATGTGCCAAGTACAGTAGGTGAGTAATGTAGCAGCAGCTATTCTGTGTTTAACAATCACAGACTGCAAACAGATGATTCCATTATCTCCTTGCAACAGTCCTGGAAGGAGGTAGTATCTCCAGCTTACAAATGAAGAAACTGAGCCCAAGAGAGTTTAAGAAATTTGACGAGCAGGATTCAAACCTAGGGAAAGCTTGAATTAAAACCTGTATTCTCAGGGCCAGCAGAAGCGCCAGCCTCCCATATGGGCACCAGTTCAAGACACGGCTGCTCCACTTCAGATCCAGCTCCCTGCTATGACCTGGGAAAACAGATGAAGATGGCCCAAGTCCTTGGGCCCCTGTACCCGCATGGGAGAACGAGAAGAAGCTCCTGACTCCTGGCTTCAGATTGGCACAGCTCCAGCCATTGCAGCCAATTGGGGAGTGAACCATCAGATGGAGGACCTCTCTCTCTCTCTCTCTCTCTCTCTCTCTCTTTGCCTCTCCTCTGTCTTTGTAACTTTGACTTCCAAATAAATAAATAAATCTTTAAAAAAAAAAACCTATGTTCTCAGGGGCTGGCGCTGTGGCATAGTGGACTAACCCTCCACCTGCAGCATTGGTATCCCATACAGGCACTCTCAGCAGCTCTTCTTCCAATCCAGCTCTCTGCTATGGCCTAAGAAAGAAATGTAAAATGGCCCAAGTCCTTGGGCCCCTGCATCTGGGAGACCAGGAAGAAGCTCCTGGATCTTGGTTTCAGATTGGTCCAGCTCTGGCCATTGCAGCCATTTGGGGAGTAAACCAGTGGATGGAAGACCTTTCTCTCTGTCTCTCCCTCTCTCTGTGTAACCCTAACCCTAACCCTAACCTCTTAAAAAACAAAAACAAAAACCTGTGTTCTGATCCATAGATGTGTCATCTCCCAATATATAAGTTGTAGGTGACGGCCTTCAAAACTCAGATCTGTGGTCTTCTAGTGGTGACACCCCCTCAGAATTCACTCTGCTCCTCCTGCACAGGTCACTGGGTGGACTCATGATCAGTTGCAGACCATGACCTTCCAGGGAGGCATCGTGGGCTCCTGGACCCCAGGGACCCTCAGCCTCCCTCAAGAGACAGCCTTTGTGTAGGAGGGAACTCTGTCAAGAGAGCTTGCTTCCTTGTCCCACTCCAGCCCACCATCCTGAAATTAAAAGACGCACAAGGGATAGGCATTTGTCTTTAAGTTAGGACCCCGGTTAGTGGTTAAGACACCTGCATTCCTGGCCGACGTTGCGGCTCACTAAGCTAATCCGCCTGCGGCACTGGCACCCCAGGTTCTAGTTCCAGTTGGGGCGCCGGATTCTGTCCCGGTTGCTCCTCTTCCACTCCAGCTCTCTGCTGTGGCCCGGGAGTGCAGTGGAGGATGGCCCAAGTCCTTGGGCCCTGCACCCGCACGGGAGACCAGGAGGAAGCACCTGGCTCCTGGCTTCGGATCGGCGCAGTGTGCTGGCCGTGGCGGCCATTTGAGGGATGAACCAACGGAGGGAAGACATTTCTCTCTGTCTCTCTCTCTCAGTCTAACTCTGCCTGTCAAAAAAAAAAAAAAAAAAAAAAGACACCTGCATCCCGTATCAGAACACCTGGGTTCACATTCCATCATTGGCTTCTGACTCCAGCTTTCTGCTAATGCAGAACCTAGGAGGCAGTGGATGATGGCTCGAGTAATTGGGTTCCTGCCACCCACATGGGAGACCTGGATTGAGTTTCTGGCTCCCAGCTTTGACCTGGCCCAGCCCTAGCCATTTCAGGCACTTTGGGAAATAAGCTAGAGGATGAGTCTTCATTCTCTCTCTCTAATAATTTTTAAAAGTTTTTTAAAAAGATATACAAGAGCAGCTCAAAAAGGATAAAAGACAACAAAAGGACAGAGGCAGGGCCACATTAGGGGCAGAACCGCTGCAGTGGAGCAGAGGAGCCACACTATCCCCGTGTCCCCAGGCCGTGTCTTCCTGGGGAGTTTCAGTTGCAGTGCAGTGCCGTGTGTCCTTTGCTTCAGAGCTCAGTGTTTGCCTGCAGGAACTGTTCTTCCCCCTTCCAGTTCCCTCCTCAGTTCTGTGCTGGAATGGGGAATGCCTGTCTGTTTCCGCCATCACCCGTGTCCTTGTTACCAGTGCTCGGCGTGGGTTTCTTCCCAGCTCCAGGACAGCGAGCCTGTCTTGGTGGTTTACTGTTCACTGGCACTCAACAGACTCACGGCAGAGATGCACAGCAGAGCCAGAACTACAACAGAGAGAGGCTCATTTTTTATTTTTTCATTTATATAAAGTGAATACATTTTATGTATTTCATATAATAGACGTAAGAGCACAATGATGCTCCTACCTACCCTTCCTCCCATCCACACTTCCATCTTCTCTCCTCCTTCCTTCTTATTTTTTCTTTTAATTTTTACAATGACATATTTTCAGTTCATTTTATAATCACAAACTTAATCCTCCATCAAATAAAGATTTCAACAAGTAGTAAGTAGAAAGATCACGGTTCCTCAAAAGTATAGACAAGGGCTATAAACAATAATTAAATCTCAAAATGTCAATTTCAATCCTATACATTACATTTTTTTGTACTGTGTGTATTAGTTTCTACAAATCAGGGAAAGCATATATTCGTCTTTTGGGGACTGGTTTATTTCTTTTTTTTGGGGGGGGGACTGGTTTATTTCTAAGCATAGTGGTTTCCTGTTGCAAAACACAGGATTTCGTTCCTTTTTACAGCTTAATACTATTCCATAGTGTATATATACCACATTTTCTTTATCCAGTCATCAACTGGTGGACATCTGGGTTGAGTCCATATCTTAGCTATTGTGACTTAAACTATAATAAACATGGAGGGATAGATAATTCTTTCATATGCTAATTTTTTTGTTTGGGTAAATTCCCAGGAGTGGGATGGCTGGGACACATGGTAGATCTATTTTCAGATTTCTGAGGGATCTCCCAATGTCTTCCTTAATGGTTTTACTAGTTTACAGTCTCACCAACAGTGTATTAAGGTACTGTTTTCTCCACATCCTCCCCAGCATTTATTGTTTTTTGATTTGGAACCTCACTGTGGTTTTTATTTGCATTTCCCTGATGGCTAGTGATTCTGAACATTCTTTTCCTGTGTCTGTTGGTCATTTGAATTTCATTTTTTGAAAAGTGGCTGTTCAAGTCCTTTGCCCATTTATTAACTGGATTGTTTGCTTTGTTGTTTACTGAGTTTCTTGAGCTCTTTATAGATTCTGGATATCAATCCTTTATCAGTAGCACAGTTTGCAAATATTTTCTCCAATTCTGTCAGATGCTTCTTAATTTTGTTGAGTGCTTTCTTTTCAATGCAGAAGCTTCTTAGCTTGATGTAATCCCATTTGCTTATTTTTGCTTTTATTGCCTGTGCTTCTAAAGTCTGCTCCAAGAAGTCTTTGCCTATGCCAATATCTTGCAGAGTTTCTTCAATGTTCTTCTCTAGTAATTTGATATTATCAGGTCATAGATTTAGATCTCGATCCATTTTGAGTTGATTTTTGTACAAGATGTAAGATAGGGATGTTGTTTAATACCTCTCTGCACAGAGATCCATTTTCCCAGCAACATTTGTTAAAGAGACCATCCTTGCTCCAGGGATTGATTTTGGCTCCTTTGTCAAAGATTAGTTGGTTGTAGATCATGGATTGATTTCTGGGGTTCTATTCTGTTCCATTGGTTTACATGTCTATTTTTGTGCCAGTGCCAGGCTGTTTTGATTATAACTGCCCTGTAGTATGTCTTGAAATCAGGTTGTGATTCCTCCATCTTTATTTTTCATTGTTTTATATTGCTTTGGCTATTTGGGGTCTCTTGTGTTTCCATATGAATTTTAGCATCATTTTTTCTAGATCTGAGAAGAGTGTCATTGTTATTTTGATTTGAATCTGTAAATTGCTTTGGGTAATATGAACATTTTGATGATAGTAATTCTTCCAGTCCATGAACATGGAAGATTTTTCCATTTTTTTTATGTCTTCCTCTATTTGTTTCTTTAATGTTTTGTAATTTTCACTGTAGAAATCCTTCACATCTGTGGTTAAATTTATTTCAAGGTATTTAATTTTTTAGCTATTCTGAATGGTACTGATCTTACAAGTTCTTTCTCAACCATGGCACTGTCTTTGTATATACAGGCTATTAATTTTTGTGTGTGTTGATTTTATATCCTGCAACTTTACCAAAAATCTCTTATGAGTTCCAACAGCCTCTAAATGGAATCTTTTGCTTTCTCTCTATACAAGATCATGTCATCTGCAAACAGGGATGATTTGACTTCTTCCTTCCCAATTTGTATCCCTCTGATTTCTTTTTCTTGCCTAATGGGTCTTTATGTCATGTCTTAGCAATGAAACTCCTCTTTCAGATGTACAAATAGCACCCCCAGGATGTACTGATGGCCACAGCTCTCAACGTTTTTCAGAGCTAGGTTATTCTTAAGCAAAAAGGTCATTTATTAATAGTGATAGCTACTAACTCTTGAAAAAAATATTTATTTATTTGAAAGTCAGAGTTACAGAGAAAGAGAGGCAGGGAGAGACACACACACAGAGAGAGAGAGAGACTTTCCATATACTGGTTCCCTTCCCAGTTGGCCTAAATAACCAGTGCTAGGTCAGGCTGAAGCCAGGAGCCACGAGCCTCATCCAAGTCTACCATATGGGTGGCAGGGGTCCAAACACATGGATCATCTTCTGCTGCTTTCCCCAGGCCATCAACAGGGAGCTGTATTAGAAGTGGAGCAGCCTGGACTTGAACTGGCATCCAAATGGGATGTCAGTGTCACAGGTGGTAGCTTTACCCACTATGCCACAACAGCAGCCTCAGTTACTAACTTTTTACACATGTTCCAACTCCATTAAGAGAATCACAAATGCCAACCCTATCTATCATACTTAGTCGTTTCTTATTTTGCAAGCTACATCTTTTATAGCTCAGTGGATGTCAATGGCATAATTAGAATTAGTTGCATTACTTAACTAGAAAAACATTTAATATTGCTCTAAATCCTTTTAAGTCATTTGCTCTTAAGCACAACTCTACCAAGGAGTAAAATAACGCCATAAATATTGCAGTAAAAATTTTAATTACACTGCAATCGCTCTGTGGATTTATTTGCATTAGGAAAGGCTCCTGTTCTGGAATGCCTATCTCAACTCCTCAGCCTTTTATTATATCATTAATTAGCCAAAATAACAATCTTGCTACTTGATAGGCTTCATATCCTAGTTTTATACATGCCATGCCCTGAAAAGTCCTAGGGGCAGGACAAGCCTGCAAAGGAAACAATACAGTCTCCACTAAGTTGGACTCTTCTCTTTCCATCATATCTATTGTGAACTGATGATGATGATGATAGGAATATGAAGTAACTATGTAATGAGGATTTACAACACCAGAAACTGTGCTGAGTATGTTATCTACATTATCTCATTTTTATTTCTTACATCAACCTTGGAAGAAATATAGCACGAACCCAATTTTACTGGTGAGGAATCTCAGCCCAGAAAGCTCTTGTAAGTTTCCCTAAAACACACAGCTATTAACTGGAGGTGCTGGGATTCAAACACAGGTCTGCCTTATTCCAAGCTTAATTACTTCAGCAGCGACCTTCCATTTTGCTTCCCAATCTGAATTAAGGCCTGTAGAAGGTATCACTGGATCAGACCAGGGTCCTTCCTAAGAGGTCCCCAAAGTCTAATGATCACCCCTACAGGTGTTCTCTGGAGAAGGGACTCTCATGGGAGGTATTCTCCAAGAAAACCACATGAATCCTGGCTTGGGCCCAGCCAGCTCCCTTATCAGCCACCATGGCTGGTCTGACCTTTTCTCCCTGTCTGTGGACCACAGACTCCTACAGCATCAGAGCATTCAGGGACTTAATCATCATGTGTTGAACATCTTCACTGTGCACAGAAGGAAACTGAAGTTACAGTCGTTGTCCAAGATGACACAGCTCATTAAGTCAGTGTGGGATCTGATACCTAGATTAAAGTATTGTGTTGAAGAACTGAGTCCCTCTCCTCCCTCCCCACTCTGACCACTTGCCCTTCAACTGTGTCACCCCAATGAACAATTCTGACCTCTAATTTAAGTAAAGAGGGTTCATTCCAGCCTAAGCTTCTGTGATTTTTGACTGTATTTTCAGCCTGCACAAAACTGCAGTGGCAAGACCCACCTGTTCTGAGCCTCTGTGTACAAAAGCCCTTCCTCTGCTGTCCCACACTGAACTCCAGAGGGCGCTGTTCTGGTCCATGATCAAACCTCCACCATCTCTAGATAAGCTGTGCTGCGAAGCTAACGTTTCTCACCTCTGAAATCATCTTAGTGGCCCTCTTCACCTCTTTTCTATCCCTGTGAGGTCTTCTTCTCCTTCTTCGGAGATAGCAAGACAGAGCAAGGCAAAGCATCTCCACTTCCCAAATACCTGCAACAGCTGGGGCTGGGTTAGTCTAAAGCTGGAAGCCAGGAGCTCAATCCAGATCTCCCACATACAGGGCAGGAACCCAACCATTTGATCCATTATTTTCTGCCTCTTGTGTGTGTATGAGGAAGAATCTGGAGTTAGGAGCCACAGCTGGAAATCCAACACAGGTGCTTCGATGTGGGATGCAGATGTCCTAACCAGTGTAGACCAAACACTCCCCTCTGTGATGGCTTTTTAGGATGCAGCACCTGAATGCTAATTCGTGTCCCATTTGGAAGAGAGCTTGCCCTTCTTCTCACTCATTCTGTCTACCCGAGAGCCCTGAACCCTGCAGTGAACTCCTCCCAGTGAAGCTCACACAACTCCCTGAGAAACCACAGGGGGAGGCAGAGGCAATTCCTGTGCTCACGCGGGGCTCTCTAAACCCTGTCCTCCCCTGGGGTCCCCCCAGGACCCAGCTGTCTCTCTCAGCATCCAGGACCCTTTGTCCAGCTTGCAGCCTGGCCTTGTCTGCCCAGGCCTTGGGAGCCTCAACTGTCCTCATCTGTAGAGAGAAGGAAATGACATCCAAGGTCCCTTACACTATTACCCAAGGAGGGTTCAGGAGATGAGAGAAGCATACGCCAGAGACTAAAAGGGGGCCTGTGTGCAACACTGGGCAGAAGATCCCCAGGTGAGGCCTGCGTAGGGCAACACCTATGGGACAGTCAGCACTGAGTCTGGGGCCGGGCTTCAGAGACTGCGATCTCTCTGAGAGCAGCCAGGATGCTCAGCACAGATCCTGCACCCGTCCACCCAAGTGGCGCTTTTTCCTGTTCTGGGCTCAAGCATGTCCTTCCAAGAGTCCCGTGTTGAAGCTCTGACCACCAGTGACTCAGAATGCAAATGCATTTGGAGACAGGGCCTTTTTACAAGGTAATTACATTAAAATGGGGTCTTCAGGGTGGGCCCTAATTCAATCTGACTGGTTTTCTCCTATGAAGAGAAAGTTAGGCCACAGACCAAGACCCAGACATGCACACACAGAGAAAGAGGACCAGGTGAACACAAGGAGAAAGTGACAACCTGCAAGCCATGGAGACGGCCTCAGAAGAAACCAGCCCTGCCCACATGTTAATGTGGACTTGCTACCTCCAGAAGTATGAGAAATACACTTCTGTTGTCTAAGCTCCCGAGGAGGACTTGAGGGAAGGCCGGCGGAGGCTGAGTGCACACCTGGGACTTGCTGTGTGCTGTCCCAATGCAGGGGCTGCCTGGTCTTTCATCCAGAAAGCTCCAGGACGCTGAGAGGGCTGTATGGGAAGGGGAGGGAGGTCTTGAGCGGAACCTGCCTGTGTCAGGGAGGTCAGGGTCAGCTCCTAGCAGCTGAGGTGGTATCTGCGGAGGCACGTTGTCCATCCATCCTGAAGCACCACACATTGCACGGGGCTGACCCAGGCAGTGTGGCCTCCAGTCTGTCTCATCTTGGCTCACACCTGCTTGGGTCTGGAACACAGACCTCATTACCACCAGCTTCCTACCCTCTCCCAGGACCCCAGGCACTTAAAAGCAGGTAGAGGTGAGGAGAAAGATCCAACCTGGAGGACGATGATCCACAGACTCATCTGGGTCTTTGATATGATTTGCCCAAGGCGCTAACTGATACCTACATCTGCTTGGCCTGCTGTGAGGGTGTGATCCTACCTCAGCAAGTGCTTGCAGAAGGCTCCCGAGGTCTCTGCAATGTTGAAGACTATGGAAACGGTTGTGATGCTCTCTGCAGGAAAACATGGTTGCAGATACAAAAGGATGACAGCAAAACTGGAGAGTTCAAGAAACTCAACCTTTCACGAAACTGAACTTGGTTGTTAGGGCCCAGGAACTGGTTCTCAGCGGGCAGAGCCAAGAACCAAGAGATTTTGTAGCTGATTACTCCTCCCCAACTCCAGTTCCCAAAGAGCCCAGAGCTTTGTAAATAAGCTAGAGGTTCATCCAGATTAGTGTCTGGTTTTTCGGGGCAATGATCATTAGGATGCCACACTCTCTGCTGGCCACCTCAGATGGCATGCAGGTGTGGAGTAGTCAGGCTGGTGCCTGGAAGTAGAGGATGGAGTGATAGACAGTGGATGGTCCAGATGTGGTCAACACACAAAACTGTTCTCCACCCAAAAATCTACCACGGTCACAAAGCAAAACCTCTGGAGAAGAGAAGGCACAGAGAACAGTAAATTAGAAGGGAGCCTGTTTCCCTGCAGTCAGGCTGGGAACAAACCTCAGGAAGAAACAGTGAAACTCACCCCAGACAGGTTTTTTCCCACCCTCTTCACACCAAAGAAGAGCAATCACACAGGCCCACCTCTCAGAACTCTTCAGTAGAAGGGAGAAAGGGCGGTGGGAAGGAAGCCCCCAGTAACATACCATTCAAACAGCTTTTGGGGGCTATAATTAAATCATCTAATCACAATTTGATGAGTTATAACATATGTGTGCATAAGCAAAATCAGCATCGTAATCAAAACAACAAACACTTCCATCATACCTAAAGTTTGCCTTTTAATCCATTCATGCCTCTACCCCCACCCTTAGGAAACTACTGATATGCTTTCTGTCATTATAACTTGTATTTTCTAGAACTTCATGTGAAGGGAATTATATGGTACATACTCTGTGTCAATAGTTTGTCCCTTGTTATAACTGAATATCATTCCATTGGAAAGATATACTAACAAATGTTTACCCATTCACCTGGCAATGACCATTTGGCTTGTTTCCAATATTTGACAACTACAAATACAGCTGCTGTGAATATACGCAAATAGATGTAAACGCAGGCCAGTGTTTGACTACTATTTGACTACTTTTGGGCCAATGCAGAAATTGGCTCTTCCAGTCATGACAATTAAAAGCTTTCTGCTTTCTAAGAGTTTAAGTTTTTAGGTCTTTCACCTGCATGACCTTGTTAGCTATTCATGACAGCTAGGTAAGGTAGGTGAGGTAGTTTTTAGGCACAATTCTAAGAAAATAGAATATGGTGATCACTTGCTACATCCAGGCAATGCAGTAAAAGTTGTGGGTTCATAAGATACATCGGCTGTTCCTGAAGGATCCTACACTCCAGTACTTTGTAGATGAGGACACTGAAGCCACAGGCAGCTGGGCATCTGGATTAGGGACACACAACTAAGAAGTAATGGAGTGAGGAGAACCCACATGTCGGGCCCCCCATCTAACTCCTCCCCACTCACACTCCAGTGGGTTCCATCTGCACCAGATCTCAACCAGGAGGCCAAAAGGAGGGAAGGGAAGTAGCAGGGTGGCGAACAGACAGGCAAAGCTCCAGTTCAGCCCAGGACCTCCTCCCACACACACCACCAGCGCGTCAGTGGGCAGCCCCGCCCCACTGGCCTCATGTCCTCCACAGCTCATTCCTCTGTTTCACCAGTCTTTTTGCTCAGCCCATTGCTAGACCTTTTATCTGTGCAGAGAGAATGCTGAAGAGGCTTCCCCAGAAAGGGAGATGGTTTCTGAGCCCTTCTGATTAGCCCAGGGCTCCCCAAACTTGATTCACTTTGTGAATACAATGGCTAAGTCCCTCCCAAGATCAAGTTCCATATTTGGAGGAAGTCTTCTCTTGCTGTAGCCACCATCCTGTCATGGCTTCACAGGTAGCTGAGTCAGAGGGATCTTGCAGGCAGAGTTGGAAATAGAAGGGCTATAGATAGCAAAGTCTCAGATCCTATTTTTGGGGCATTCACAGTATGGCAGGAATAAAGAACCTTTGCATATCCATCAGTGTGGGGAGCAACTCGGACTAGACTAAGTTACTGGAATTAAGACTTATTCTATGCATCTGCTCTCCCACAATATGGTGCTGGGAGAGGAGGAAACAACTTCTACACAGCTGCCTCCAGTTCAACCAATAAACAGCAGGACCTGCTCCTGATTGGAGGAGAGCAGCGTACTCGGCGTGTGGGTAGCAGAGTTGGGATTGGTGGAAGAGGACTATAAAGGAGGAGAGAGACACCATGCACCAGGAACATCTAAGGGGAACATCCGAATAACATCTGAGCAGCCCCCGAGACAGCCGGCCGGCTGTGTGCCGCTCCCCTGTGGAAGTGGGGAAAGTGGCAGGGGGAACCGCCCTTCCACGGAGGTGGAAGGGTTGGTAGCCAACCCGGGAAGAACCAGCAGCAAACCCGGGGAGGGCCGAGCAGACAAAAGAACAATGCAGGGTCCTGTGTCGTTCCTCCGCGAAGATGGGGAGCGACACATCAGTATTTCATTCCTGGTAGTGGCTGGATAATATTTCATTAGGTAGATATGCCACATTCTATGTATTCATCCATCAACTGGCAAGCATCTGTGTTGCTTCCACTGTTGGTTATTAATGTTGCTGCGGATGCTTAAGTTTGGGTGTGCACAGGAGACTATGTAACAGGGACTGCAAATCATGTCTTATCGCTCTGCAACAGGCACAGCTGGGGGAGCTGGACAGTTTGGTGGACTCATTCTGGGAAGACTACATGGAAGAAGTAACTTCTGAGTCACTTTTGAAAGATTTGTTTTGATACAAAGAGAAATTGGGGCAGAAGGTGGCTGGGCTGAGAAAGAAATTTCCCTTGCAGAAACCTGGGTATGTATTAGACTACCAGGAGATCAAGGAAGAAACGAGAAACCAACCTTCAGTGAGCAGATTGTGTGTTCTAGCTTTAATTGCTCCATGAACCTCATAAGCTCCTTAACCTTATTCCAAAATGAAGCTTTCAATGGAATGAGCTCGGGTTCTAGAGTCAGTCTTAGCTGACTTTAACCTCAGCCCCAGCTTCCTCAAACACAAAATGGAGACTATGATGGTGAGCAGCCCAAGAGTTGTTCCATGGTAGGTGCTCAATGCCCATTTCAAAAACAGAAGCAGAGGCATGCATTGGGCCTTATGGTTAAGGCACTGGTTAAGACACCTGTGTCCCACAAAAGATTTCAAATCGCAGCTCTGGTTCCTGACCCCAGGTTCCTGCTGCATAGACCCTGGGAGGCAGTGATGGCTCAAGTACTCAAGACCCTGCCACCCATGTGGGAGACCTGGATGGAGACTCTAGGTCCTGGCTTTGTCCTATCCCAGGTGTTGTAGACAATTGGAAGTGAACTAATGGATGGGAGCCCAATCTCTCTCTCTCTCTCTCTCTCTCTCTCAATTAGTAAGTATTTTTAAATAAATATCAGAAGTGATGCCAAGGAAAAGGCTCTCCAACACCCCGCCCTGCTCAAGTTCCACCCTGCTCTTTCTGGGTATCCGCGCGATGAGGCCGTGGGAAGCATCCTTCCTGAAGCTCCTGGCCACCCAGGAGCAGATGGCAGCCTCTGAAAACACAGCAACCTGCCAAAGGGAAATTGACTGCATTTATCAGCAGCACTCCTTAGTGAAGTCGCAGGCAAAGCCTTGGCTAGCCCTGCCAGGGACTCATCTAGGCTCGGCGTTCTTAGGGCCGAAACGTGGCCTGCGGCACTGTCGCCACCCCTGCTGCAGCCCCCAGAGCAAGAGTTGGCAGGGAAGGCTCCCCACCCACATGGGCACTCCAGACACTGAGCCTGTGGCCTCAGGGCACAGTCTTTCCAGTCTCTGGCTGTGATCATATCTAATTAAATCTCTGCTGATGCCAAAATTGGCTCGTGATTGAATTCAGAACTTTTGTCTAATTAATCACCATTCACCTGAACACTGCCTTGTCCCTCAGACTAAGGAGTTAACTCTTTCCTCCCTTTGGAGACTCTGGTCTTCCCCTGAGCCCTCTCTAAAGAGCAACTCTGCTTTCATGTCAACTCACAAGTCAGGTTTCAAAGAGGAAAGACAAAATGTCAAGGAGTCCAGAAAGCGAAAAGTCATGCAGGGTGGGAGAAATATTCACAAATCTGCTACAGGCTAGAGTCCTGAATACATAAAGAGTTCTCACAACTCAAGAAAAACACACACAGTTTAAAAATTAGCAATGCATGGCTGTTTGGCTTAGCAGTTAAGACACAGGTTAGGACGCCCATATCCCACATCAGAGTACCTGGGTTCAACACCCACCTCCAGCTCCTGATTCAGGCTTCCCACTAAAGCAGACTTTTTGAGGCAGCAGTGATGGCTCAAGCAGTTGGGTCCCTGTCATCATATGGGAGGCCTGGACTGAGTTCCTGGTTCCAGGCTTTGCCCATTGCAGGCATCTGGGAAGTGAACCAGTGGATAAGAGTTCTCTCTCTCTTTCTCTCTCAAGTAAATATATTAAAATGATGAGCAAAATGAAATGACTAGACATTAGTATCTGTCTTCTTTCAAAAGTTTTTTTTTTTTTTTTTTTTTTTTTTTTTTGACAGGCCGAGTGGACAGTGAGAGAGAGAGACAGAGAGAAAGGTCTTCCTTTGCCGTTGGTTCACCCTCCAATGGCCGCCGCACCGCGCTGATCCTGGCAGGAGCCAGGAGCCAGGTGCTTTTCCTGGTCTCCCATGGGGTGCAGGGCCCAAGCACCTGGGCCATCCTCCACTGCACTCCCTGGCCATAGCAGAGAGCTGGCCTGGAAGAGGGGCAACCGGGACAGAATCCGGCGCCCCAACCGGGACTAGAACCCGGTGTGCCGGCGCCGCAAGGTGGAGGATTAGCCTATTGAGCCACGGCGCCGGCCCAAGTTTTTTAAAAATTATTTTAACTTGGCGTCAGCACTGTGGCACAGCAGGTTAAGCCACCATCTGCGTCACCAGCATCCCATGCGAGTGCTGGTTCAAGTCCCAGCTGCTCCTCTTCTGATATAGCTCTCTGTGATGGCCTGGGAAAGCAGCAGAAGATGGCCCAAGTGCCTGGGCCCTTGCACCTACCCAGAGTCCTGGAAGAAGCTCCTGGCTCCTGGCTTCAGCCCGGCCTGGCCATTTGGGGAAGCCAATCAAAGGAAGCTTTCTCTTTCTCTCTTTATCTCTCTCTGTAATTCTGACTTATAAATAATAAATTGTTTTAAAAATTACTTTAACCTGGCCGGCGCCGTGGCTCAATAGGCTAATGCTCCACCTGCGGCGCCGGCACACCAGGTTCTAGTCCCGGTCGGGGCGCCGGATTCTGTCCCGGTTGCTCCTCTTCCAGGCCAGCTCTCTGCTGTGGCCCGGGAGTGCAGTGGAGGATGGTCCAAGTCCTTGGGCCCTGCACCCGCATGGGAGACCAGGAGAAGCACCTGGCTCCTGGCTTCAGATCAGCGCGGTGCGCCAGCCACAGCAGTCATTAGGGAGTGAACCAATGGAGAAGGAAGACCTTTCTCTCTGTCTCTCTCTCTCACTGTCCACTCTGCCTGTCAAAAAATTACTTTAACTTTATAAAAAAGACTATCATCTTGCAATTAATATTTTGGGATTTCAGTTTTTCAAGTTGAGAAGTTCCATTATATTGAAATGATAATGGTGGTGGTGGTGAACTTTATAATTTAATCTATATCCACTGCTGTACCAGAAAAATTTTAACAACTACCATTTCTAGAAAACAAAATGTATGCATTAAAGTGTGATGGATAAAAAATGTGTTGCACACAGTTTATAAATAGTGGCACACAATACTTATGATTTCAGAGTAGCCAATTGATTCTCACAGATTGCTTTCATTCACTGTTGCTCTACTCTTGCATCTACAGCCAGTCTCTGATTCCAGCTGATGAACTGGTTCTGATATAAGTGTTGGTAGATACTTTCGTATATTCACAAATAAAGTGCATTAAAACAATGAAGATATATGTCAGACGTCATCGTTGGCAACAGCATGAAAATTTTCAGTGCTGAATCAAATAGCAGGTTTCAAATACCAGAATGCTTCCCTTGGGTGTTGTGCATCCACAATGTAACAGCTATAGACATGATGCATTTTTAAAAGATTTACTTATTTATTTGAAAGTCAGAGTTATAGAGAGAGGGAAAGAGAGAACGTGATGAATTTTTTAATGGCCATGATTAACATTTTTTCTACCACTTTGTTAGGTCTAATAAATCATCCTTCAATCAGTTAATACACTTTGGCTTATAGTGTCTGACCATTTGTTGTGGCTTAAATACTCCCTCTATGGCTGATTCCATGCCACGTTAGTGATGTCACTATGTTGAGTTGAGAACAGGTGTTCAGTGGAACACCATTATATAGCATCTCCACCATGCACATCCAATAGCTGTAGACAATCTCAAGAGTGTAGACAATTGTAAAATACAGTAAAGTATCCAGGAAGTGATGAGCTTTGAGTATGTACCACTGTTGCTCATTTTTTAAAGATTGTTTGTTTGTTTATTTGAAATGCAGAATTACAGAGAAACAGAGGCAGAGAGAAAGAGGTCTTCCATCCGCTGATTCACTCCCCATATGGTATCAATGGCCAGAGCTAAAATGATCTGAAGCCAGGAGCCAGGAGCTTCTTCCGGGTCTCCCAAGTGCGTGCAGGGGCCCATGAACTTGGGCCACCTTCCACTGCTATCCCAGGCCATAGCAGAGAGCTGGATCAGAAGTGGAGCAGCCAAGTCTCGAACCGGCGCCCATATGGGATGCTGGCACCACAGGCAGCAGCTTTACCCACTATGCCACAGCACCAGCCCCAGGAACTGGCAAGTTTTAAGGGCAAGATTCTTGCCAAGAGAATTAATGTGTGCATCAAGCATATTAAGCGTTCTAGGAACTGAGGCAGCCTCCTGAAACGTAAGAAGGAAAATGATCAGAAAAAGAAAGAAGCCAGAGAGAAAGGTCCCTGTGTTCAGGGAAGTGCCACCTGCTCCACCCAGGGGACACACTGTCAGAGCCCCTGGGAAGAAGGCTGGGCAGAGGAACGTATTCCCTATGAATCCATGGCATAGTGAGTGTAAAAACATAAAAGCCTCCAGACAGGAAAAAAAAAAAACTTTTTAAAAAGAAAAGAAAAAAGAACTCACCTGGGTTGTAAATCTGCAGGGAGAGAAACAAAGACTCACAGAGATCCTCAGAGGCCACAGCAGTGAGTCAGAGTGGAGCGGATTTGGTGGGACCAAGCCAGAGGTCACGCACACTCAAAACACCCCTGACGCCCGAGCTTTGCTTCCTGCGGCCCAGGGTCCCATAGCTCTCACCAGGCTGCTGAGCCTTGGGACCGAGTCTTCCCCTCAACGCCCAAAGATTTTCTCATTTCATTTATTTTCTGCTTCAACTAGGCAGAATCCATTTCTGGATCTTGCAATCACAGGCCCTGACTGACAGAGACATCGTGTGTGTGTGTGTGTGTGTGTGTGCGCGCGCAGGGGGAGCCTGTTACTGGATTGAAGGGAATGTGTCCTTTTTATTTTTTATGTCCTTTGTGAAACCAAACACAAAAAAAGCTCTCCCAGGCTACATTTCTGCCAGTAGTTGTAGGAGAGTACTCCGAATAAAACTGAGCCTTATCAACCATATTACTATTTGCCAAATTAAAAAGCAAACAGCAGCGAGCACGCAGGTTTACTTTTTGCTCCCTGCTTATCAACCAGGCGTCCCCATCCACTGTGCTCGCATTCTCTTTATTATCTGTGCATGTCCCTTGTCACTGCTCACTGGGTTATTTGATATTGCTTCTTTGATTTATAGTCGCTATTTCCTTTGTCTATTGGTTATTTTGAAAATATTTTCTCCTAGCCTCTTTCCTTAACTTAATTTCTGGTGCTTTGCACACTGAATTGCTGGCTTTTCCTGCAGTCAAGCCATTTTGCTTTCTTTTGGCTTCTGGTTTTGTATCTTGGGTGGCAGAGCTTGTCCCCTGCCAACATTTTGTTTCTGTTACAGATTCTGGGTTCAGACGTCCTGGGTTCAGACCTTGACTCTGCCTCTTGCCAGGTCCATGTCTGCTAACTCAGCTGCAAAACAGCACGCGATGACCCCAGCCGTGGAAAGTACTCATCACACCCCTAGCACTCAGTGAGCAGTATTTTAAATATTATTCTTATTCAAATGATTTTATTATATATAATTGATTAATGTCTCCAGAATGAATTTTTTTTTTGACAGGCAGAGTGGACAGTGAGAAAGAGAGACAGAGAGAAAGGTCTTCCTTTTCTGTTGGTTCACCCCCAATGGCTGCCACGGCCGATGCGCTGTGGCCAGCTCACCAAGCTCACCGCGCTGATCCAAAGACAGGAGCCAGGTGCTTCTCCTGGTCTCCCATGCGGGTGCAGGGCCCAAGCACTTGGGCCATCCTCCACTGCACTCCTGGGCCCCAGCAGAGAGCTGGCCTGGAAGAGGGGCAACCAGGACAGAATCCGGCACCCCGACCGGGACTAGAACCCAGTGTGCCGGCACCGCAGGTGGAGGATTAGCCTAGTGAGCCATGGCGCTGGCCTCAGAATGAATTTTTTGGTGTAGCATTAGGTAAGCAATTATATTAGTTTCTTAAACCCGTTGCTACAAAATATCACAAACTGGGTTTCTTTTTTTTTAACTTTTATTTAATGAATATAAATTTCCAAAGTACAGAATATGGATTACAATGGCTTCCCCCCCATAACTTCCCTCCAACCCGCAACCCTCCCCTTTCCCACTCCCTCTCCCCTTCCATTCACATCAAGATTCATTTTCTATTCTCTTTATATACAGAAGATCAGTTTAGCATACATTAAGTAAAGATTTCAACAGTTTGCACCCCCACAGAAACACAAAGTGAAATATACTGTTTGAGTACTAGTTATAGCATTAAATCTCAATGTACAACACACTAAGGACAAAGATCCTACATGAGGAGTAAGTGCACAGTGACTCCTGTTGTTGACTTAACAAATTGACACTCTTGTATATGGCATCAGTAATAACCCTAGGCTCTTGTCATGAGCTGCCAAGGCTATGGAAGCCCCCTGAGTTCACTGACTCTGATCATATTTAGACAAGGCCATGGTCAAAGTGGAAGTTCTCACCTCCCTTCAGAGAAAGGTACCTCCTTCTTTGATGACCCATTCTTTCCACTGGGATCTCACTCACAGAGATTTTTCATTTAGGGTTTTTTTTTTTTTTCCCCAGAGTGTCTTGGCTTTCCATGCCTGAAATACTCTCATGGGCATTTCAGCCGGATCTGCATGCCTTAAGGGCTGATTATCAGGCCAGAGTGCTGTTAGGACATTTGCCATTCTATGGGTCTGCTGTGTATCTCACTTCACATGTAAAAGCCAACAAAAATCTGTTTTCTCAAAGTTCCAGAATCTTAAAGCCCAAAATCAAAGCATCGGCCATTGGTGGCCCAGTCCCTCTGTGACCCTGGAGAGATTCCTTCCCGGCCTCTTCTAGGTTTCTGGGGTGGCTGGCAATCCTTGGTGTGCAACTGCATCACCGTGGTGCCTGCCTCTGCCATCACAGGGCCCCCTGCTGAGTCTCTGTCTTCACATTGGGGTTCCTCTACCTAGAAGAACATCCAGGATGCTGGATCAGGCCTTGTATCAGTCAGGGTTCTCCAGAGAAACAGAGACGTCTACTCACGGGGAAAAGGAGGGGGGCGGCATTTCAAAGATAAGTGCATTCTGATGCAAAATAGTTTTTAAAATCTGTGTAGCTTTTCACAACACTCATTTACTTCGTGAACTTGTCAAGGACTGTGAGTGTGTGTGGACAGAGAGGAGAGAAAGAGATTTTAAGGAACTGACTCGAGCAGTCCTGGAGCGCGGCAAACCTAGAACCTGGCAGACTTCCCAGCCAAGTGGGAGCTGATGTTGCAGCCTTGAGTCCAAATTCTGCAGGGAGCTCCGTGGGCTGGAGACTCAGGCAGGGTTTCCCTGACAGTCCGGAGGCAGGATCTCTTCTCCAGGAAACCGCAGCTGTTGCTCTTAAGGCCTCAGACCAATTAGATGAGGCTCGACCGCCTCAGGAAGGCAGGGTCTACCTCACTTATGTCATGGGTATCAGCCACATCTCCAAAATACCTGCCTAGCAACATCGAGACTCGTGTTTGATCAACTCACTGAGCCACATAGCCTAGCAAGTCACCGTTGTAGGCACCAGCTGTGAATCTTTTTTTAAACTCAACTCATAACAAAGATCCATCTTAATTTTTTTTTAATTTTTTCAAAGATTTTATTTATTTGAAAGGCAGAGTTACAGAGAGGCAGAGGCAGAGAGAGAGAGAGGTCTTCCATCTGCTGGTTTACTCCCTAAGTGGCCACAATGACTGGAGTTGGGCTGATCCAAATCCAGGAGCCAGGAGCTTCTGGGTCTCCCAAGCGGGTACAGGGGCCCAAGCACTTGGGCCATCTTCTACTGCCTTCCCAGGCCATAGCAGAGAGCTGGATTGGAAGTGGAGCAGCCGAGACTCGAACCGGTGCCCATATGGGATGCCTGCACTGCAGGCAGCAGCTTTTACCCACTACACCACAGCGCCGGCCCCTTTAATTTTATTTTTAAACACACAGCTCATTGTTGGAAAGCCCATTCTTTCGTTACGGATTTTAAATACTTATTCATGTTCATGAACTCATTACCTGTATGTATCTCCTTCTCAGATATGTAACAGTCTATTCTTTTCTTTTCTTGTCATATTGTAATAGACCAAGTCCTTTCAGTTCAAAACTTTTTTGATTTTTTTCATATTGTTTCTTCCAAATGAACTTGAATTTCACTTTGTTTAGTTGGCTAAATATTTCCTATTGGAGGGCCTCTATTCAAACATATTGTATTGACCAAATGCTCCTGTTTCTCTACTTCATGAAACTTAACAAATATGAAAGTAAAGCAGAAAAAAAATAACCTAAACACCTCTAGATGATATGAACTGGAGAGGTGTCCAGAGGTGTCTCATTTCCAAGGCTGTTCAGGACACGGTGATTTGGCAGAGCAGAGGAATACACAGCCTTGGTGCCCGAAGGAGCGGGCGCCCAGGAGATGTGGACAATATCTCTCTGAAGCTAGAGAGGGATGGGGCAGAAGCCTCAGGAATAAAAGGTGGCATAGCAGGTGGAGGGGTGGGGCTGCAACTGGGCTGTGTGTTCCTTCCTCTGTTTTGACCGGGCTACCTTAGAAGTAAAAGAACAAATAAAGATTTGGAGAAGCAAAATAGATACCCGTGCGGGATCCTAGGGAGACAGGGTGGTTATGATCTGATAAGCAAAGGAAAGAACATCTCAGGGCAGAAAAGGGTCAGCCCGGTGTTGGAGAGGGCCCTTGAGCTGTGCCCTGTGCTTCCCCGACACTGCCCCAGGAGCACTGTTCCCTCCCACAGCTCCTGTGGGGCAGAAAAACATCAACTCCGGAGGGTACCATAAATAAGTGGGAGAGATGCCAAGGAAGTAAGTGAGCCTGGCCAAGCTGAAAAGCAGGTGTAGGGGACCAGCAAACGCATGAGAGTTCTTCCCGCTCACTGCCTTCCACACTCAACACAGCATGGCAGTTACTAAGAGGGGAGGCACAGTCCTCAGAAAACAGGAGCTCTGGGATTCTGCCCTTTGCCCCAAAAAGCACGGTCTTTGGTGAGAGGTGAGCAAAGTGGGGAGAGCAAGCCCAGGCTGTGAACACCTGTCATTGCCACACTTCCTTCTCACACCCGCCAGGAGCAGTTCATGTGAGACCCAAGTCCCGCCTCTTCACCAGTAACAGTTGAAGCCATGATGACTGACATCCCAGGGGAAAGGGAATTCCCAGGGAAAACCTCCCAGATATCTGAGCAGCATCACTGTGATGAAAGAAAGCCCACACATGGGACAACTCACACAAGATAAATTAGAACTAACGGAAGCAAACAAATAATGTAAAGCCAGCATAATAAATTAAAAAGGAAGGTTAACAGTAACATGAAGCAAGAAAGAGCAGAATCATTGGATGTGAAAAATGTACTCACTGGTGCCGGCGCTGTGGAGTAGCGGGTAAAGCCACCGCCTGCAGTGCTGGCATCCCATATGGGCACCAGTTCGAATCCTGGCTGCTCCACTTCTGATCCAGCTCTCTGCTATGGCCTGGGAAAGCAGCAGAAGATGACCCAGATCCTTGGGCCCCTGAACCCACACGGGAGACCCAGAAGAAGCTCCTGGCTCCTGGCTTCGGATTGGCACAGCTCCAGCCGATTGGGGAGTGAACCATCGGATAGAAGACCTCTCTCTCTCTCTCTCTCTCTCTCTCTCTCTCTCTGTGCCTGTTCTTCTCTCTGTGTGTAACTCTTTCAAATAAATAAATTAATCTTACCCAAAAAGTACTCATTAAAATAAAGAATCCAATAAATGACATAAATAATAAAATGGATTACACAGAGATGAGGGAGCCCAACGACCAGGCTGCTGGATTCTCCCAGAAGGCATTGGTAAGGAATAAAGCTGGAAAATATAAGCTAAGGAGAAGAAAATAAAGGTTCTGTCATCTATGAAATAGGAAGTCTTGAAGAAAAGGTCGGTGAGAGAGATACAAGGAAATGTAGGAGACAATGTAACCAAGGATTTTCTAGGATTAAAGGAAGATAGAAGATCTCAGAGTGGAAGGCTCAGGTAGCGCCTAATAAAATACATAAGGTAAAGCCTATACCCAGACACCTTACAGGGAAATTTAAAAACACAAAAGTAAAATTCTGAAAGCTGCTAAAGGAGCAGAGATGATTACCATGAAGGTATAAGAATCTGATTGACATCCAACTTCTGTTCAGCAGCGACAACACAGGCAAAGAGACAAGTCTTTTCAAAGTGCTAAAGAACTTCAAGCCACAAAGTTCTACTAAGAAAAAAATTAAGTAAGAGGATGCCATAAAAATAATCTGAGAGGTAGAGGCTGTGGTGCAGTGACTTAAGCTGCCGCTTGGGATGCCTACATTGTATACTGGCATGCCTGGTCCCAGCTACTCTGCTTCCAATCCAGCTTCCTGCTGATGAGCCTGGGAAAGCAGCAGAAAATGGCCCAAGTATTTGGGTCTCTGCCACCCATGTGGAAGACCTGGATGGAGTTCCAGGCTCCTGGCTTTGGCCTGGCCCAGCCCTGGTTGTTGTTAACTGTTTGGGGAAGGAGCCAGCAGATAGAAGATTCTCTCTCTCTCTCTCTCTCTCTCTCTCTCTCTCTCTCTCTCTATCTCCTTTTCCCCTTCCCCCTCCTTCTCTCTCTACCCTTTCAAGTAATAAATAAATCTTCAAAAAATTAATCTGAGACATAAAAGGCCTAAGGCAGTTAATTCACAAAACTCTCTTGGAAAACACTGTTAGATAATATACTCCAGTTAGAAGAGGTATAAGGCCGGCGCTGCGGCTCAGTAGGCTAATCCTCTGCCTTGCGGCGCCAGCACACCGGGTTCTAATCCCGGTCGGGGTGCCGGATTCTGTCCCAGTTGCCCCTCTTCCAGGCCGGCTCTCTGCTGTGGCCAGGGAGTACAGTGGAGGATGGCCCAGGTGCTTGGGCCCTGCACCCCATGGGAGACCAGGAGAAGCACCTGGCTCCTGCCTTCGGATAGGTGCGGTGTGCTGGCCACAGCACGCCGGCCGCGGCGGCCATTGGAGGGTGAACCAACGGCAAAGGAAGACCTTTCTCTCTGTCTCTCTCTCTCTCGCTGTCCACTCTGCCTGTCCAAAAAAAAAAAAAAAAAAAAAAAAAAAAAAAGAGGTATAAATTCATGAGACTGATTGGAAATTGATAAGAAAAAATACAGTTTTAAAGTTAAATATAAATAAAAAGAGTATTCATTCTGTAGAGATGGAATTCAAAACTTCTCAAGCCCTTGAGGAAATTCTGTCCAATGAAAGATGAGAGCATAGAAAAGCAAAACGTTAAGTATACATGATGAATAAGACAACTGAAATAAATCCTGATGTAAAATTAATTCTATAATTTGAGTTCTGGGTTGAACACGTTCCCTCCAGAGAAGAGATGTTGAAGTTCTAACCCCAGATGCCTCGGATGGTGACCTCGCTGGCAACAGGGCTGCTGCTGATGTGATGAGCTGAGTTACGATGCTGTCACGCTGGAGGGGGCTGGGCCCCCAACTGCATCTGCCGCAGGCTGCTGGCCAGCGACCAGAAGCTAGGAGAGGGCAGGCAGAGTTCCCCTGAAGGCAACTGACGGGAATGAGGGGAGCACGGCTCTGCCGACTCCTGGGTCTCGGACTTCCATCTCTAGAACTGTGACACAATCCGTTTCCGTTGCTTGAAGTCACCCAATGTACGGTATTTTGTTATGGCAGCCCTAGTAAATGAATCAATTTATAGACGATTTAAACTCACTAAGCAAAAGTCAGGCAGCTGGTCTAGCAATTAAAATGCCCACATCCCACACATGAATATCTGGATCTGAGTTCCAGCTCTGGCTCCTGACTTTAGCTAAGGCAGACCCTGAGTGGCAACAGAGATGGCTCAGGTAGCTGGGTTCCTGCCACCCACATAGATACCGGGATTGAGGTCCAAGCTCTAGGCATTTGGGAAGTAAACCACCAGATGGGAGCTCTGTCTCTATCTCTGTTTCTTTTCAGTGAAAAAAAAAATTTACTTATTTATTTGAAAGGCAGAGAGATAGCCTCCATCCACTGGTTCACTCCCTAAAAGACTGCAACAGCTAGGGCTGAGCCAGGCTGAAGCCAGGAGCCAGGACCTCCATCTGGGTCTCCCAAAGGGGAGATGGGGGACAAAGCACTTGGGTCATCTTCTGCTGCCTTCCCAGGCATTAACTTTAACAGGGAGCTAGGTGGAAAGTGGAGCAGCTGGGATTTGAACTGGCACTCTGATGTGGGATGCTGGTGTCCCAAGCCACAGTTTAACCTGCTGTGCTACAACACTAGTTTCTATCGCTATTTCTGTCTGTCAAACAAATAAATTTGATTTTAAAAAAGACACTCATATATCATATTTTTAAATAAAAAAGCATTATCCAGCTATACATTTTCTTTTTTTTAAAAGACTTTATTTTTATTTATTTGAAAGTCAGACATACACAGAGAATGAGAGAGATCTTCCACCCACTGGTTCACTCCCCAAATGGCTGCAATGGCTATGGCTGAGCCAGGCCAAAACCAGGAGTCAGGAGGTTCACCAAGCCAGAATAATTATACTGCATTTTACAACCAATATCCAGAGAAAACACAATTTTTAGCACACACACAGAATACGCATGAAATTCACCATTTACCAAATCACAAAATGAGCCTTAAATCATCATTATATTCACTGTTACCTTAACACAATAGATACAAATTAGAAATTAATAAAATAGCCTTAAAGTCTGTACGTTTGTAAAGTGCATAACATAATAATCCTCGAGTTAAGAAGAAAATGGAGAGGAAGTTATAAAAATATTTCAGACTCAATGATGAAGGGATACATATGCCAGAATTTTAGAGGCATAGCGAAAGTATCCCTCGCAATAAAATGTCTAGCTCTCAATTCATTTACCAGAGAAGAATTGCTGAAAACAAATGAGCTAAGCATTTCACTGCAAAGATTAGAGAAAGAATAATAGACCACACAAATACACACACACACACACACACACACACGTGCACATGCAGACACACAAAAGAAAATAAAGATAAGGGCAAAATTCAAAGACTGACTACACCAGAAGCAGTAGCAGCTACAAAATAGATAAAAATCAAAATAAAGGCTGGAATTTGAAAAGATTGCCAGGACGTACAAACTCCAACAAAAGCTAATCATGAAAAATATAAAATTCAGGATGAAACAAAGAAATACCTGCAGTTACTAAGAAATTCAAATAATCATAGAAGAACATTATTAACTGCTTACTAATAAAATATCTTCATATTTATAAAAAATAAAACTGTCCTAGAAAAATTAGAAATCTGAACAAATTAGTGACAAAGAAATTGAAATGGTTAACTACAAAAAGAGGCATGATATCCATACTCTCTCTCTAATGCTCAATGCTTTTACAAGTGATAGTTCAAAATGAAAGGACTCTCATTTGGGAAATCTGACACAGAAAGTAGAAAAAAGTAAAATCTACATAACTCATTCTATTAGATTAATATTAGATTAATTCCCAAACCCAATAAAACAACAGAACAAGAAAATGAAACAATCCTTTGTTACTTATAGATCCCAAAATCTTAAATAAAATATAAGCTAACCAAATCCAATGCAATATAAAAAGCAACATATCATGATTAAGTAAGGTTTAGCCCAGTAATGTTAAGGTCATTTGACAACAGAAATATATGAGTATGATTCATCTCTAGACCAAGGGAGGAAAGTCAGTTTTTTCTTAATACATACAGAAAAAAATAGAAATTCCACATATATTTATGATTTTTCAAAACCCTCAACAAAACATAAATAGTAGCAAATTCTTTAATGAGGTAAAGGATCCATACCAAAAACATATGGCAAACATTGTATTTAATGAATAAGATTAGAAATAATACAAAGGATATATACTATCACCATATCTGGATATCCAAGCTAATGCTATTAAAATCAGTAACAAAAATATTAAGAGGTTATAAGAATTGAGAGGAAATGACAAGTGTCTACTTTTTCAAATTATATACTCCTGTATGATGTATTCCAATAGATTCAAAGATAAACTGTAAGATCTAGTAAGATCTCAGAAAGGGGACCATATACCTTGTATCTCTAAAATTTGCAAACACTAAAAACAGAAGATAATGGGCTGCATTGTGGCACAGCAGGATAAGCTGTTGTTTAGGCCATCTGCAACTCATATTGGAGTGCCTGGGTGTGAGCATTGGCTCCACTTCTAATCCAGCTTTCTACTAGCACACACTCTGAAGGCAGCAGGTGATGATTTAAGTAGCTGAGTTTCTGCCATACACATGGTAGATCCAGATGGACTCCTTGGATCCTGGTTTGGGCCTAGCCAGTCCTGGTTGTTACAGACATCTAGGGAGGGAACCAGCTGATGGAATCTATCTATCTTTCTCTCTTTCTCTTTCTCTTTCTCTTTCTCTTTCTCTTTCTCTTTCTCTTTCTCTTTCTCTTTCTCTTTCTCTTTCTCTTTCTCTTTCTCCTTCTCCTTCTCCTTCTCCTTCTCCTTCTCTCTCTCTCTCTTAACCCCTCCCTGCCTTTCAAATAAATAAGCATTTAAAAAACAAACACTTCTTTAAAATTTCAAAAAAGGAAATCAAACATTCACAACAAAATCTGTAACATCTAGGAAATAAGCTAATAAAGAATGCACAGTATTTCTAAATTTTTGAAAGTGTGTTTAAAAGACATAAAGATGAGTAAATGGAGAGCTCTAATTCCTCCCAAATTGATCCCTAGGATCAATGTAATTCCTAACAAATTACTAAGCATTTTTCTAAGAATTTGACAATAATATTGCAATTAAGAATAACTAACACAGAGGCAGGTGTTTGGCACAGCAGCTTAAGCCACCTGCACCCATGTCTAAGTGCCTGGTTCAAGTCCTCATTCTGCTGCTTCCAGTCTGGCTTCCTGCTAATGCGCACCCCGGGAGTCAGCAAGTGATGGCTCTAGTGCTTGAGTCCCTGCCACACACATGGGAGACCCAGATGGAGTTCCCGGCTCCCGGAGTCAGCCTGGCCTTTGTGGGCATTTGAATGGTGAACCAGTGGACAGAAGATCTCTGTCTCTCTCTGTCCCTCCGCCTTTCAAATAAAATGAAGATAAATTTTAAATATTTAAAAGAATAATCAATACATAGTAGTAAGACAAAATATAAAAATTCCTAGGTTTAAACAAATAAAAACTTAACTGAGCGATAAGATAGCAACTATAAAATATGACTGGCAACTGTTAAAGACCTGACTAGAGAGACAGAGCATTATACAATTTTCCCAAATGTGGTAGTTTAATACTGCAAATATATCAATTTGTTCCAAGTAAATCTATAAATTCAGTGCAATTCAACTGGAATTAATGCCATTTATGGCTGCACACACACAGACACACTATAAATAACTTCAATCCTAGGTATGTTGAGAGAATAAAGGATAAAGGACTATTGCCCATTTTAATCTAATCTGTTCATATCCTTTTCTGGTTCTGCAGGGAGGAGGGTCAAAAATCAAAGCTAGAATCTATTCCAACACACATCTCTACTCTAGAAAAAGAACTCCCTTCTCTTGCCTAAAGATTGTCCTGACGGAATCAAAGTGGCCAAGATCACTCTGTAGTCCTGGAAATACCCCATAATCATCTGCGGATGAAGACACTTATCACTGGCTGCTCCAGAACACAGTGAAGACACCAGAGGTGAAGCAGTGACTCTGCTCGGCTTCCTAGAGGAGGTGGGAAGAGATGAGCCTTCTTTCCAGATGACTGCATTGTAGAGGGTCCCTTCTCTAACCTGAGGGTCCCTTCTCTAATCAGTCTCGGAACCAGAGAAGCTCTACTCTGCAAGGGATGGTGCAGCACTGGATGGCTGCTGCCAGTGTCCACCGGTGGCCCCTGGCTGAGTTTGGTCTAGGTTCTTGTCTCCATCTCAAAAAGGAGGTGTAGATACAGATCAGCCGAAAAGCAAGATCTATTTACATGCAAAATGGACATACCCACTTAGGAAGGAGTGTGGACAAACTCAGGAGAGTAGCAATCAACAAGGTTGAGACCACCATTTTATATGCTCTGGAGGCATATGGGGTGGTGCCTGCAATGGTGTGTAATTGAATGTTCAAAGGAGGTGAAATTTGGGGTGGGATTGAGTACTGCCTGTTTCCTTGCCCCTTTTTAAAATCTCGCAAGTGTCATGGCATTAGGTACGTCATGGGAGAGAAGTATCAGCCATAGCCATTTTATTATTATGACAGTTTAATGACCTGAAGGTTATCACGGGGATGCAGGCTGCAGCCATACTGGATATTTCTAGCTGGTGCTGGTTCTAACCTGCAAAATCAGAGAACTGCAGTTTTCTGCTACACAGAAGGGAAATGAACGGTAGGGGCGGTGCACGCAAGTGAAGCTTAGGCAGTGCATGGAAAGGTGGGTTTGGGCAGTGCACAAAAGCCAGGAGGAGAGCGAAGGTGCAGGGAGGCGGCGGTTTGGGCAGCTGTGCTGCCACGTCACAGGCTGGGGGTGGGGGGTGCGGCAGGCAGGGCATCAGGGTGGGTACTGCAGAATCCTCAGCTCTTCTTGCTACCTCCCTGCCAACAGCAATGAGGAGGAAAGAAACCTCTCCAGACTGAGCAGAATTAGAAAGAGGGGTTAGCTGGACTTTGCTCCCACCACTGTCTTCTCTTTGCTCTTCCCCTTCATGTCCCTTCCACACCCACTCTCTCACTCAACAAATGCTCATGGAGCTCTTCCTGTGCTGGCCACCTTGTCAGGCATCCAGGGCTCTAAGGAAAGCAGCCTGGCACCAACCCTAAGGACTAGAGACTTCCCACTACTTTCAAAAGGATTTGTGTTCTAAGAGACCTCAGGAAAAAGGCAGTGCCAAACCCAAAGACTGCTCCTTCCCTAACAGAAATCTCAGGTATTGCTATTGATTTGGAAACAGAAGATACTTTAGCCAACCAAAACCTGTCCCTTATTTGTCAAGTCAACCACAGCTGACAGTGCAGTTCAAAAAAAAAAAAAAAATGTGTGTTTCCATGTGATATTTTCTCACTTAACTGTGTAGCACAGTGACTTCCACGGTGGAAGGTTCCAGAAGATCTGTGGGTAGAACAAAAGAATCTAAGAACCCCTAATCCTTTAGAACTGCCTCAGCCTACAGATTCCCTATTTTCTGTCTAAGCTTTCTGACATAGATACCAGTACAGATGTGCTTATAAAGAATCTACGAATAGCTGGCGCCACAGCTCACTAGGCTAATCCTCTGCCTTGCGGCGCCAGCACACCAGGTTCTAGTCCCGGTTGGGGCACCGGATTCTGTCCCGGTTGCCCCTCTTCCAGGCCAGCTCTCTGCTGTGGCCAGGGAAGTGCAGTGGAGGATGGCCCAAGTCCTTGGGCCCTGCACCCCATGGGAGACCAGGAGAAGCACCTGGCTCCTGCCATCGGATCAGCGCAGCGCGCCGGCCGCGGTGGCCATTGGAGGGTGAACCAATGGCAAAGGAAGACCTTTCTCTCTGTCTCTCTCTCTCACGGTCCACTCTGCCTGTCAAAAAAATAAAAATTTAAAAAAATTTAAAAAGAATCTATGAACAAACACATAAGCAGAAAGTGGGGTGGGTAGGTTTTACTGATAGGAACGCATGAAAACAAGCTGGGAGAGCCCTGCTGTAATCGACAGGGCAATCTTGGTGGCCGCCGTCGTGGCAGGTACATGAAACACTGGCATCTATGTCCCCAGACTTAACCCTGGGACCTCTTCTACCAGCCCAGCTCCAAGGGAGAGTTGGTAGAACAATGAAGGGAAATGAGGGAGTCAGAAACAGAGATTGGAGGGAGAATTGGCTTTTCCAGGTCACTGGCTCATTCGTGGCCAACATCCCAGGATCTAAAAATAGAAGAGCCATCTGCAGTTTGTCTCCTGGAGCTGGGGCTTGGATGAGCCGGAGGGCAGGCCCTGACAGACTGGTGGCAGAGGCGACAGCACTGGCTTCCTCAGGTGACCTCATCAGATAATGGTCAGGAGCCAAAGCAGAGACCCTTCCAAAGCCAGGGTTCTCATGGGAGACCAAGAGAAGCAGGAATAAGTAGGGGAGTTGGCTCTTTAACCAGAGAGCTAGCTCTTCTTTCTTTGTCCAGAGGCTGGCAGCAGTGTGGGGGAAGGAGAGAAGGCCACAAGAGGAGTTTAGAAGTCAGAGGGAGGGGACAGGACTTTGGCATAGCAGATAAAGCCATTGCCTGCAGTGCTGACATCCCATATGGGCACTGATTCAAGTCCCAGCAGCTCCACTTCCAATCCAGCTCTCTGCTATAGCCCGGGAAAGCAGTAGAAGATGTTCCAAGTGCTTGGGCCCCTGCACCCATGTGGGAGACCCAGAAGAAGCTCCTGGCTCCTGGTTTTGGAGTAACCCAGCTCAGGCCATCATGGCCATTTGGGGAGTGAACCAGCGGATGGAAGATCTCTCTCTGCCTCTGCCTCTCTTGTAACTCTGCTTTTCAAATAAATAAATAAATCTTAAAAAAAAAAAAAAAGTCAGAGGGAGTCTCCAGGATTGAAGATGGCTTCAGAACTAGGTGACTGTTCAATGTCATTTTTTTTTCCTTGTCTATGAATTTTCCTTTGAGCTCTCTGAGCCTGGAATGTGGTGGGCATTCAAAAATTCTGCACGAGAGAAGGCAAGTTAAGAGTGAGCTCCTGCTCACACGGAGGTAAAGGAGCTGAATCCAAGACGCCCCCGGAGCAGCAGGGCCTCCTCTTCCCCATTCCTGGCCTGACTCCCCACCTCCAGACCCCAGGTCTGCCCTTCTTCACCCTCCTGGTTCTTCCCTTAACTTATCCATTTCTCATTGGAAATTTTTTAAAGATTTATTTATTTATTTGAGAGACAGAGTTATAGAGAAAGAAGGAAAGACAGAGACATCTTGCATCCACTGGTTCATTCCCCAGATGGCCTAAACAGCCATAGTTGGGCTGATCTGAAGCCAGAAGCCAGAAGCTTCTTCCAGGTCTCCCATGTGGGTACAGGGGCCCAAGCACTTGAAACATCTTCTATTGCTTTCCCAGACCACAGCAGAGAGCTGGATCAGAAGAGGAGCAGCAGGGACAGGAACCAGCACCCATATGAGATGCTGGTGCCACAAGCAGAAGCTTAAGCTAGTATGCCACGGTGCTGGCCCTGCAAAGGAATTTTTTAAAGAGACATTTACAAAAAATCAGTGTTCACTGGTAAACATTTGGGTGAACAGAGCATCTTTTCTCATCCTCTTCCTCCCTTTGTTCTCGGAGAAAAGGAAAGGAGTCTCTCGGATCAAGATGGGCAGTGAGTTCGGGGTCGATAACTCTTGCAATTTAAACACACAGCAATGAAGTAAAGAGTGAAAACAACAAAATGCCAAGCCAAGTTCAAATATGAGATAAGCATCACGTTGATCAAAACAGAACCAGGCGCGAAACAGTGATCCTGAGTGGAGCTGTGAGCTTGCTGGGATCCAGGCCCAGGAGTAGGGAATGGCAGCTGGGAGTTCAGCTTTGGGAGAGAGCAGCTTAAAACACTTCACACAAAACAAGGCACTGTGACCGGCGCTGTAGCATAGCAAGCAAAGCCACCACCTGCAACATCAGCATCTCTTATATGCACCAGTTTGTGTCCCAGTTGCTCCACTTCTAACTCCCTGCTAATGGGCTGAGAAAAGCAGTAGAAGATGGCCAAAGTATTTGGGTCCCTGCCATCCACAGGGGAGACTTGGGAGAAGCTCCTGGCTTTGGCCTGGCCCAGCCCCGGCTATTGCAGCTATCTTGGGAGTGAACTAGCAGGTAGAGTATTGATCTCCTTCTCTCTCTCTCCTCTCTCTCTCTGTGACTTTCAAATAAACAAATTTAAAAACAAAACAAAAAAACACAAGGGGTTGGGAATGGGACTTTTTAACCACCTACTTCTCTCTCGGGTGCCAAAGGAAGCTAGAAAATATCACTGATAAATGCTGTCCAAGGGCACACCTCTTGTCACCTGCAGTTCAGGGATGTCTCATGCCAGGTCCTGAGACCTGTGACAAGTCACTGTCACCTGGGGGAGGCACTCTGGGTAGCTATGGCAAGACCTGATTCTAGAACAGGTACCAAGCAGACTAGAGAGGCTGGTGCTGTGGCATAGCGGGTAAAGTTGCAGACTGTAGCGTCAGCAACCCATATGGTCACTGGTTCAAGTCCCCGCTGCTCCACTTCTGATCCAGCTCTCTGCTGTGGCCTGGGAAAGCAGTAGAAGATGGCCCAAGTGCTTGGGCCCCTGCACCCATGTGGGAGACCCAGAAGAAGCCCCTGACTCCTGGCTTTGGATCAGCCCAGCTCTGCCCATTGTGGCCATTTGGGGAATGAACCAGTGGATGGAAGATCTCTCTGTCTCTGTCTGCCTCTGCTTCTCTGTAACTCTGCCTTTCAAATAAATAAATAAATCTTAAAAAAGAAAAAAAAAAAAACAAGTGGACTAGAAAGAGGAAATGCAAACCATTAGACAAGAAAGGCGGGGAGGGGGAGAAGGAGAAGCAAACAAAATGCAAAAGAGGTTAAACCTTTTACTCAAAATGTTTTCATCACAGAAAACGTGCACATCTTTTGATAGGTTTTATGATAGTATAGGACTCTTACTGATTCATTGGCGCTATGAATGGAATTTTTTCTCATATTTCTGATTGGTTGTTGTTTGTGTTTGATGCTACTATCTTTTAATATTGATTTGATATCCAGAAAACATGCTAAAATGTTTATTAATTCTTGTATTTTATAGATTCTGTTGGAATTTCATTATATACAATCATATCATCTGCCAAAAAAAAAAGAGTGTTTATGTGCTTTTCCCAATTTTTTACTTCTTAGTTTGTTGGTTTCACTTCATTGGCTATAGAATCAATGATAATTGCCTGTCTTATTCCTGATTTCACTGGAAATACTTCTGCAGTGGCACAATTTTTTTTTACTATCTGGACTGTTTTTTTTCTTTTTTTTATTTAGTAAATATAAATTTCCAAAGTACAGTTTATGGATTACAATGGCTTCCCCCCCCCCATAACTTCCCTCCCACTCGCACCCCTCCCATCTCCCACTCCCTCTCCCATTCCATTCACATCAAGATTCATTTTCAATTATCTTTATATACAGAAGATCGATTCAGTACATATTAAGTAAAGATTTCATCAGTTTGCACCCACACAGAAACACAAAGTGTAAAAATACTGTTTCAGTACTAGTTATAGCATTACTTCACATTGGACAACACATTAAGGACAGATCCCACATGAGGAGTAAGTACACAGTGACTCCTGTTGTTGACTTAACAAATTGACACTCTTGTTTATGGCGTCAGTAATCTCCCTAGGCTCTAGTCATGAGTTACCAAGGCTATGGAAGCCTTTTGGGTTTGCCGACTTCGATCTTATTCAGACAGGGTCATAGTCAAAGTGGAAGTTCTCTCCTCCCTTCAGAGAAAGGTACCTCCTTCTTTGATGGCCCCGTTCTTTCCACTGGGATCTCACTCGCAGAGACCTTTCATTTAGGTCTTCTTTCTTTTTTTTTTCCAGAGTGTCTTGGGTTTCCATGCCTAAAATACTCTCATGGTTCTTCAGCCAGATCCGAATGCCTTAAAGGTTGATTCTGAGGCCAGAGTGCTGTTTAGGACATTCTATGAGTCTGCTGTGTATCCCACTTCCCATGTTGGATCATTCTTTCTCTTTTTGATTCTATCAGTTAGTATTAGCAGACACGAGTCTTGTTTGTGTGATCCCTTTGACTCTTAGACCTATCAGTGTGATCAATTGTGAACTGAAGTTGATCACTTGGATTAGTGAGATGGCATTGGTACATGTGCAGTGGCACAATTAAACATGCTATTTGCTGTAAAACTTGTAGAAGTATCCTTGATCAAGTTAAGGAAATCCTCTCTAATAATAATCTACTAGGAGTCTTTTTGTTTAATCTTGAAAGAATGTCAAATTTTATTAAATGCTTTTCTGTAGCTATTTGAGTGATCAAACTTTTCCTTTAATCTATTAAAATTAGATATTATATAAATAGACTTGCTAAGCAAATGTAGCTTAAGGATAATCTTTCACAAAGCTAGATGGCAGAAACAAGAGTTTTATTATTTTTTTCTTGCCCACATATCTTAAATATTTCACAATATAAAAGTAAGGGGACCAGAACTGTGGTGTAGCAGGTAAAGCCTCTGTCTGTACCACCAGCATCCCATATGGGCGCTGGTTCTAGTCCTGGCTGCTTCTCTTCAGATCCAGCTCTCTGCTGTGGCCTGGGAAAGCAGTACAAGATGGCCCAACTCTTTGGGCCCCTGCACCCACGTGGGAGACCCAGAAGAAGCTCCTGGCTCCTGACTTCAGATCAGCTCAGCTCCAGCTGTTGCGGCCCTTTGGGGAGTGAACTCTGCCTCTGCCTCTCTATAACTCCACCTTTCAAATAAATAAATCTTTCAAAAATAATAATAAGGTAATGAAAAGGTATTGGACTATGCTCTTAATCCTAGTTCTATAAATTATCTTTAGTGTACATCTGACTTTAAAAAAATTAGAGTCAGTGCGGCAATACAGTGGGTTAAGCCACCATTATGATATTGTCTTCCTATATAGGAGTGCCTGGTTCAAGTCCCAGCTACCCTGTTTTCAATCCATTTCCCTGCTAATGCACCCGGGGAAATAGGAGAGGGTGGCCCAAGTGCTTGGACTCCTGCTAACCACAAAGAGACCCAGATGGAGTTCCAGGCTCCTGGACTCAATGAATCCCAGCCTCGGCCACTGCCACCATTTGAGAAGTGAACCAAAGGATGGAAGATCACACTCTATGTCTCCCTCTCTGTCTCTGTCACTCTGCCTTTCAAATAAATAAATAAATATTTTTAAAAATATAAACATCCGTTTGCCTTCTTATAGTAACAGCATCTTACTTTCCATCAGGGATACAAGGTCATATAGTTGTGGTCCACAGATGTTGGATTTACTGGACCTTACCCTCTAGGGGAAGGGCCATGAGATGCAAACCCAGCCAATCAGACCATTGCATTTTCTAGCCAAGGCAATTGGTTCAAGGTGACTGTATGACTGATGGGATTTTTGCATCTTGATTGTTGGAAGACTCTTTAGGCTGAATTTGAACCTACGAAGTTTAACTCTGACCATCTCGCCACCAGTAGGGACTTGATAATGAAGTCAAAATAAAAGAGGCAAGAAATAAAAATAAACAGAAGTCTTATCCCCAATGGAGGTTCCTCTTCAAATTTTCAGTCTCACAAACAAATATTTTCCCCTTTTTGCTTAACTAGTTTTGACTTCATGAATCTCTTACATGTAGGCAAGGGTCCAAACTGTCCCAAATCCCCTGTCTCTCTCTTCTTCTCTCCACCAGCTGCCTCCATGCTGCCTATGAACAAGCTCAGGCCTCCCAATCTCAAAAACTCTTTTAACTCCACCACCCCTTGCAATCATTCTCCTTGTCTTTTTCTCTTCCTTCCACTGTCAAACTGTCCAAAAGAGTCACACTTGCAGTTCCCATTTCTTCATTAACCCACCACTCTTCAACAATTTCCCCTTTACAATCTTTCACACCCACCAAATCATCTCTCTAGAGCAGTGCCTTACAAAGTATGGCCACGGACCACTTGCTTCAGAATCACCTGAGAATCATGTTTAAAATACACAGCCCTGAGCACAATAAAGAATCCAAATCGCTAAAGATGGGGCCTAGAGACCTGCAACTTCTGAGTGCTTTCCAGGTCATTCTTTCTTCTTCTTCTTCTTCCTCTTCCTCTTCCTCTTCCTCTTCCTCTTCTTCTTCTTCTTCCTCTTCCTCTTCTTCCTCTTCCTCTTCTTCCTCTTCCTCATCCTCCTCTTCTTATTCTTCCTCTTCCTCTTCCTCCTCTTCTTCTTCTTCTTCTTCTTCTTCTTCTTCTTCTTCTTCGACAGAGTGGACAGTGAGAGAGAGAGAGAGAGAGAGAGAGAGAAAGGTCTTCCTTTTCCATTGGTTCACCCCCCAGTGACTGCTCCAGCCGGCGCGCTGCACAGATCCGAAGGCAGGAGCCAGGTGCTTCTTCTGGTCTCCATGCGGGTGCAGGGCCCAAAGACTTGGGCCATCTTCTGCTACTTTCCCAGGCCATAGTAGAGAGCTGGATCGGAAGTGGAGCAGCTGGGTCTCGAATCAGTACCCATATGGGACGCTGGCACTGCAGATGGCAGCTTTACCCACTACGCCACAGCAGCAGACCCGAGGAGGGACTTGGGTTCCTGCACCCACGTGGGAGTCACTGAAGAAGCTCATCACTTCTGGCTTCGGATTGGCACAGCTCCAGCAGTTGCAGCCAAATTGGGAGTGAACCAGTGGATGGAAGACCTCTCTCTCTCTCTCTCTCTCTCTGCCTCTGCTTCTCTGTGTAACTCTTTCAAGTAAATAAATAAATCTTTAAAAAAAAAAGGTTTTCAATAATCATATTACTGGTAGAAGTGTTAGCATATTCTGAGACTGTTGTGGAATAAATTAAATGGATAATTTTATTGCAGTCATTGAGAATCAGTATTTCAGCATGGAAGAAAGGAAATACAAAGGTAAGATCAAAAGACTGAAGTAGAAACCTGGTCCTGAATTTGGTTTCCTTGAGATGCTAGCTCTACCTGTAAATGAAATTGCAGTTTTTCTTTCTTGAGTCTGATTCCATCAGCTGCAGACCACAGCAGCTCACACACACACTGCTTGTCCTACAGGAACATAAGCTTCTAGCAGCCAGTCTCACAGTGACCACTGCCTTTTCTCACTTTTGCTGTACAAGCAGGACTATCCCTGCCATGAACTGAACCTCTCACCATTTTTGGTTTGAAATGTCCTTCCAGCTTTGCAAACTGATTTTTTTATGTACAATAAATTAAAATATTTAGCGTGCTCTGATTTTATCTTTGAGAATGGCTACTAGTTTACATTAGATAGATAGATAGATAGATAGATAGACAGATTTATTTTTAAAGATTTATTTATTTTATTGGAAAGGCAGAGTTACAAAGCGGCAGAGAGAGAGAGGTCTTCCACCTGCTAGTTCACTCCACAGATGGCCACAACAGTCAGAGCTATACCATTCCAAAGCCTGGATCTCCCACTCGGTGCAGGGGCCCAAGGACCTTGGCCATCTTCCACTGCTTTCCCAGGCCATAGCAGAGAGCTGTATTGGAGGTGGAGCAACCAGGACTCGAACCGGCACCCATACGGGATGCTGGCACTACAGGCAGTGGCTTTATGTGCTACACCACAGTACTGGTCCCATAAATATCTATTTATGTAAAAAGCTGAGTGATAGAGAGAAATCTTCCATCCACTGGTTCCCTCCCTCAAAGGCCCACAGAAGCCAGGAGCCTGGAGCTCCATCCAGGTCTCCCACATAGGTGGCAGGGACTCAAGTGCTTGAGCCATCATCCACTGCTTTCCCAACCATATTTGCAGGAAGTTGGATCTGAAGCAGAGAAGCCAAGACTCCAACAAGCACTCTGATATGGGATACAAGTGTTGAAGTAGTGTCTTAACCTTCTGCACCCCAACATGTATCCCCATATTTTTACTGGACAGCACAAACCCAGACAATGAGCACTAATGGCTCTAACAACACAAAATGGCACATAATGCTAACCAAATGCTAGGTGTCTGCTGACGGGAGTGCAGCATACCATCGAGAAAATGTTCTTAACCAAAACAAATGCACTCTGACTCTTTATTTCTAGCTACTAAATTACAGTAAATGCAGGCTACAGAAGAACAAAGTCAGTGACACTAGAGGCACGTAATCAGCAAAATCCAAAACACAGGAAACTACAAACAAATGACCCTACTTATATAACAGATACATTACAAAGAGGGAATGAAAGAGGAAGAGAAACCTTATCAATCAAAAGAGATTTTAAAATGTGTCATAGTGTTGCAAGGTACAGACTATTTGGATCTTGATCCAAATTATGACACAATAGGATGACTCTGAGCAGTAAATATCTGGTAATCTTAATGAATTATTAATCATTTAGACAGTGGGATTATAGTTATTTTTAAACGGCTTATCTTTGTAAGATACATACTAAAATATTTGCAGGTAAAAATGATAGGCTCTCCAGGATTTACTTCAAAACAACTTAGGGGATCGAAGAATCAGAGTGGGGGTACTACAACGTGAGACTGGTTCTAAGTTAAGGCCAAAGAAGGATGGTGAGTGGGTGGGTGCTTATTCTACCATTCTCTCAACTTCCCATAATGAAAAGTTAAAATCAATTTTAAGAGCAGAGATCTCATTATTTAAAAGTAGAAAATTTGAAAAAGAAAGTCATGCTTTCAGCATTCTAATAGGAGCAAGTTTACAGAGTTAATGATTTGCTGTACTTCCTTCATATTTTTCCTTCATACTTTTTCCTACATATTTTTTTTTGACAGGCAGAGTTAGACAGTGAGAGAGAGAGAGAGAGACAGAGAGAAAGGTCTTCCTTCCATTGGTTCACCCCCAAAATGGCCGCTACGGCCAGCGCTGCGCCGATCCGAAGCCAGGAGCCAGGTGCTTCCTCCTGGTCTCCCATGCGGGTGCAGGGCCCAAGCACTTGGGCCATCCTCCACTGCCTTCCCGGGCCACAGCAGAGAGCTAGACAGGAAGAGGGGCAACTGGGACAGAATCCAGCGCCCTGACCGGAACTAGAACCCAAGGTGCCAGCGCTGCAGGTGGAGGATTAGCCTAGTGAGCCACAGCACCAGCCTCCTACATATATTATACAGTATATATTTTACTTAGCACAATATTTTTCCATGCTGCTTTGTTTGTTTGTTTAAAATATTTTATTCAATCAGCCCATGAATATATTCAGTAACCAGTATTTGCTGGGTAAGTGAATGAATTCTATTTTCATGCTGCTACACAGTCTTCACACCCTTCTGTCTAGCAGTGGCATAGTGCTTCACTAGGTGGACTACAGCGGTAACTCAAATGAGCGCTTCCTAAGGTTAGCAGAGAAGTTGACAGGTGGTAAAACCAAACCTGGGTTCAGATCCCACTCTGCAATTTCTAGCCACATGATCTTGCGCAAGATATTTAAATTCACTAGACATTAATTTCTTGCTTTCAAAAATGGGCGTAGTAATGATATTAAATGCAAGTTTCCTGTAAGAAGAAAATGAGCTAATATATGTAAAGCACTCAGCCCTGAGCCTAATGGATAGTAAACACTCAATAAATGTGATCTACTAATGATAAAATTGCTTCCTTTTCTCTCTCTTATTAGCGAAAGGGAACATCTACATGAGTATCATTTCCCTTGTGTTTTGGATTATTTCCTTAGGTTGGAATCCTAGAAAAATCAGGGAGCAAAGTAAATGAGTACTTCCAAGGCACTTGTCACTGTTTTCCCAAATGACTGTACCAATTTTCAGTATATGAGTTTCACCGACTTTGCCAACATTTAATATTATTTTAACATAAGTTTAAGAGAAGTCTCCTATTTTTTAGGACTTTCCCCATTATTTATGTTTAAACAATTGGAAAAAAATATACAAAATTTGCCATTTTGATCATTCTAAATGCACAATTCCATAGCATGACTTGCAATTCACCTAGTTGTGCAATCATCACCACTATTTCCAAAATTTTTCCATCATCTTAGAAAAGAAACTCTGGGCCAGTGCCACAGCTCACTAGGCTAATCCTCTGCCTGCGGCGCCGGCACCCTGGGTTCTAGTCCCGGTTGGGGTGCCGAATTCTGTCCCGGTTGCTCCTCTTCCAGGCCAGCTCTCTGCTGTGGCCCGGGAAGGCAGTGGAGGATGGTCCAAGTGCTTGGGCCCTGCACCCGCATGGGAGACCAGAAAGAAGCACCTGGCTCCTGGCTTCGGATCAGCACAGCGCTCTGGCCGCAACGCGCAGGCCGCAACACAGCCACTTGGGGGGTGAACCAACAGAAAAAGGAAGACCTTTCTCTCTGTCTCTCTCTCTTTCTCTCTCCCTCACTGTCTAACTCTGCCTGTCAAAAAGAAAAGAAAAGGAAAGGAAAGGAAAGGAAAGGAAAGGAAAGGAAAGGAAAGGAAAGGAAAGGAAAGGAAAGGAAAGGAAAGGAAAGGAAGTCTGTCACCATTGAGCAACAACTTCCAACACCCACCTTCAAGTCCCTGGTAACCTCTAATGTACTCTCTGCCATCTATGAATTATATGATGCTTCACACTAAGCACTATCCCCATTTTTTAAAATGTAGTCAGATTCATAACAGTATTTACTTTCTCTATGTAGTCAATATCACTGCATATATATTTTTTGCTTCAATTTCCTTTTGGCTTGGGTATTGGGTACATCAGTGTGTCTGGCTGTGAGGGGGAAACCAGGAGGAGGAACAGGTGCAAGGGAAGCTTAGAAGTTCAGACTCAGAAAAACTGAGCTTGAGGCACCTGTGAGATTTCTTGATGGAAATGTCCAGGGAAGACATGGATACGTAGTCCCAGAGCTCAAGAGAGATTAAGGCTAAAGACAGAAATTCTAAGGTTATCATTGTTAGTGGAAAATCAATCCTGAGATTGCTCTGGAAAAGCACTTAGATGGAAAAGAAGCAAATAATGGAACAAAAACTTACAGTCATAACCTACGCTTTCAAGAGTTTACAAAGTCTCAGACTACAAAAACATATTGTCAAACTTGAAGAAAGATCAAACTCATAACCAAGGTTACTTTAAGGAAGTGGGATGAGAGGAGCTAGAACTAGGATTGAGGGAGTTTTTTTAAATGTGTGTATTACTCAAAAATCAAACATAAAAATTTTAAATTAGATAATTAGACTATAAAACTCAAAGGGAGAGTGCATGAAGTCTTATATACACACCACTAAGTGTGTTTGATGTGGCCCCAGAAAGGGGGTCCCTGTGACTTTGTCCAGAGATATAAAAGCCAGTCAAATACTGTGTATGAAAGATTTCTGCCATTCCCAGCAGCCTTTGGAGGAGACAAAGTCCAAAATTCTTAGATGCTTCCACTTAACTCTACCCTAGAACTCAAAACAAAACCTCATGTTGTCTCCCGCTGACGGGAAAGTTAACTGTGGTGTTCAAATCCAGAAGGAACAGGTAACACCCAGGTCAGACACATCGTTATTTTTCCAATCTGGGGCCAAGATCAGGAATTCTTCTATATGCCAATCATGGGATAATTTCCTTGATATCGAAAGTGAGCTAAAAATAACCATCTCCACTGCTCAGTGCCATTTCCAGGCCGCATTCTACCAAGACTTTCATTTAAATCTCACATTTGATGGGGATATTATTCACCTTTCTTAACAAAAGAAGAATCAGAGACCCAGAAAACTGCATTACTCATTCAAAGCCACACAGCCCATAAATGACAGTGCCAGGATTTACACTCAAGTCTTACTCATTCCCAAATATTTGCTTTTGTACATTATGTTACGTTGTGTGAGTGTTCACCTAAGTACTAAAACTGGATATGAATCAAAAATGAGTCAAAAACATTCATAACTACCTTTCCCTCGCCCGTGCTCTTTGCTAGTGCCCTGTTTTGTTCTACTTTGATGCGTCGCTACTCAGCATGGGCCTTAGAGCAGCAGCTGAGCATCACCTGGGAGCTGGTTAAAAACGCAGACCTCAGGCCCTTCTGAACCCCAATCTGCAGTTTAACAAGATAACCAGGTGGTTCTTTTAGACTCATTAAAGTAAGGGAAGGGCAACTTTAGTGAATTGAAACCGGAAGGATTCAAAACAGTATGATTGCGGCTGGCACCGCGGCTCACTAGGCTAATCCTCCGCCTTGCGGCGCCGGCACACCGGGTTCTGTCCCAGTTGCCCCTCTTCTAGGCCAGCTCTCTGCTGTGGCCAGGGAGTGCAGTGGAGGATGGCCCAAGTGCTTGGGCCCTGCACCCCATGGGAGACCAGAAGAAGCACCTGGCTCCTACCTTCGGATCAGCGCAGTGCGCCGGCGGCAGCACACCGGCCACGGAGGCCATTGAAGTCCAATTACTACTTGATCCCATCTTCTTAGCACAAATATTGTATCTTGCCATTCTCCCTGTTCGTGAGTTTTGTATTTATAATGAAATAAAATAAGGTTACCAAAACCTTTAGGTAGATCTCATTTGGCCCTCGGAACTATGGATTAGACAAGCAGTTCAGGTCTCTGGACTCCTATTCTAAGCTTCTGGGAATTCAGCCTTCTAAAGACTTACAAGGTGAGATCTTCCCACCTTAGCTCCCAAGGTTTCCTACTTTTATGATATCCAGTTCTTCAACCTATCCCAGAGGCAAACTTGTCTGCTCTGCTTTAGACTTAAGTAGTCCTCAATGGCCCATGCGTTTGGGCCCCTGCCACCCTTGTGGGAGACCTGGAAGAAGCTCTTGGCTCCTGGTTTCACCTTGGCCCAGCCCTAGCCATTGTGGCCATCTAGGGAGTGATCCAGCAGATGGAAGATCAATCTTTCTCTCTAACTCTGACTTTCAAAATAAACAAATCTTTTTAAAAACAGAAAAGAAGTTAGTAGTCCTTTCCCAGATCTGTGTGTTCTTGAACATTCCCTCAACACTGCTGGAAGTGGGCCAGTCATGCAAGTTCTGACAAATAAGACGTGATAGAAAGTGACGCGTGCACTTCCAGACACCAGCCAAGTGCTACACCAAATGTTCCACCTGAGACCCTGGCGTAATCACAAAATATAAGGAGCCTGGTTGAATCTCTGAGTCACCACCTGGACTGGAGCTGCCCAACAAAGTAACACGACCACCATCAACATGAATTTTATGTTGATGAGATGCTGAGATTTAAAGGTTGTTAGTTACAGTGGCTAATGTTAATTAGAATGACTAAATAACTCTGACTAACACACACTCCAAGCTGGGATCCAGTCCAAGAAGTCAAAAAGGGGGGGCTTTCAGAGCATCTGAGACAGGAATGAGTGAAAGTAATTGCTCATACTAGTACATTACTTGGGGTTACTCCAACACAGACAAGGACATTTTGCCAGAAAATAATGCTTAAAGCCATGATAATTTTTGTACTTTGTGCAGAAATTAGTTTCACAACTGGTGAAGTAAAGTTCAGTATTACAACAGAGATAAAGAGCATATCTATTTTTTTAAAGATTTTATTTATTTATTTGACAGAGTTATAGAGAGAGAGAGAGAGAAGAGAGAAAGGTCTTCCCTCCGTTGGTTCATTCCCCAACTGGCCGCAACAGCCAGCCAATCTGAAGCCAGGAGCCAAGTGCCTCTTCCTGGTCTCCCATGCGAAGCTAGAGAACTCTCAGCATAATCCAACAAGTAATCTTTTGCAAGGGTTGCAAAGGGAGGTGGGTAGTAATATATTCAGTATTTATATACTTTCTGAATCTGCTTAAGATTCCTTTTTATATTAACACTTATTATAGATTTGTCATAGAAATAATGGCCCTATTTTATGCACCTAGCAGATACAAGTAAGTATATATATGATTGTACTAGGTTAGAAATCTTATCACAACTGGAATATAAAATGAAAAGCAACCCTGTCCTGGAACAGCCAGGAAGGCATATGATAGACACTTCTGAGAGCTAGAAATCGAACATTACAAAAATCATCATTATGGAAAACAGAAATTGATTTCTAAGAAAGGAAGCAATAAACATGAAAAGTGTTGCATTACATGAAATTAGAGCACGTGTCCATGTCCAAATGCACTGATTTTTACCAAAACCAACATTATGTTGAAGGCCATCCATTTGTGTTTCGGTTAGTGTCCAAATATTCAGTAGAATGCCAAGAACACTTAGCTATTAGTGGTTTTAAAACAAAAAAGGGCTTGCTGTAATTCATTATTTTCCTTTTAAAATGATTTTTTAAATTTTTATTTATTCGACAGGTAGAGTTAGACAGTGAGAGAGACAGGCAGAGAGAAAGGTCTTCCTTCCATTGGTTCACTCCCCAAATGGCCACAATGGCCGGAGCTGCACTGATCTGAAGCCAAGAACCAGGTGCTTTCTTCCTGGTCTCCCATGAGGTTGCAGGGGCCCAAGCACTTGGGCCATCCCCCACTGTTATCCCAGGCCATAGCAGAGAGCCGGACTGGAAGAGGAGCAACTGGGAATAGAACCGGCGCCCATATGTGATGCCAACACCACAGGCAGAGGATTAACCCAGCGTGCCACGGCACTGGTCCCGTAATTCATTATTTTCAACAATGAATCTGTAAGCTCGGTGGGGGAGGGCCTTAGATAAGCTGCTCAGTCTTCATAGGTTTTAAAGTCAAAAGTGACAGCAAAAATCTTTTTGGAAGATAAAGCTTCTATTGAGTGCAGGGTGGATGACATGGAGAAGCTGAAGGTGGCAAGAATTTACAAGGATTCAGGATACAAAGCTCTAGAGTGATGGCAGTGGAACTGGAGAAAGGCAGAGGAAAGCAGTGCATTGGAGAACAGACAGACAGGAAGTAGTAACTGGAAGAGAGGGAAGGAGGAGAAAAAGTATTCAAGTCTTGAACCTGGGTGCCAGGGAGAAGGGCAGAAGCCTGACAGAGGCGTTGAAAGGAGCAGCCGGGGAAGGGAGGTGGTGATGAGACCCAGGACTCGAGGAGGGGAAGCTGGGTTTCCGGGTGCAGCAGCAATGCAGAGGCCAGCCTGCCAGAGGCTTCGGGAGGCAGCTCGGGGATCCAGGAAGCAGCACGGCTTCTGAGTCCTGGCTCTGCCCCTTGATCTGTGCGACCTTGCGCAGTTCACTTCAACTCTCTGGTTGTTAACTTCCTCCTCGATAAGATGGGATAACCATAAGGGAGACTAGGTGTTCATTAAACAGAAGCAATTCTTCCTCTTGATTCTTTAAGATGATTCTGCAAACTGGTCTTAGATACAGCCTTTCCTGGGATCACAGTGGAAAGCATTTGTTAATAACCTCACCCTAGGCCCACCTGTAAAGCAAGGATAACATTGTTTACCCCTGTGGTTCTTCAATGTTATCTTGGTGTCAAAGTCAACTATGAAATTATGATACCGATTCCTGGGCTCTAATTCAAGGACTTTTGATTCAGTACTTCTGGGAGAGCCCCCAGGCATCAATATCTTTCTAGCTGAGAACCACTAATCCGTGCCAAAAAGCTGTGTAGTGACTGAAATAAATCAGGACAAGCACACATGGCACAGTCCCTGGCTCACACTGGTTTTCCACTAAGTGTTGCCTGTTGAAAGCAGTGGGGATGGCAGTGGAGTGGGCGGTGGAAGTGCGGTGGGGTGGTGGTGAGAGGTGGAGGTGGAGATGGGGCCATGCTCATAGAGGGGGTTGTGATGAGGATGGAAGCGGGATCACGCTGCTGGGGAGGTGGTGATGGCGATGGAGGCTGCACCACGCTGATGGAGGTGGTGGGTGATAATAGGGGAGATGCCCTGCCTCAGAATCAACCCTTGGGACATTTGGATCTGGCTAAAAGGTCCATGAGAGTCTCACAGGCGTGGGAAGCCATGACATGGTGGCAAAAAACAATCTAAATGAAAGATCCTGGTGAACAAGACCCCAGCAGAAGGAACAGGCCATCAAGGAGAGAGGCGCCTTTCTCTGAAGGGAGGAAGGATCCTCCACTGTGATACGGCCTTGACTAAACAAGTTCAGAGTTGGTGAACTCAAGGGGCTTCCATAGCCTAGACAGCTCATGGCAAGAGTCTCGGGTGATTGCTGATGTCATAAATAAGAGTGCCAATTGCTAACAACGGGAGTCACTGAGTACAGGCTCCCCACGTAGGATCTCTGTCCTTAATGTGTTTTACTATGAAACTTAAAGACAACACTACTAGTCGAACAATGCCCTATACCTTGTGCGGTTGTGTGAGTGCAGCCTGTTGAAATCCTTGCTTAGTGTACACTAAATTGATCTTCTGTATATGAAGGTGATTGAAAATGAAACTCGATGAAGGGCGGGATGGGAGAGGGAGTGGGAGAGGGGAGGGCCGCGGGAGGGAGGTTGGGGTGGGGGGAGCCACAACAATACAAAAGTTGCACTTTGTAAATTCACATTTATTAAATAAAAAAAGAACTTATGGTGGGGAGCCATTGTAATTCATAAACTGTACTTTGGAAATTTATATTTATTAAATAAAAGTTAAAAAAAAAAGATAATAGGGTGAAGACCAGGTCTCTGAAGGGTGAGACTTCCTCCTGTGGAGCATGAGGAGGCAGTGAATGGACACTGTCAAAGGAGCAAGTATTCCTTCTAGCTTCCACCAGCGGTTTGCTCCTGGACTGATTTGAAGGAGAGGTAGCTCTTTGGATGTCAGATTCTCTTGTCCTCCAAAGTAAGAAAGAAAACTGAAACCATGAACTACAAAATTGTACTACAACTTACAGAAATCGATCAAATGTTCTGTATAATCACATCCCAGTGACACCCCAGTGGTGTTTATAAGGGGCCTTCAGCAGGCATGCAGGACCTGGGGCCCTGTGCTCCTGGAGTGTTGTCTTGGCTTATTGAAACAGTCTTCCAGCACCACAGTCACTGCATTTGGAAAATGGTTCATTGGGGACAGGGAGTCACCATTCTGTCACACCATCAGAATTCTGGGGTGCTTAGACATCATTAAAGTTAAACTGATTTGAGTCCTCATATATTCATTTTGAAAAGTGCTCAGGGGCCTGGAGGAAACATCAACAGGACACTTGCCTTTCAAAATCTTGCTCTCTGGTCCTTTTTTCCTTTATAGATTTTTTTTTTATTTTTGACAGGCAGAGTTAGACAGTAAGAGAGAGAGACAGAGAGAATGGTCTTCCTTCCATTGGTTCACCCCCCAAATGGCCGCTACGGCTGGCGCACTGTGCCGATCTGAAGCCAGGAGCCAGGTGCTTATCCTGGTCTCCCATGGGGTGCAGGGCCCAAGCACTTGGGCCATCCTCCACTGCACTCCCTGGCCACAGCAGAGAGCTGGCCTGGAAGAGGTGCAACCGGGACAGAATCCAGCGCTGTGACCGGGACTAGAACCCGGTGTGCTGGCGCCGCAGGTGGAGGATTAGCCTATTGAGCCGCGGCGCCAGCCCTCCTTTTTAGATTTATTGATTTATTTATTTGAAAGTCTGAGTTACAGAGAGAAAGAGAGAGACAGAGATCTTCCATCTGCTGGTTCACTCCCCAAATGGCCACAATGGCTGGGTTTGGGATAGGCCAAAACCAGGAGCCTGGAGTTTCTTCCAGGTCTTCCAAGTGTTTGGGCCACATTCTGCTGTTTTTCCCAGGCCATTAGCAGGGAGCTGGATCAGAAGTGGAGCAGCTGGCACACAAACCAGTAACCATTTGGGATGCTGGCATTGCAGGCAGCAGCTCAAGTCATCATGCCACAATGCCCGCCCTTCCCTGGGCCTAAAACCCAGTGGAAAAGCAGGGGCAGAATATTCCCTGTCTGCCCAGCCCTGAACTGGAGGACAAGCTGTCCCTGAAGGTCACCTGTGTCCTTCTGGTACATGAACCTGCCTGATGCCACACTGGGACGAGGGGGTTCTCAGGGCGGCCTCACTCACTCTCGCACTCGGCCCACTCCCTTCTTTGTCTTGGCGTTAGCCCCTCTTTTAGAATGCCCCATGCTCTTTGCCTCTCTGTTTCTTAATGGATGTCTTAGCACATTCTCACAGTTATGGCAAAAAAGAAATCATACAGCAGGTACCTTACAGACAACAGAAATGTGTCTCTCACCATTCAGGAGGCTGTAGGAGTCCAAGATTAAGGTGCTGGCAGGGCCTTCCTGCTGTGTCATGTCATGGCAGAAAGCTGAGAAGGCAAGAGAGAACAGGGGATGGAACTCACAACCGCAAACTCTTTTATAATCAGTATTAATCCTAAATACCCTGCAGTATGCCCCGACTACCTACACTGTTAATTTGGGGTTGCTTCCAACACACATTGGGGGTGCATCCAAACCACAGCACCTCCCAAAAGCCCCACCTCCTGCTCCCATCACTTTGGGGGTAAGAATTTCAACATAGGAATTTTAAGGGGACACAAACCTTCCTGCCATAGAAATAGCTATTAGGGTTGGGATGGTTCAGTATTCAAACAGAAAGGAATAAACCATGTAGACAAATAGGAACTTCCTCATCCTTCAGTTTGGGAGAAGTGCCATGCCCTTATCTTAAAGAAGAAAGGCTGGAATGAGCAAATACCCACACACGCAGGTGTGTTTTCCTGTTATTCTTCTTCCAGCTGCTTTTGAACATCCCAGTGAGTCATCTCAACAACACCTAAAGGCCTTTCATGGCTTTCTGATGGATGAGTAGGAACCTAATGCTGTCATCCATTCCCTGCCTGTAAAATGTGGGTTCTTGCCCTGGTTCCCTTCACATCTTCCACTGGCCTCACAAGTCCCACTCTAAGTATCTCCTCCTTTTCACTCTAAAAAATGTTTCAATCAGGGTGTGGGTGTTTCACCAAGCAATTAAGTTGCTCATCTCCCATATCAGAGTACCTGGGCTTAGTACCCAGTTACAGCTCCTGACTCCAATCTCCTGCTAATGCAGACCCTGGGAGGCAGCAGGGGATGGTTCAAGTAGTTGGGTCCCTGCCTCACATGTGGGAGACCCACATTGAGTTCTCAGCTCTTGGCTTTGGCCTGGCCCAGTACCAAGCTGGTACCCATATGGAATGCCGGCATTGCAGGTAGCAGCTTATCTCATTATGCAAGAATGCTGGCTCCAGAATCTGCACTCTTTTTTTTTTTTTTAACAATTTTTGGATGATAGTGGCTTTCCCCTCCCCCATAACCACCCTCCCACACACAAACCATCCCATCTCCTACTTCCTCTCCCATCCCATTCTTCATTAAGATTCATTTTTAATTATCTTTATATACAGAAGATCAACTTAGTACTAAGTAAAGATTTCAACAGATTGCACCCACACAAACACACAGTATAAAGTACTGTTTGAGTACTAGTTTTACCATTAATTCACATAGTGCAACACATTAAGGACAGAGATCCTTCATGGGGAGTAAGTGCACAGTGACTCCTCTTGTTGATTTAACAACTGACACTCTTATTTATGATGTCAGTAATCACCCAAGGCTCTTGTCATGAGCTGCCAAGGCTATGGAAGCCTTTTGAGTTCACAAACTCTGACCTTATTTAGACAAGGCCATAATCAAAGTGGAAGTTCTCTCTTCCCTTCAGAGAAAGGTACCTCCTTCTTTGGCCTGTTCTTTCCACTGGGATCTCACTCACAGAGATCTTTCATTTAGGTCATTTTTTGCCACAGTGTCTTGGTTTTCCATGCCTGAGAAACTCTCATGGGCTTTTTAGCCTGATCCGAATGCCTTAAGGGCTGATTCTGAGGCCAGAGTGCTGTTTAGGACATCTGCCATTCTATGGATCTGCTGTGTAGCCCGCTTCCCATGTTGGATGGTTTTCTCCTTTTTAATTATATCAATTATTATTAGCTGACACTGGCCTTATTTATGTGATCCCTTTGACAATTAATCCTATCTTTATGATCAATTATGAACTTAAACTGATCACTTTAACTAGTAAGATGGCATTGGTACCTGCCAACTTAATAGGATTTGGAGTCCAGGGCACGTTTCTAGCTCTGCCATTAGGGGTAAGTCTGAGTGAGCGTGTGCCAAACTGCATCTCCTCCCTCTCTTATTCCCACTCTTATATTTAACAGGGATCAATTTTCAGTTAAATTTAAACACCTAAGAATAATTGTGTGTTAATTAAAGAGTTCAACCAATGGTATTAAGTAGAAAAAAAAAACTAAAAAGAATAAAACAGTAAGCTGTTCCTCGACAGTCAGGACAAGGGCTGATCAAGTCATTGTTTCTCATAGTGTCTGTTTCACTTCTACAGGTTTCCTTTTAGGTGCTCAGTTAGTTGTCATAGATCAGGGAGAACATATGATATTTGTCCCTTTGGGACTGGCTTATTTCACTCAGCATGATGTGTTCCAGATTCCTCCATTTTGTTGTAAATGACCGGATTTCATTGTTTTTACCACTGTGTAGTACAGAATCTGCACTCTTAACCACTACTCATTGCTGCTCCCTGAGATGCTGGATCCTTAAAAAAATTATGTATTTATTTGAAAAGCAGAGTTTACAGAGAGGTAAGAAGAGACAGAGATCTTCCATCTGCTGGTTCACTCCCCAAATGGCCTCCACAGCCAGGGCTGGGCCAGCCAGAAGCCTAGAACTCCATTCAGGTCTCCCACATGGGTGGCAAGGGTTCAAGGACTTGGGCCATCTTCCATTGCTTTCCCAGGCACATTAGCAAGGAGCTGGATCAGAAGTGGGGCAGCTGGGACTTGAACTGGTGCTCTTGTGGAATGCCAGCATCGCAGGTGGGGATTTATCCCACCGCACCACGATGCTGGGTCTTTACCCCAGAACATCTGAACGATCAGAGAGGGTTTGACTGAGATAGGTGGTGCTGAAACCTAGAGGAAACAGAAAGAAGCTAAGGGTTCATGGGAAACAACAGTGGGAGGAAATAAAACCAGTGTTCATTTCCTAGGGCTGTCGTAGCAAATAACCACAAACTTGTGCCTTGAGACAATAGAAAGTTATTCTCTAATGTTCTGGAAGTCAGAAATCCAAGGTGACTGTGCCGGCAGGCCGTGCTGTGAAGGCTGTAGATAAGGATGCTTCTAGTCTCTCCCAGCTTCTGCTGGCTGCTGACACTCTTGTGTTGTCACTCCATCTCTGCCTGTATCTTCACTCAGCCTTCTTCTGTGTATCTTGGTCTCAAACCCTCCTCTGCCTTTCTCTTACAAGGACATCTGCCTTTGGATTTAGGACCCACCCTAAATCCAGAATAATCTTGTCTTGAGATCCTTATGCTGGCCAGATCTGCAGAGACCCTTTTTCTGAATGAAGTCTCATGCACAGTTGCATGGATTCAGATATGGATGCAGCTCTTTTGCGGTGGGGTGGAGACCATCACCATCCAGCCCAGTAGGCTCCTGACTCGTGCTGTTAGACATGCGGTCCCTGCGGTCTGCATAAACCCATGTCGAAACATACTCCTTTGAGCCTGTCTTGAGAAGTCATATTCATCTTCCCTGCAGAGTTGCTTACTTTTCCCTTCTAAAGAAAATGTCCCACGATACCACCAGCAAAAAGTGTTGTCTTTTTTCTAGGAAACCCAGACCCTAAAGGAGGCCAGGACGTCAGAAGGAAGCATCACCACTGCTCATCTCCAGGCCCCTGCTCCCCTTCTGCTCCAGCGTTCTCCACCACATCCAAATACCACTCTCAGCAGCTTCCTTGTGCCACCCTCTCACCCATCCCTACTCACACCTCCCCAGAGACACAGCCAGCTTTCTGCTGACTATCACCAATCAGCTGTGTAACTTCAGGGTGCTCTTCCAGTCTCTAGGAAAGGAAGGGAGGAAGAGAGGGAGGGAGGAAGGGAGGGAGGGAGGGGAAGGGAGGAAGGGAAGAAGGGAGGGAGGGAGGGAGGGAGGAAGGGAGGGAGGGAGGGGAAGGGAGGAGGGGAGGGAGGGAGGGAGGGAGGGGAAGGAAGGGAGAAGGAGAGAAAGAAAAGAAGGGAGAGAGAGAAAGAGGGAAGGGAGGAGAAATCCAGAAAAAATCATGATAAAAAATAACACTGGATGAGCATAACATTGAATAGACTATTAGGGGATTGGGACTTACTCATGTTCCCAGCTGCTGCCCAAGAATATAAATCTTTAAACTGAGCTTGAAAATGTGAACTTTTGAAGTAGGCCAAGTCTATAAAATCCATCAACATTCTTCAATGAATGTCACAGCTACAACTGTCACAAATGAACCTTTAACCTAAAGATAGCCCTAGCTGTCAACCATGTATAGCCCAGTGAGGTGTAATCTAGAGTTAGGCTAGCTTCTCTGCACCAATCACCTTCCTGGCAAACGACTTATGAAAGCTGCCTGAATCTCCTTTGTCTTCCACTTCTCTTTCCCTTTATAAGCCCAGCACCATCTGGGCTTCCTAGGAGCTACTGAGTCTGTGTTCCCCAGATAACAATTCCCAAAACCTCAAATAAAGTTAGTTTCCTTGGACAGTTTCTGAGTTTTAATTGATTAACAGATGGAAGGAAGGAAAAGAGGGAAGGTGGAAGGGGGAGGGGGAGGGCGGTTTGTCCTTGAAATTCCCTTCGCCTTAGGGTTGAAGGGGTTCAGCTACAGTCCATCCACGCCTCATTTCCCTGCTGAGGAATATATTATCCCCTCTCTCGGTCCACGCCTAGCTTGCCCTATTCTCCAGCCTCCAAAGGGCTCTCTCTGGGGCTAACCTCACTCATGCCCTAAATCAAGGCTTCAGCATCTCTGACAGATCTCCACCTGCAGGCAGGGCTCCTCAGTTCTTCTAACTTCCAGGCCCAGGGATTTTCCCCACCCCACTGAAGGAGACACAGCAGAATACATTACTCTTTCATCCATCTCCTTATTCCCTACCAATAATTAGCCAATAATCAACATTATCATTATTTGATGAAGGTGCATGGAGGGTGTTCTTATCAAAGCACTGTAAGCACAAATATCAACATCTGGAATTCATCACATCCTATTACCAGCCAGAAAGTGAATATAAGAAGAATTTGCTGTAGGGTTTCTATGGCTTCCCCATTAGAGGTGACAGATGGTTCCCAACCAAAAATATACCAGGCACATTTGATATAACAAAAAGTGCACATCAAACCAGAAAGACAAAGACAGAGGACGCACTGACAGCCACTACCACTGCAGCTCGTATTTTGCATTTGAAGGCACCAAGTCACATCCTGCTGTAATAAGATCCTTATGTGACTTGAAAATTAAAAGGAGGCAGACAAATCTTTACATATTCAGTATATTTTCCTCTAGATACTAAGTTTAAAAACCAGAGTCCAGTTCAAACCCAGGCATTTGGTAACCCTGCTGCATGTGAGAACTTGGAACCAAAATTTAACCAGTCTAACACCCCAAGGTGAGCCCAGCACATGGGACTCAGCAGATCAGCTGCTTCAGATAGCAGCCACCCTGAGTACCGTGCCTGCCTCCCTCACAGACCGGCTTTGAAGCTTCTGTGATTGTCTCTCATCTTAGCCTTCACCAAAAATCCAATAAGGCTTATGTGCCTCACCTACTAGGGAATGAACCAGGCCTGTCACCATTCCTACTCCAGGAGGCAGCCAGCAAGCTACTAAGCCAGCTCCACTTGTCCTCCCAACACCTCCTCCCCGACCCCAAGTCCACAGTCAGAAGCTTGGCCGTCAGAGTAACCTCAGAGAAGCCACAGGGCCACTCTCCCCAAAGATCTTGCCCTGGAAAGGTTTCATCAACTGCTAAGAAGCACAGAAATAGCAAAAAACCTCAGTGGGCTGTTCTGTCACCAGCCTGCCCAAGGGAGTCTCTGCGAAGCACTATTCTGAAGCTTGGAAGCTATGCCCTCCCCAGGGTGTCTTGCTTTCACAAATGCTGAGAGACCAAACAAAAACACTGAGCTTCCACAAACTCCTGAAGAGGCTGGAGTCTCCTCCAGCAGCATAGAGCTCTGTGTGTTCAGAGCAAATGTAGGGGTCAGATGTCACAGGAAAGGGGAATGGAGTCCCAGAGCCACTCTACTGGAAAGCATAGATGTTAGTCCCCCAAATCCCAGAGAGCTCCAAATTGGAGATTTCCATCCATCCATCCCTCCATCCATTCATTCATTCATTCATTCAGCTCCTAATATGCATCAAGGGTTTCAGAAGTCCCTATCCTACTAGCATTGTGCAGGTTTTGCAATTCTTCATGTGTTTGAGAGTCAAAGAGACAGAGAGAAGAGCGTTCCCATCTATGGCTCACTCCTTAGTGCTCACAATGGCCTGGGCCAGGTTTAAGTCAGAAGCCGGGAACTCAATCAAGGTGTTCCACGCGGGTGGCAGGACCTCGACTGCTTGATCCGTCACCACAGCCTCCTAGGATCTGCATTGGCAAAAGCTGGAGTCAGGAGCCAGAGTTGGGTACTCCAATGTAGGACATAGGCATCTCATTCAGTGTCTTCACCACTGGGCTAAACGCCTGTCTAGAACTGTTTTAATGGGAAGGTAAACAAGCAAATTTGTGATTTAAAAATATCTGGTAGGCTTTCTCGGAGAAGTGTTGAGCAGACACAGAAGAGGAAGACGTAATGCCTAAGGCAAAAAAGAAGTTCCTGGGGAAAGTTAGAGCAAAATGGAAGGAAGAGGAAGGAGCTGGCCAGGAAAAGAGCTTTCCCTAAGGCCTGGAGGTGACAACCAGAGTTGCCACATGCGTGCCACTGAAAGAAGCTCAGAACATAGAATGGGAGAGAGGGTTAGGGAGAGAAGAGACCAGGGAAGCAGGCAACAGCTGGGTGGTGGATCGCAGGTGCTTTAGGGAATTCGTATGTGCTCTTCAAAGTATCCGGAGAATCTTCAGCGGGAGAAGAGGAAGAACGTGGGGATGAAAGGCAAATGATATGATCAGACCTGCAATTTAAGATAAATTCTCTTAGAAGAAGCCCCCGACCTTGGAATCTATTATCTTTGGCATACACACAACTGGTGCCATGGAGATTGTTTGTTTAAAAAAATAATTTTTTAAAATCAAAAAAATGGAAGGTAGGAAATGAGAGATTGGAGTACTCCCTTAGTATCTCTGAGTGTCGCTATGGGAAGTGAAGCCATCCTGAAGCCTACAGGGTCAGAAGCTGTCTCAAAGCCCCAGCTGAATGGTGTATCCTATCCTACTCCAGCACCCAAGGAAAAGCCAGGCCACCCAGCCTTCCCTGGAGGAAAGGAGCAAAGCTGTACATGGACTGCTGTCTCTGCACCACCCCAGGCTGAGCTTACTAAACTTTCATTATTTTGCAGCCACATGAACTCCATCAGAGGAGGCTGTGTCTGCGTTTATACAAGATGAGAAGGGACCCTCCCCACTTTGCCTTTCTACTACCGCTGCCTCTTTTCTGCCAACAATAAACAACAAGCGTATTCCTCCCTGCCTGCAGTCTGGGGTTACCCTAGGGGCTGCATAGAGTGCAGTGGCCTAGAGACTACTGTGCTGTCAACACAGCTGGTGCCTTTCCCACAGGGCCAGGGAGCCCAGCTCGTAAGGGATGCCGATGTTTCTGGCCAGGGCTTTAACCCGCTGTGCCACAGCGCCACTCCCCCTGCCCACCCTTAGTCTTAACAATCCTATTCTAGAGATGTGGCCCAGAGACTTGAGACATTTACCCAAGTCGTATAACCAGTAACTTCACAGTAGAGACTCCAAGTGGGTCAGCCTGTCTCTAAAACCCACAGCATTTATCATATGAATGGTATGCTTCATGTGAATATTAACGGTTGAATCATTGAGTAAGTGAAGAATGAGTGCTTGCAAGAATAAATAAGCAGAAGAACTTTGGAAAGACTAAGTGGCTTGAGGGAATGACTTGCCACCCCTTTCACCCGACTGAAGGAGGTCTAGGCTCTACAGCTGGGTATCTTCCTTAGGCCCCTTTTAGTTCTAGCCTAATCTTGCCTCTGAAAGCTCCCCCACCCTCCCCACCTCCATATCTCTTTTTTTAAAGATTTATTTATTTGGCCAGCGCCGCGGCTCAACAGGCTAATCCTCCACCTAGCGGCGCCAGCACACTGGGTTCTAGTCCCAGTCAGGGCACCGGATTCTGTCCCAGTTGCCCCTCTTCCGGGCCAGCTCTCTGCTGTGGCCAGGGAGTGCAGTGGAGGATGGCCCAAATGCTTGGGCCCTGCACTCCATGGGAGACCAGGAGAAGCACCTGGCTCCTGCCTTCGGATCAGCGCGGTGCGCCGGCCGCAGTGCGCTGGCCATGGCAGCCATTGGAGGGTAAACCAACGGCAAAGGAAGACCTTTCTCTCTCTCTCTCACTGTCCACTCTGCCTGTCAAAAAAAATTAAAAAAAAAAGATTTATTTATCTATTTATTTGAAAGAATTACACAGAGAGAGGAGAGGCAGAAAGAAAGAGATCTTCCATCTGATGGTTCACTCCCCAATTGGCCGCAACAGCCGGAGCTGTGCCAATCTGAAGCCAGGAGCCAGCTTTTTCCAGGTCTCCCATGTGGGTGCAGAGGCCCAAGGACTTGGGCCATCCTCTGCTGCTGTCTCAGGCCATAGCAGAGAGCTGGATCAGAAGAGGAGCAGCCAGGACTAGAACTGGCACCCACATGGGATACCAGCGCTTCAGGCCAGGGCATTAACCCACTGCACCACAGCGCCAGCCCCCATATCTATTTTTTTAAAACAAGATTGACTTATTTGAAAGGCAGAGAAAGATCTTTCATTCTCTGGTTCATTCCCCAAATGGCCGCAATGGCTAGAGCTAGGCTAATCCAAAGCCGAGATCCAGGAGCTTCTTCGGGTCTCTCACGTGGGTACAGGGGACCAACCAATGGGTCATCTTCTACTGCTTTCCCAGGCACATTAGTGGGGAGCTGGATCAGAAGTGAGGCAGCCGGGACTTGAACCTGTGTCCATATGGGATGCTGGCACTGCAGGCGGCTGCTCTACCCTTGATGCCACAGCGCCTGCCCCCACATCTATTTCTAACTTGAGTGGAGCTTCTACTTCCAGTCCACCAGACCATTCCTTTTCATTTTCCTTCACAGCTATTACACAGTCCATTTCTGGTCAGAGATCCTGAGACATACTGGGGTGCAGCCTCAAAGCCACTTACTCAGCTCCTTGTCAGATGCACAGAATGGAGGTCAGCCAGAGGCGTGAGTAGACAGTCAGGTTCACTCTGCTCTCAGCACCCTTGTCTGCACACGGAGCTTTCACCAAGGTGAACCAGAGGCAGCGGCCTGGGAGTAGGAGGCACCAGCTGGTGATCACCTTCCTACTGGGCCGTCCAGATCTATGGCGGTGGAGTAAAGAAGCCTGCTGGATGCCGCAGGGGTCAGCCCCGAAGATTCTGCGATGTGCTGACTAGGGAGGCTGTGACCTGGCCCCAGACCACACAGCCTTGCTTTTCCCAACACCTCTTTCACAGTGGGTGCTGTCGTTGTATTGGCCTCAGGAGCCCGGTTCTCTCACGACTTCTTCAGCCTCCCTGCATGGCTCAGGCCTGCCTCCAGAGAGGCTGAAAGACTCATTCCCTTCACAGTGGGGAGGAAGGGAGGGCAAGCAGATGGAGTAGGAGAGCTTGCAGGGATGACACCACAGAGGCGAGGGGTGGAGGGTGAGAGCTTGCAGGGATGACGCCACAGAGGCGGAGGGGAACCTGTATCTTTCAGACAGTGAGTGGCTCCTCTTGGGGCCTATGAGCTGCGTATTGACCCAGACAAGGCTGGGAGAGAGAAGGGAAAGAAGGAATTAGGTTTATTTTGTGCCAGAGCTGCCCCAGGCCTCCCACATGATCTATTCTTTGATTGTTAGAACCCCTTTCTGATTTGGGCTTGACTATTCCCTTTTTTTTTTTTTTTTAAGATTTTTTATTCAGTTGAAAGAGAGCGAGAGCAAGAGAGAGGGAAAGAGAGATCTTCCATATACTGGTTCACACACCAGATGGTTGGACAAAGCCAGGAGCCAGGAGCTTCATCTGGGTATCCCATATAGGTGGCAGGGGCCCAAACACATGGGCCGTCCTCTGCTGCTTTTCCCAGAAGCATTAGCAGGGAGCTGGATTGGAAGTGGAACAGCCATGACATGGGCTGGCACCCATATGGGATGCTGGTGTTGAAGTCGGCAGCTCTACCAGCAACACTACAGTGCCAGGCCCAACTAGTCCCATCTTATAGATGAATAAAGTGAGGCTCAGAAATTTATCCATATTCTCACAGTTAGTGATGTGAATTTGAAGCCAGGTGCATAGTGTTCCACACTGGCCCTTCTCATTCCTGTGTAGCATGAACCTCCCTCTTCTTCCTTCTTTCTTTCTGACTGCCCCGCTGCTGCTCTCCTGACTGGTGCTTCTAGAATCAACAGGAAGAGCCCATGTGTGTGTGTGTGTGTGTGTGTGCGCGCGCGCGAGCACTCACATGTGGGGAGGATGGAGGGGAGGAAGGCTTACGAGATGCCTCCTTGCCACACCATGACCTGTTGTTCCCGTCCAACCTCTCCCTAGGTCCAGGCCGCTTCCCCAGGCCACCTCAATGCATTACTGGGTGGTGGTGGTTGAGGGGACACTTCTGAGTCTCAGGCTTTAGTCTCTATGCCTGAGGATGGCAATTGCCAATGACTCACACGTGGCACAGGATCAGCACCAACTTGATCTTACACAGTTCCTTATTCTTCTGTGTGCTAAAAGGATTTTTTTGGGTGGGGGTGAGAAATAAGGCTCTTGCAGAAAATTATACTCTACATCTCCCTTTCTGCGGCTCCTAGGAAGCCATTTAAGATGGAAATTAGAGCCCATTATTGCACATTTAATTACCACCAAATGAATGGCATATTTAATAGAAATGGCACAGTCCTCCAACATGTATAAGATTCTGAGCTCATGGATCTCCTGACATGTTGCAAAATAATTCATTAGCTGGAGATGAGAGTTGCTGAGGCTGCTTCAGGGGAAAAGCTGGGCTAGGGACTGGCACCAAGGAGGTGGGAGGCAACCTGTCCCCAGAGCAAACGTGGAATTTGCCCCTAACTGCCCCAGGGGCTGAAGGCCTCCGTCCTCAGCAGGGATGGAGGCCAGTTCTGGGGCCACAGAGGACTGGGCAGGCGGGGCATTGGTGGAGTGGGGAGAAGCATGCCGGAGGATTTCAGCAGTGGCATGGACAAAAGGACGCTGTCTGAGACACCGGCTTGGGGGCAGGCTCTCCGACCTTTCTCCCTCTGACCAGTGCTCTCGCCGTGTCCTATCAGTTTGGACTGCAGGGAGATTTTAGGGATATTTGTTCATTCATGCAACCAGCCAACACTTATGGAACATCTGCTATTTGTGGAAAAATCTGTTTGTTAATTCAACCATGCAACCAATCAACCTTCTTATTAAATACCTATTATTCATTCATTTCTGCATTCATGTGCTTTAAGCAATGAACTGAGCAGACTACACATACTAAATACCATCTGACTCACAGCAAGCATTTACAAAGAACCTACCACTTAGCCCACCCAGCCATCGATCTACCCGCCCATCCACCTACCCACACAACCAGATAACTAAATATTTGCTGAATGCTAAGCGGTTATTTACTCATGCAATCAACAAACATACATTGAGTACATATTATATAGCAGGCATTGTGAGACGTTAGGGAAATACTTGGAGTTAAGTGATACTATTAATAGCTGACATTTATTCAGTATTTAATATATACGCCTAGGGGCCAGCACTGTGGCGTAGCGGGAAAGCTGCCGCCTGCAGTGCCAGCATCCCATATGGACACTGGTTCAAGCCCCAGCTGCTCCTCTTCTGATCCAGCTCTCTGCAATGGCCTGGGAAAGCAGTAGAAGATGACCCAAATCCTTGGACCCCTGCACCCACATGAGAGACCCGGAAGAAGCTCCTGGCTCCTGGCTTCGGATTTGTGCAGCTCTGGCCATTGTGGCCAATTGGGGAGTGAAACATCGGATGGAAGACCTCTCTCTCTCTCTCTCTCTCTCTCTCTGCCTCTCCTTCTCTCTGTGTGCAACTCTTTCAAATAAATAAATAAATCTTTAAAAAAATATATACGCCCAACACTGTGCTTTGATAGGTAAACATTTCCTATGGTAGGTACTATGAAGAAACGGGCATAGAAATTTCTCAATGTCATAAAGCTTTTGAGTTGTAGAGTCTCAGGGTTTGAACCCAGGTCGAAAGGCTGAAGATTGTGTTCTTCAACTGGGCTGCCACCCTGGGCAGGGTGAGGCTGGGAGGGGCAGATGGGCACTGTGCAGGAGAAAGGGAAGATGAACGGGCTCTGTTTAGGGACAGTAGAGGAGCTGGTATTTGAGCTGGCTCTTGAGCCATAGGAATCTGAGCTAGGATAGGAAGGGATGGCATCTTTAACAAATACAATATTTACTTATTTTTGAAAGGTAGAGCAAGACAGAATGAGAGGTTGAAGGGGGCGGGGGGGAAGATAGATATTCTATCTACCATCCTCAAATGGCTGAAATAGCCAGATCTGGGCAAGGCTGAAGCCAGGAGCCCAGAAGGTCATCTGGGTCTCCCATGTAGGTGGCAGGGATCCAAGTACTTGATCGGTCTTTTGTTGTCTTCCCAGGTGCATTAGCAGGAAGCTGGACTGGAAGCAGAACAACCAGGACTGGAACCAGCACTTCGATATGGGATGCTTGCATTGCAGTTGGTGGCTTAACTTGCTGCACCACAACACCAGCCGCAGGAGGAGGCAGCTTGAAAAAGAGCCATGTTGGGTAATGAGGAATACAAGACAAATGAGATGCATTTTCTTCTCCTGAGAGCTTGGAGGGGAGGGATGGCAGGTGTGAGACAGCACGGGGTGAACCACACAGGTGCTGTGAACCACACAGATGACACAGACGCAGCAGAGGGAAAGTTCTTCCCAGGTGGAGATCATCAGAGGTGCATCCGTGGACGAGGCAGAACTGAAGACCTTGAATTGACTGTGGTCTCCCAGGTCAGAAAGGGCTTCAGAGAGCACTCCAGCAGGTGGACCGTCAGGAGAATGGGGTAGAAAACAAACGGTGCCGTCAGACTCCCACTTGAGCCTTGTGTGTGAGCAGTGACTGGAGGGGTCTGAAAGACGGTGTGAGCTAGGGAGGGGCCTGAAGCTTCAGCTGTGCAGAGAAGGTTTACTTACGAGGCAGTCCAATGTTGCTGGGAGCTTTTGAGAAGGTGAGAATTAGCTATTCTCTGTCCCCTTGTTTGTGTGTACCTGGAGAAAGACCCCGCAAGCTGTGTCCCCAGCTCCATCACTGATCAGCTTCCGGTTTGGCTCTATTATTGGGGGGGGGGGGGTAGTGCTGGCGGTGTATTGGCGCACAGGAGGAGTGAGAGGTCAGGAGACATCTTCCTTGCTCCCTTCTGCTGGTTATAGCTGTGGCCCTCCAGAAATCTACATGGTCACTCCAGGGAATTCTGATATTCAGGCAGATCCTAGAATCAATGATTTACAATATTTACAAATAGTTTCCTCATTCAATTATGTAACTGAAATAGTATTCTTGTGCATATTTCATAGTTGAGAAAACCAGGGCTAAAAGGATTGTGATATGTCAAACATCAACTAATTTGTAAGCAGAATAGCTTACAAATAGGGTTGGGGTGGACTTTTGGTGTAGTAGTTTTTAATTTTTAAAAAAGATTCATTCATTTATTTGAAAGGCAGAAATACAGAGAGAGAGAGAGAGAGATAAATCTTCCATCTGCTTCTTCCATCTGCTGTCTCACTCCCTAGCTGGCTGCAATGTCTGGGTCTGGGCCAGGCCAAAGCCAGGAGAGAGGAGCTTCTTCTGTGTCTCCCACATAGACGATAGGTGCCCAAGGACTTGAGCCATCTTCCACTGCTTTCCTAGGCTCATTAGTAGGGACCTGGATCTGAAGTAGAGCAACCAGAACTCAAACTGGTGCCCACAGGAGATGCTGTCACTACAGGTGGTAGCTTAACCTTCTGCACCACAGCACTGGCCCCAATGCAATAGTAAATAAACCACTTGAGTTGCCCATATCCCATAATGATGTGCCTGGATTCCAGTCCCAGCTCAGCTTCCGATTCCAACCTCCTGCTAATGTGCACACTGGGAAATAACAGGTAATGGCTCAAGCAATTGGCCATCCACATGGGAGATCTGAATTGAGTTCTGGGCTTCTGGTTTCAGGCTAGCTTGGCCCTGAGTGTTGTAGCCATTTGGGAACTAGAGGGTGGAAGATTCTCTCTGTATTTCATGTAAAATGAGAATATATAAATAAAAATTTAAAAAACAGTAGCTGGGATTAAAATCTCCATTTGTGACTCTATATTCAGCTCCTTGAGGGAACCAGGAGTCAGGAAGACTGGTTAGAAGGGCCTTAGAATAATGGAGTCATCATGCTATTTCCTCTACTCTTGTATTACCTTATATTGCCCATTTAGTTTTAAATGCTGATTTAACTAGCATCTGCTTCATGCAGCTTTCTATGGTTCCCTGGGGCCATCATAACCTCATAATACAGAGGCTACCTCTGCTTTGAAATGCCTGTCTTGTCTTTCCCATTGTCTCTAGACCTATTTTAAATGTGCATAGTGCATGGCTGTCGCTCCCCCTCTTCATGGAGGAACGACACTAAACCCTGCCTAGGCTTCATATCCGAGTCACGGCACCATTATGTCGCTCCCCTTCTTCGTGGAGGAACGACACAGGACCCTGCGCTGTTCTTTTGTCTGCTCGGCCCTCCCCGGGTTTGCTGCTGGTTCTTTCCGGGTTGGCTACCGTCCCTTCCACCTCCGTGGAGGGGCGGGCCCCCTGCCACTTTCCCCACTTCCGCGGGAGAGCGGCACACCGCCGGCCGGCTCTCTCGGGGGCTGCACAGGTGTTCCTTCAGATAGATGTTCCTGGTGCATGGTGTCTCTCTCCTCCTTTATAGTCCTCTTCTACCAATCCCAACTCTGCTACCCACACGCCGAGTACGCTGCTCTCCTCCAATCAGGAGCAGGTCCTGCTGTTTATTGGTTGAACTGGAGGCAGCTGTGTAGAAGCTGTTTCCTCCTCTCCCAGCGCCATATTGTGGGAGAGCAGATGCATAGAATAAGTCTTAATTCCAGTAACAGTCTAGTCTGAGTTGCTCCCCACACATGGCTTCTGAAATCTTTGATCTTCTAAACTCAGTGATTTTGTTGTGCGTGAGTGAGTGCAAACAGGAATACCATACACTGATAAAATTTGATTGTCCTTTATTGCCAGTGGTAGAGAGCGGGCTCCTGCCCTAAAGAACTCTTGACCCTGAGGTCCAAAACAACAGGGTTTATAAATGCAAAAACCACAAAATGGGGAGGGGAATACATGATTGCTAGGATGGGGGGGGGTGGAATACATGGTTACTGGGGTCAAGCTGTTCTAAAGCCTATGGGAAACTAATATCAATTATAACCTAACAATACCAGTTACAACCTTAGCAATTTCAATTCTAATCTTGACATTAATCCAGGTATTGGCCTAAATCATATGTAGGACATAGACAAATTACAATCTTATCATTAACCCAGGTGTAGCTTATCACAGAAATTCCTAGCATGGGGTTTCAATGCTTTGCCAAGTGTGATGCAGTGGACTGCTATTGCCTGAGTGTTTTAGGCCATAGTTTTAGACCAGAGTCTCATGGTATGTTGGGGGGGGGAGGGGTGCTTCCTCAAGATGGAGCCTCAGGTGCTCCCAAGTGGAGTCCCTACTGTCAAGGTGTTACTTCTGTTTCATTCATGCCCTCACTCAAACTGTGGATCTTGTCATCAGCTAGAACGGCTCAGACCTGTGAAACTCGAGGACACCATTCTCCGGCCACTCTAGTGTTTTCGCTCACTGTATACAGATTCCTGGCCCCCTCTTTAATCCCAAACCACCATCCCCTTCATGGCTTTACTGTCTTCCATACTCAGCTGAGCATTCTCTGAAACCAGAACAATCACCAGTCACCATGCACTGCCCCAGTCCTTCCCTTGCCAACATCTTTGAAGATTTCTAGGGCTTATTTAATCCTCTGTCATCACTTGCCCTGTGCTTCTCCAAATATTTGCTCTCATCATTCCTGTATTCAAATGTTGTAGACGATCCCAGAGCCATAGAAGCTGAGGCTACCACAAGCATAGGTTTCCAATCTCGGTCTGACACTTTAATCTGACTCTCATCCTTCTCCCACACTCACTTTTAGCATTGCCCTCTCCCTCCCCCACTGAAGCCTCTAGGAAGGAAGCATCCCCTCTGTCAGAGGCAAGCCCTGTGCCTGCTAAGACTTTGGTAACACCCTATCTTCTGTTAGCAGCTAAACATCTCAAAACATCAACTATGCCTTCACACTATTAATTATTCTTTGAAGTCTCTTCTCACAGCTTCCAATGGGCTTCCCCACTTCTTTCCTGACCATTCTTTGTCGGTCACCTTTGCAGGCTTGTTTATCATGCCCTCTTCCTGAAATGCCAGTACGTTCCCCAGCACTCTGCCCTTGGCTGTTCTCACCTACTCTTTCTATTTGGATGATCACATCCATTCCTGTTGCGTCGATTACCGTCTCAGTCCAGGGCCACTCAACGTTTGCCTTTGCCCAGCTCTCTCTCCTGAGTCCTAGTGATATTTCCAACTCCTTATTATGTATCTGCCTAGCTGTCCCACAGGTCCTTCAATTCGGCATGCCTAAATGGGGAATGTTTTTCTCTCCTCACCCCAAATGCGTTCCTCCCAGGTTCCCCGTCTTGTAGTCGCTGCCGTCCACCTGGCCATGCCATTTGCTCTGCTCCCTCCTCCTCCACATAGCCTCACTGAGCATCAAGCAGACACTGCATCCTTAATGGCACTCCCCTCCCCTTTTTATCCTCCCCCTCCTGTAGTCACTTTAGATCCAGTCCCCATCATTTCTTGCTTGGACTGGTTGCAGCATCCTCCCACACAGTGCCCCTGCTTCCAGTTTCTCTCTGATCCCATTCATTCACTACATGGCAGTATGCTTTCCCCTCCTCTTAAAACCCATCAATGATCCCTGCCATGCACAGGCTAATCCACAAGGAAAAGCCTCATGTTCTGGCCTGCATCCATCCTCAGCTCCCCCATGCTCCTCATACAAACCTTTGCCCAGGCAGACCAACTCCTGGAGTCCCTGACAGCACCTTGCTTAGAGCCTTAGCTGACACTGACCCCTCTACCTGTACTGTCCTTTTCTTTTCTGTTCACTAGCCTGCCACTAACTTTTTTTTAATATTCAGCTGTATAACCTAATTTGTAAAGCTTTCTTTTTAAAAAATACTTATTTGATAGGCAGAGAGAAAGGAGAGAGAGAGGTCTTCCACCCACTGGTTCACTCCCCAAATGGCTGCAATGGCTGGGTCTGGTCCAGGCCAAAGCTGGAAGCCCTGAACTCCATCTGGGTCACCCACATGGGTGTCGTGTACACAAGTACTTGGGCCATCATCCTCTGTCTTCCCAGGTGAATTAGCTGGAAGCTGGATCAGAAGCAGAGCAGCCAGGGCTTGAACCAATGCTCCCATATGAGATGCCAGCATCCCAAGCAGCAGCTTAACCCACTGTGTCACCACACCAACCCCAATTTTTGAAGCTTTTCCAAATTTCCCAGAGAGAAATTCTCCACTATGCCCTGTGTACACACATCAGTTCACTGCATGCATTATTCAACATGTGATCCTGGATTTGACTTCTTTTTGAACTCTGTGGATCTAGCACAGTGCCTGGAACATGGAAGGCTTTCTGTGAACAGCTGTGTGATTTTCAGCCCGCAGTGGGAAGTGTGCAGTGAGAAGACAAGTGAATGAGACATTGAATGTGAGTCCTGACTTCTTACTAACCAGTACCAGCTGTGTGACCTTGGACAATTACTGCAACCTCACCAAGCGTAGATTTTCAATCTGAAAATAAAATAATAATCATATTTATCTTGTGGGGTTGTTGGGAGGATTAAATGAGAAATGCAATGAGATGTTAGAAATTGCCCCATAAATACCAATCATTTTCTTAGGAGGGAAAGTGGGAGGAAGACAAGCCAGCCAGGTACACAGAGATAATTCCTGAGGAGGAGAAAGGAACCTGTGGGTGGTCTTTAGTATACTCAATGCCAAGTGTAAGCCAGGAAAGATGATTATTTCAAACCTAGGACATGTTCACATTAATAACATGATATAATTAAATCTTTTTAAAAATATTTATTTGAAAGGCATTTACAAAGAGAGAAGGAGAGACAGAGAAAGACAGAGAGAGAGAGAGAGAGAGAGAGAGAGAGATCTTCCACCTAATGGTTCACTCCTAAATGCTCTCAAGGAAGGGGCTGGGCCAGGCCAAAGCCAGGAGCTTCTTCCAGGTCTCCCGCATGGGTACAGGGGCCCAAGGACTTGGGCCATCCTCCACTGCTTTCCCACGCCATTATCAGGGAGCTGGATGGGAAGTGGAGCAACCGGGACTCAAACCAGTGCCCATATGGCATGCTGGCATCTAAGGCAGCAGCTTAACCCACTGCAACACAATGCTGGCCCCTCTAATTAAACCTTTACAATGTTCTTATGAATTTGTATTTCTACTTTTATCTTGCTGAAAGAAACTAGAAAGTTCTGAGGGGTAAAGTATGTTTCTGTAGGTCCCTCCACTTAGGATGCAAAGGCAGGACTTGAACTCACATCCAGGTGAGAGCCCTTGCTCCCTCAGCCACACTCCTGGCCTCTGACATAGCAGTGTGGAGGAAAGAGGTCCAGGCAGAGACCACAGCAGGAGGCAGGTCTCAGGCCCCAAGCTGCTCCCAAGCATCTCAGTTCCCAGTTCCAGGCCCCCAGTGACTCCGTCTTGTCTCCTGTACACCTGCTGATTTCTCCAGAGAGGCGCCGCAGTAATGACTCAGCTGGGAGCCGTCTAGCCCCACCTTCCAGGCCTGGTGGGAAAGATTTCTGAGGAGATAATGGCCTTCAAAGTGTAATTGAACTTAATGCACTACTGAATTGTCGCTAATGTAAGGCCCATTGTCTGTGCCTCTGAGGAAGCAGATTCTGGAAATTTGGAAAGGAATGTCTAAACTAAAGCAGCTGTTACTTTTTTGAACAAAAGGGATGGTCAGGGGCTGGCATTTGTGGCCTCTGTGGCTGTAGCTGAGAGTCCAGTCTTCCAAGAAAGTGTCATGAAGAGGTCTCTACTGTCCTTTGGGAATGTCACAGAAGACCTGTGTGACCCCCAACCCGTGTTCACACTTCCTCCACACCACAACCCAATCTTGGTGGGAGAAGGCTGCCAACAGCTGCATAGGAATCTCTGTGGGGCTGTGGCTGCATTTTTCATGTTGATGATGATGATGATGATAACAATAAAACAACAATACAGAATAAAGAAAGGAAGTAAAAAGACTTGAAATAAGGCCTGCGCCACGGCTCACTAGGCTAATCCTCCACCTGCAGCGCCGGCACACCGGGTTCTAGTCCCGGTCAGGGCGCCAGATTCTGTCCCAGTTGCACCTCTTCCAGGCCAGCTCTCTGCTGTGGCCAGGCAGTGCAGTGGAGGATGGCCCAAGTGCTTGGGCCCTGCACCCCATGGGAGACCAGGAGAAGCACCTGGCTCCTGCCATCAGATCAGCGCGGTGCGCCAGCCGTGGCAGCCATTGGAGGGCGAACCAACGGCAAAGGAAGACCTTTTTCTCTGTCTCTCTCTCTCACTATCCACTCTGCATGTAAAAAAAAAAAAAAAAAAAAGACTTGAAATAAATATTCTCGAGGGTAAGTGGTTAGATCTGCTCTTGTCACAGATTGCTAGCATCCGGGCCCACTGGGTTGTGTCACGCTCACCCCTCCCCTGACTGGCATACAGAGAAAATGCTTAAAACATGCTCAGGCAAGGGCTTCGCTTTCTTCCATTTCTGACGTTGATCTCCCCTTCTTTTGCCTCCCACACCAAAGCTGTCACGGAGGGGTTCCAGTGGGTTCTCTGAAGGGAGCCACCCTCCCACCTCCTCTCTGTCATTCATGCCACACTTCTGCATCTCTGCTGCAGAGGCAAGTGTGTGACCCACCTGTGTCCTGTCACATCTCCCCTGCAGCCTCAAGTCCCTCTGAGGTTTCTGAGGGTCACACATGGAATCTCAAAGCAGCTTGCTTGAAATTTTCATTTTAAAATATGAGCACGGGCAAAAGATGAATCTGTGGCTCTAATGTTAAGAAATTCTCTTTGAGCCCGTCAGCTTGGAGGGGTCCTTTCTCCGGGGCCTTGGGGGATGCTGTGTGATCTGAGGCCTTAGGAGTGTGTGTGCCTACATGAAGTGACTGCAGCAGATGAAAAGTGTTGGCTGGACACGGGGAAACTGTCTGCATGGACATGCAGAGGGGAGCACACACGGCCTTGGGTCCTGGTCTCTGTTTTGCCAGCCCTGACTCCTAGGAGGTGGCCATCAGAGGCTCAGCTCATGCTGGAGCCTTGCTGTAGCCAGCCCAGGTTATAGTCTGTAGTTAAAGATTCATTTATTTAAAAGGGATAGGGATTGGGATAGGGATAGGAAGAGAGAGAGAGAGAGAATGTCTTCCATCTCACTTCCCAAAGGGCCACAGCAACCAGGTCCAAGCCAGGCCAAAGCCAGGAGCTAGGAACTCCTTTCTCATCTTCTGCATGGGTGGCAAGGGCCCAATTACTTGGGCCATCATCTGCTGCCTTCCCAGGTGCATTAGCTGTAACAGGTCAGAGTAGCCAGGACTCTAACTGGCACTCCAATATGGGGTGTCAGCATTGCCAGAGGCAGCTTAACCTGCTGCACCACAGTGTTGATCCTCAGGTCTTAGTTGTGCTTCAGGCCTAGCTGTGATGTCCAAGATCTTCCCATCCATCACTAATCCATTGCTCTGTCAACCTACATCTTCCTGTCATCTGGACTTACACCTTTAAATAATCAGTAATAAGTGTCATCCTAAGGAAATTCTGAGCTTTGATGACGGTGACAGTGTTCTTTGAAGCACCCCCTGTCTCCCCTCCAGCCTGGTTTGACCATGTGCTTCAAGGTCTACACCTTGGTAAACAGGCCACACTCTTACCTCTCAGCCAGGACATATGTCGCCCCCTGCCTCACACTGTCTTCTACTTTGACTCCTCCACCAAGTCCACTTTCTGCTCACTTTTCAGCCTTGAGTTGCAATGTCTCTTCACATCCTCCCCATTGCCTGTGTCTGGGTAAATGTTTCCCCTCATCCTCGCCTCCTTAGCACCTTGAGTTACACCTGGAGGACATCTTTCCCCTATGGGTAAGGCCGTGAGTGTCAGCTCAGGTCAGACTGGTCTGCTCATGACCCATGTTCCTGGGTTCTAGCTGTAAAGAAAGACAAAATTCATGAAATACTCGTGAACAATGGGAAGGGAGACTTTTGTCAAGACTGTTCTAGGAGGGAAGAACTCAACTCCAAATACAAGGGGGACAAGTACGGATGTGTAGCCAACAGACAGCATGTGGAAAAAGATGAAAGATTATTGAGAGGAGCTTGGTAAGGTACCAAGGGTGGGAAAGGGGGAGAGGAACTGACTAGATAGTTAGTGTGGCTATAAACTGGCTAAGCATTCTTTGATAAAAATGAACTAGGCTGGCCAAGGATGAGAGTTCAGAGTTTCCTGTGAAAAGTCTGGTGAAGGAGGGAGTCCTTATCCTAACTCAGGAGCAGGAAGCTGTGGCTGAGCAGGTGCTCTGCCTCCATCTTGGGGCCATCTGCACACTGTCATGTAGTGCTCCCCCAAAAGTGGCAGCCTCTGCCCATGGAGGAAACCTCACATACTGCGACTGACCTATGGTTGGCTGTGGGCATCAGAGCTGCTCTGGGCTTAGGAGAGATACCTATTTTCCCTGGCTTCATGGCCAACCTTCTCCTCTCAGAGCTCTGTGTTCTGGAGGGGTGGGGAGAGTTAGCCCTATCCAGATACTTCACAATGCAAGGTGCCTTGCTGTTGGGGAAGACAAGGAAGGTGGGAAATCCCAAGGAGGAATTCTGAGTAGGATTGTGCAGAGAGAGGCAGGCACCCTGCTGCTGATGCCTGAGTGTGCTGCTGCATTGTTGTCTTGTTATGCTTTCCCTAGGCCTTGGGGTTATCTCCTCAACCCAGGTGGGACTTCAAAGCCTACTGGAGCAGAGAATCCTGGGACAGAAGCAGGAATATGTCGCAGGTTTTTAATAGCAGAGCATCTTTGGAATTTTAATTACCTTATCTTCACACTACTATATATTTACATATCCTAATGACGAGATTACACATTTCAATTAGTATGTAATTACTAGTTCTGTTACTTAAAGAAAAATACTTGGAGATAATTGTGTAATTATGAAATACAATTAGAAAATGGCATATAATTAAATTTATAAAAGCTTTTGAAACACTCCTCCTACCTTCCCACCCCCCTTCCGCACAAAAGACTCCTTGTATTTATTCTCTCGGCTTTCTCTCTCTCAAGTAGGATTGCAGCCCTGTGTGGTCCAGCATCATCAAGGGCTGGGTATTCCCCTGGAGGACACAGGAAGTTGCTTCTTGGGAATTCAGCACCACGTGGCCTCTTTGGGATTTAGGAACAGCTCTTGACTTTGGAAACCCTGCCCAAG